>NW_026623248.1:1911740-1933837 GCF_030028575.1 Malurus melanocephalus | reverse complement strand
GGACACACGGCTGAGGGCAGGCTGGGGCTGCGGGCACTGCTGGACACACGGCTGAGGGCAGGCTGGGGCTGAGAGCACTGCTGGACACACGGCTGAGGGCAGGCTGGGGCTGCAGGCAGGCGGCGGCTCCATCGGGAAGAGCAAACACGAGGTTGTCGCAGGGTCGAGCTGCCTCGGGGAAGCGGCAAAACAGAGCACACGGACAGGACAGGTGTGGACAGGGAAGGCAGGACCGCAGAAACGAAAGGAAACAAAAGGAAAAGCGAGGGGAGGAGGACAGCCAAGGTGACCCTCCAGGCGGGCGGCTGCTCCCTCTAAGACTCCCAAAGGAAAATGGCCCCGTTTGTGTCACAGTTCGCTGCTTTTATATGCCTCACCCTCCTATATGGTGATTTCCCATGCGTTTTTTCCACGCTCTTTTTTCCCGGTATCTGCCCCACAGCAAGGTGGGCAGGGCCTTGCAGAGCAGCAGGGGAAGCTGTCTGTGCCATGACTGCTGCCAGGCAAAACCTCCCGAGGGACAGAGCTCCCAGCACATAACACATGTGGAGGCATAAATAAAAATCAGATTGGTCTCTCTCACCAGGGAGGTTGAGGAGAAAAAGAAGAGGCCACGAAAACTTCTGAGGAGAGAATTCAGCAGGGGTGGAGGTAGTTAACAAGAAGATAAGAATCTAGGGCAAGGTTTTGCTAAGGTTTGATATATTGGTTTTATTTTAAAGGCAGGCTAATTTTGTGTCAGAATGACCCAGAATTACGGAAACTTTTCCATCTATGTACTAAGGGGCCATATTTCATGCAATTTTTATGTATTAGAATACTTGTATCTCATTTTATGACCTCCCCCWGCATGAAATAAACTTAATACAAATAAATACTTGAGATTTCTGTATTGCTCTGTGTWTTCACAGGTCTATCAGGGCCCTAATTGTTAAAAGAAGGTGATGATCTTTCACAACAGTTTTTTACACCATCTTTGAAAGAGTCCCAGCAAACTTCACAGATCTGAACTGATTAAAACTGTCAACAAACATGCCTCTTCAGTTTTGGTTCAAAAACCAAATCGGATTCTGATTTCCGGATATAAATAATAAGCTGATTCYATAATTGTGAAGCATAAATATGACAGGCTCCAGCCACCAAACGTTTTCAATTTTCATTCTGGACAAGCTAATAAATCAGGCACTGACCTCCAAGTGTAACTGGAAACATAAAATGAAAGGCAGTTGTTCGGATATTGTGGAGTAATACGAAGAACTGGATAGGTAAACACAAATACTTTAAAAGTATCAGTATAAAATATTGCTGCTAACTGGTGAAAGGTTTTCAGCTCCAGGGTGTTTTATTCCAAGAGTTCCCCAGACTTCTTTTTGCTTTACAGTAAACCAGCTGTGCTTATGCAGTCTAGCACTGTCAGGAAATGAACTGAAGCTGTTTGCAGGGTACCAGTTGTGAGATTGCTCTTAAAACAGCACAGAGATTCGWGATCTCAACACCACTGATTGTGTCTGTCCTGAGTGGTCCAAACTCCAGCTAGAGACCTATTTACAGTGTAAATATACAAATTGCAGGGTGGTCCTTCATGGATGGCATCTTCTGTGATCTTCACACACCCTATGTCAGAAATAGGTTTTTAATCCATTATTTAAGAATTCCTTTCCAATCTTAGCTGAGGCAAGCAGAGTATCTTCATCTCAAATTCCCTTGTGGTCATTCCTGTATCTCAGGCACAGAATTCACCCCTGTTTTTCCATTGTTCACTGACAATGCAAAAAGCCCTGCTCTCTAACTTACTTCATTTTCCCTTTACAGTTCTCCAAAGGGAAGAAGGAGTTTCTTGCCAAACACTGCTGTCAGTCTGACATAACTGTGGGCTTGATCACATGAAAACTGAAAGTGTTTCTCTTTTCAATTGATTAAATGATTGAGTACAGACTTCTTTAATAGAGCAGTCAGCATAACTCACCCATAAACTCAGCATGGAGCCCTGTGTTCACCATGTTCTAAATTGCTGACAAACAGTTTATGGTTTGTTCACATTTGGCAATCTCTGTACAGGAACAAGGCCAGTCTTCAGCTGAAATAAAAATAGGTGCTTTAACCAGAACTTGGAAACAACTAGTAGGAAGAGAGGTTGTACAAATACAGATAAAAATGTTCAGCTTTTTGTTTCCCACTTTACCAGCTTTAGTTTTTTACATCATCATAACTGTCCTCTCTGGTCACATGTCCATCTGTAAATAATGGAATGTAACCAATTTACATTTTGCACTGTGTAATTAGATACGATTCCTCATATGTCCAGTATATGCTGGATGTTAGTGAAATAAAATTGCACCTAAAGGAGCAAGGAAGGTGAACTTGAAATACATCTTGACTCTATTATCTTACTCTCATAAATCTTGTGGCAGGTGACACAGACCTTGGGGAGTTTGGTTGCTTTTTTTTTTTCTTGTCGCTTTTCCTTTCCGCAATGTTTTGAAAGATGAAAATAGTTTTTTGTTGTATTTTTTAAAAGTGTTTTGTTTTGACTTTCTACAAACATCTACTATCAGGAAAAAAAGTCACACCCGGTAATTTAAAATATTTGGATAGATAAATAGTTCMGTTTCTGTAACACTATCACAGTGTTCCACTTCTGTAATTCTGTCACAGCTGGGCACATGGAACCACTGACTCAAAGTAGTTCATGGAACTGTAATCCAAATGGCAACAAGCAGCAAAAATAGAGCRCAGAAAAAAAAACTAGTAGTAACATGGGTGAGATACATATACAGGTTTTGGTATAAACTGCATGGTTTTGCTTTATAATGTAAGAAAGACCCATCTGAGAATCCATAGGTGGTATCAGAGTCTTCAGTGGCAGTTGGTTTATTTGTTGGTTAAAATTATGATGCTTTAGCAAAGCCATATGGAGATTAAAGATGAGAATGGCAGAAGTGTCACAGATAAGAATTAAGCAGCTTCTTTGTATACTTGACATACCTTAAAAAGTCCAAATACTCTTGACCTCATTTCATCTGACCTGTCAAAAGTACTGAAAACCAGCATGGTCTACAACTCCCCAAGAATAATGTTTCTGCAAAGACTTGTCTCCACTGGAGTACAATATAAATTCAGGGCAGGATAGCTGATTTTATTTCTGTTAGTTTGTTTAAAGCAATCACAGTGRAGATTATTTAAACACTGCCATTCAGTTTCTGTGGCCACATGACCTGGATTAAGAAGAATTATCTCCCCAGAACATGATTGGCACTGCATGTATGGAGCTATCAGGTGACACAAGGAGCTCAGAGGCTGGATGAAGTACTTCACCCACACATTTACAGATGTCTCAAGGATAAAGATGACACATGGGGAAGTCAGGAGCCAACACACGACAAGGCAAGGTCTTCARTATTTCTTCTCTCCTCTTTYCTGCCTTTAAATCCAGAGAATCTGTGTTTTSCTRSCAWAACTGCCCTCTCAGCATGTAGATGYATAYCAGAAAGCTGTGGATTTCTAAGGATAAGTGGTCTAAAATATCCATATTTTCCTACCTTCTGATTTACTTTTGATGTAAAATCAGTTGTAGAATAGAAAGTTTTCTGTGTTGGAAATATACAACTGAACATGTAAAAGGCTGCAATATATCAAGAAGCTGAATGGTACAGGAATATTTGCAAAATGCTGCTTCTTTCAGAAGAACCTGAAATGTGCCAGAGTGCCAAATCACAAGTGTTAATTAACCTAATTTTGCTATTTTTTTTGTAGCAAACTGGGCCCTATTCATACAATTTAGTGCAACTGGTCCATCCATTTGCAAAGAAACCACTTTCTGTACTGTAATCCCTGATTTGGGAATATACAGTTCCTTTGCTTTTTAAAACCTTTGCTCCATCTACTCCTCACATATGCTAATAAAACACTTCCCAATWCAGAAATACATTCTTTGCTTCTGACACAAAGTATGAGAAGAAAAGCTCCATAACTGACAATTTTTCTTACATCATTTATTTTTAAAGCATTTTATAGATGCTAATAAAGTGTTATGGGTGTCATCCAAATTTCAGTGACATAAGTGAAAAAACTCCCACCATTTCAGTGACTTCAGTGAGCTCTGGATTTTACATGAGTAACATTCATTGCATAAATCTGGATCGATATCATTCAGACAGGATTCCTGGATTTCAAACTTTACTTTTTTCCATTAATTTTTCTTTTACCTTGTTTCCATTTCATGTAGAATTTTGACATCTTCAGTTTCTGATCCAAATCAGGATGAAGTCAAAAAGCCCTGATAATTTTATGATACTGGTAATTTTGTCAGTCTGATGTAAAGCACTACCACACATCAAGAAACCAAGGTCATCCAAGATGCAGACACTGGAGAGATTGAAATTATGACTCATTAAATAAATTACTACATTAAAATATAGAAAATRCAAACACATCAACACTTGATTTATTTACATAAATTTAAATTTGTTTATTTTGTTAATCCCTGACTGAACAGTTAATAGAGATTCAAAAAAAGGTCAAACCCCACAAATGATGAAAATACTCTAGATTAATTTTGRTGTTAACCAGTTTTATTTAAGGGGAATAACTGCTTGCTAAACAGTTTTCAAATTGTTTTGATGGTAAAAAGTATTCTAACAAACATTGTGCCTCATTTGCAGATTCTTCTGGCTTGTTAAACATTGTGTGATGCATGTAAATGGCAAAATTGCACATGAGTTGAAGAGCATTTCTACCCTTCTTCATTTGCTTTGCAAACGAGCATTCCCAAGCACTCAGCACTCAGCTCTTGGCRGCTGTCTGTTCAGTTGTGCCTCACTTGGAAAAAGGCTTTCCCTTTCATCTAACAACTGAAGCACAACAAGGACACAAATCACATAAGGGAGGTTTTATTCAGAGTTTGTATTTTTTCTGCTTCATACAGATTTTGATGTGTATGAAACTATTTTTGATAGTGTTTCTAGTCTTCTAAAATCTTCACCAGTTTTTACATATTKAGCTCTTTGTTCCAGGTGACCTTCTGCTTTGTGGGCACTAAATCATCAGGTACCTCTTTATTTATTAGGAGTCAGTATTCCTAGAGAGGAAGGAAGCTGAAGGGTATAGGATGAAGAAGGAAGGGCTCACCTTTCCTGCCAGCCAGGTGCCATCCAGAGGCTCTCTCCCTACCCATCCCCAAGATGAAAAATCTTATGGGTTGAGATAAATACAGCAAGCACTTCCCAGTTATTAACAAGGGACAAAACAGACAGAAAATTAATTTATTGCAGGAGACAGATAAAAAATAAAACAACATCATTCCCCTTTTTTTTCTCCCGTCAGGTTCAGCTTCTGTCCTTCAGTCCCRATTCCTCCATATCCTTCCCCTCACCCCTTGGGGTGGTGAAAGATATGGGGAGTAGGGAGTTATGGGATCATTCCAGAAGATTTCTTTCTGCATCTCCTTCCTCCTCATGCTTTTGCCCAGCAGCTCCTCTCCACAGGCTGTAGCCCTGCAGGAAAAACCTGCAGCAGCATGGCATCTTCCACGATCTTCAGCGTGGGTGTCTGCTCTTGCTTTCTATCAGCTGCAGGGATTATCTGCTCCACTGGGTTCTCTTTTGCAGTCTTCAGAAGAATATCTTCTTTGTCACCTAAAGCACCTCCTCCTTCCCCTCCTCCTCCTCCTCCTCCTCCTCCTCCTTCTCTGATATTGATCGTTCATTAATTTATAGGAAAGTGAGAAAATCCAGTTGAAAATCCCATAAAAATAAAAAATTCTGGTGAGAGGGACAGCATGAATTGATGCTCTGCTCACCTGATTTTCCTAATCTATCTCCACAGGAAAAAAAGAGAGCCACATGATATGATGCTGGATGTCTCTGACTCTCTTCAAGCAGGAACACACAGAACTGATTTCTACAGACTCCTCTTAACCTTCTGTAGCCCTTAAAGCATCCAGGTAAGAACATGTTGCTTTCCTGAACAGAGTTCAAGACTGTGCCACAGCCATGACAAGAGGTTGTTGTGTATCCTCTTACCTGATTTCAGGTTCTTGTTCAGGCATTTCTTTTCTCCTTTCACACTTTCTCCTGCTTCATCTCTTCTCAGCTCTTCCTTCTCCAGGAGGCTTTTCTCATCTCTTCACTTTACTGCCTGATCCAGCTATTTCCTTGTGTTGTCCTAGTATGTGCTGGCTCCTTCACAGGCATTWCTCTTCTCTTGCTCTTATTTGACTGTTTTCTGGCAAGCCTTTTCTCTTTTCTAGCTCTTATCACTGTGCTTGCCAGCCCCCACTCACCTGCTGGACTTGGCAGTGGCATTGGCAGCAGAGATGAAAAACAGGCATCAGACATTCTTACCCCTATATGGCATCCCTGGAGTGATGGTCAGTATGTTTATCCCACCCTTGCTCTGGACTGGTCAGCATGTGTGTTTACCCTGGCCACTTGGTCTAAAAACAAACCAAACCCCAGGGCACTGTAAATTAGATTAATACAATAGGAGTGTTTCTGACCTTGTTTATGTCTGTTGTACCAGGCTGACGTAAGTGTGGTCCCTCCTGGTTTACCTGGTTGTTTGGGCAGTTTGAGCAAATTGCTGTCAAAATGAACAGTCATGGAAGAGTAAGGTGATTTTTGCCAACTGCATTATTACACCAGCATAACACCTCTGAAATCAGTGGCATTGTGCTAACATAAAACTGCAATAAACTCCTGAGAATTAAATCCTGTTTTCTTGCCTCTGAGGATTTTCAGAGGCTGCCTGATATGGCATGAGTCAAAAATATTTTGTTATTCACTGCTTTTTCTAATTATCAGATTTGTCTCCAGTCCATTTTGTGGTGTTGGCCAGGCACTCGATCTGAGTCAAATTTTCCATACAATCCACACTGCTTTATGTTTCAGTGTTGCTTTTTTTTTTTTTTCCCTTTTGCCCTAAAACCAGAACAGAAGAGCTGGCTAAGCATGTACAAACCTGCCTGAAGAAAAGACTTGTTTTTCCTTTTCCCTCACCCCTTCTTTTCTGTTTAATGTTAGTACAAAGATGAAACACAGATGAAGTAGCACAGTGGTTAGAATTATGATTAGCAGATTCTCAATCTGTTCACTTGCCACTAGACCACTTTATCTACACAAGTTATCCCYACAAAAGAAGCCCATCTCTTGGAGATAACATTAATTTTTGTAAGGAGCTATTTTATAATAAGGAGCTGACACAGTTATGAGAACACTTCTTCCAGCATTCCTTTACTGCTGGGGTTAGTCCATCGAGAGTTATWTAGGGTTGAAAACCACCTCTAGTTGCATAAAACAACATGAGAAACACAAAAAAAWTTGAATGGAACAAATCCTCTCATTCCTCATCGCTGAGGGGTCTCATCACTTGCTTTTATTCTTCCCATTATGTACATGATGCTGGTATTGTTATCCCTACCCCCAGCTGGAGGAAGGGTGAGATTTAGGTGAAATCACTAACCTAAATCTCAACAGCTCTCACTGCTGAGATTTAGGTGAAATTTCATGTGCAAGATCCTTGCTGTCAGTTTTATGCACTACAATCTGAACTTGGGACAGACAATTTGGTGGAAGGAAGGGTTCATTTTGTCTGGGTAACACGATAGTTTCACTCAATTTTCTGAGCATGGGGTAGATCTCAGAGGCATCGTTGTAAATACTGATTCAGACAAACCTATTTCCTGCTGAAGAGTGCAGCCACAGTGGCTCCCAGGCCTGTTATGTTGACTTGCTAAGTGAAAATATGCATAAAAACCTACTTTGGTTTACAAGTTATGGCTGAAGGAGCTCCACAGATGATAGTGTAGCTTTTGGACAAAAAGAAAATAGTTTCATGTTTATATATTACACTAAAAAATTTCAGCCTTGTTGGCTTTGCTAGAAAATTCCCACTGGCATTGATTTTGGACATCAGAGACTATCAGAAGCCTGGCTTGAAAACTCCTGTTCTAAACTAGCTTTTCCTGAAATTTCCAGTTCACCAGGAATAAAAAAAAAAAGACAAGAGCTTCTGTTGCACTTCAGTTACTCTTATTTTTCTGTGTGTGTCTTTAGGTGTGTGCTGCCGTTGTCTTGTCCAGGGTCAAAGACATCCAAACAAAACAAATGTTTCTGAAGCTGAAAAAACCATTAAGCTTCTGGTCCAGGTGGAACCTTTTTTTTTTTTTCACAACACCAAATAGATATGAGTGTTACATCCGGCCTTGAATCTCTTGTTTTAACTTTACACTTTTGAACTAATATCTTTTTCTTACTCTGACTGATGTCAACTGAAGGAAAGTTCCAAGAAAAACGCCCTGTACAGTGCTATTTTAGGGCTTAGGCCATTCTTTCTCTCTTCTCTTCATCTTTCCATTTTCTTGATGCAATCCTCAGTCTGGCCTTGGGCTCACCTCACAGACATTAAAAATCAAAACCAAAACCAAGTAAAACCACAGGGACCCCTCAAACCTCAAAATTTTGCTTTCAGGATAGGCTCAGAAGCTAGTGATTAGCTTCCTCCAAAACAGCTTTTCTGATTCCCAAGTTTGGAAAATTGGGATCATCGAAAGGCCTGGTGTCAGATACGTATCTTTTCCTTTTTTTTTCATTAAGCCTATAACTGAATCTGGCAATGAAGAAGTCTAGAAAAGAAACAGTGCGGAGGGAGGAAGTAGCTCTGTAAGGCTTGGCAAATACTTTCAAAGAATAACTGTTTTTCCAAGTTTGATCACTCCAGACACAAGCAAACACAAATTGATATATTACCTTATCTAGGATTTTTCTGATGACCAGGAGGGGTGCTTATGGGGTACTACCCTGCCATCCTGACTCAGTTCTTTTTGCAGCAATTAATCTTCCGTGTTTGATTTTACAGTGCCTTACACTTGGCCTCACCACAGTGCCAAAAGGTCAGTCTGCTTGTCCAAGGTCACCAAATGACTCAGTAGATTAAGTGAAAACTGAACTCAGAGGACCACCCTGCCTTTTAGCTTTTGTTTTTGGGACTCAATCTCCACAGCTTCTCTGCTATTTCATACATTCCATTAATCCCGCTGGCTAGCAGCCACGAAGATACAGCAGAAAGATTGAATACATGTAAATGTGCATGGTGATATACAACTTCAAGCTGATGGAAAATACATTCGACAAGCATGGTTAAGTTCCTCTGCATTAAAAACACCCTTTAGGCCCATGGCTCAAAAACAAAAGAACATGAGAATACTATTTGTGGCTTTCCCTGCATTTATTAAGATGAATAAGATGAACCTTTCATCTTATTTCGCTCTTGCACTAACCACACATATTCAAAATCCCATGTTTTTGCATCGAACTTCTCAACTTACTCCTATCTGAAAATGAAATTAGTAGCTGGACTGCTATGACTACTCTCCTGTTGATGTCCTCTGGATGCAGAATAAATTCCAAGTTTCAGGATAAGATACTTGTTTACAGTTTTCCCACCTGTAAAAACTGAGAGCTGGAGATATGAGGAAGTTCTCAGTCCATCGGCAGAGCAAGTGAGGCTGACTTCCATGKGAGAACTTGTTCCCCAGCAATGATGAAAATCTTGTAAAAGTGAGAAATTGCCTCATTTGAAAGCACTCTGAAGAGATTAGGTCTGGAAATGAAAGAGTCAATGAGCAGCTCCTGGTTMTTGCATTTCATTAAGGAGCCACAGTAGGACCTGACTTTTGTCAGGTGCATAAAGCCCCTTGCTGCTGTAGGACCAGCTGTAAGGATGTCCCGGAGCATTGCAAGGTGGACAACCAGCAAGAAAAGGAGCTTGTTATCATTTCCTTCTTTCAGATAGCATCCTTTGACTTCTGATTTCAAGCACTAAGTGCCTCCCTGACCCATCAGTTCACATAAATTTAAAATAGTCATTTGGATTAAAGAAACCTGTCAGCTGTCTGAGGTTCTCTGTGTGTCGCTTCCCACATTCCTCTGCAAAACCAAACCTAATATCATTGGCAAGAAGCCTCTTCTCTTCACAACTTTGATGAGAGTCTCCCAAGATTGGGTTTTCTACTGTCATTACCAGTATTTTAAGCCTTTTTTTGGGTTCTGTGCGAGTTCCTGGAAAAGGTAACGGTGAGGTCAGATGTTTTCTGAGACAGGAGACAGTTTGGTGTTTTGTTTCCTTCTGTAAGAAATATATCAGTCAGTGGTGGTAATTGGCTTTTAGTGAGTTTTTCTTACCTCAGGGTGTCCTTGCTGCATGGCAAGAGGGSAAGGAAAACAGCACAAAAAGCACTTCAAACATTTTGAAGGGAATGAAGTGGTTGCCTGTTAGCCAGAAAAGGGAGCCTCTATGTGTTGCATGACCAGTGTATGTCTATCAAAGTGAATAGATAAGTTGCTACAGGACAGTGATCAGGATTGTAATCATAGTTCCYGATTTCCATAGTACTCTTCAAACGTCTGTAAATTGTTTAAATTATGTTATCTATGCTTTTTTGGAAATCCCATTGCTTCCCACATSTCCATGAGGAAATGTTGCCATTTTCTCCTCAATGAAAATCTCTTCATTTTCTCCCCAGCCTCATTGGTCAGTCAGATGTGCCTGGGGGGCCACAGGAACATCTCCTAGGAGGAACAGTCTTGCATGAAGCTCTGCTGGGAAGTTGTGTGATTTTCCTCACTGAGGGATCAAAACACATGTGCAGAAGTGCTGCAGGAACATGGTGTGCAGTGAAAGCTTTCCTGTCAAAAGTGCACGGTGACTTGAAGGATTTACCAGACCACATTTCTCCCTCTCTTGCAGGAGTCAGGAAGCACAGCGCTGTCCCATGTAATGTCAGCCAGTTAAAGGGGGAAAATGCCAGTGTAGTGCCTTCTATGCAGCCTGGGAGTTCACAAGGTAGGGCAGAACCTCAGTCTTCCTAAGGATCCCAATTCTCTGCTGCCTCCATTCTCTCTGACCATTTCTATCCCTTTCTTAAWTTTTTTTATCTGTTAGGTGGCTTGGAAGACACTTGCATGATTGTCTGCATTTATTTTTAAGTGGAGCCAGTTGCAAGATCAAAAGGTGAATTACAGTGATTTTATTGAACAAACAACACTTGCTTAGAGATGTTTTTTCCCATGAGAGCCAAGTAAGGACTTGTTAGAAATGCCATGACTRAAAAATAGCTGTGTTAGAAGAGCTGGGCTCAGCTGCATGTGGAGGTTTCAAGGTTTACTGTGAAAGAGTCACACAGTATTTATCCATTCATGGCTTTACTGGACTTGTTTAGGTTTTATTTTTTGGTAGCTCTGGAAAAATGTTTTAGTAGCCAAAAAATCTGTACTTAATTAGACACACAAAACCAGCAGACAGGAAGTCTATTTCCTCACAGAGATACTGTGGTTTATACATTCTGCCCTAATATGAACAAGTCTACTATTATTTTCTGATGTTCCCCCTTGTTTAAGGTGCTCTGACTAACATGAAAACTCTATTTTTGTACACCAATCATGAAAGATACTTTCAGGTTCCAGACATGCTAGACATGGCAGTATTGCATGGTTCCTAATTCCAGTTGAAAAAAAAAAAAAACAACTCCTGTCAGATTTTATTTTACAGAATTTCATATCATTTAAGAGTATTTAAATGTAACTGTGGATATGTGTGCAGGCTTGGGGCAAAATCTGATAATGACTCTGCACCAGTGCTCCCACCCTAAATTTCTTCAGTGTTACAAGTGGTGGTTTTATTTCCTTGTTACTTGGGGTTAGTCCAAATATCCAGCGATTGGAAGTTGTTTGGGACAAGGGCTCTGTGTTTGTGAAGTGTGTCTCATAGAAAGGGCCATCGGAAAACTGCTGTAACATAATAAGCAATGAAAAATATTAATATATGCAGCCAAAAAAGAAGGTGAGGTCTTACTAGGGATGTTGATTATCCTCAATTAAATTTAGAAGTTGTGTGGGAAAAGTAAAGTTTTTACCCAAAGAAAATGTTTTACTTTAACTTAAAACTCKGAGTAAGTGTCAGAAAAATCTATGAATTCCACTACTGCTTTTCATATTATACAAAAAAAAGATTCAGATCTGAAGTGATCCACCAACATCCACCCCTTCAAAGCAACGGAGGAAACTATTGTTGTTTAGAAACCAGCAGTATTCCTTAAATATTAATTGCAAACTAAGGTATGTGGCATGACTTACATGGTAGGACAGCTATAAATAAACTATTCTCACAGTGTTATTTGTCCTTGCTGGTTTTTTGGAGGGAAGGTGGTTTTTTGTTGTTTTTTTTGTTTGTATTTTTTTGTTTTGATGTTGTTTGTTGGAGTTTTTTCCCCCATTTGAGTTTGTTTTCCTTGGGATAATTATTAGAATATAATTTCTTATGTATTTAAATATTACAACTTGTTTATCATTTAAGTCCTTTTTTTGTGAACCCACAGACTTCCCACTCTACTGTAAAGGTTTCTTGCATTCAACATTTGCTCTACTTTTCCTCCTCCCTCTATCCTGGATTTTGCCTCTGTTTCCATTGTTTTGATATCATCTTCCTCCCACAGAGTGAGTAGTATATTCCATGATCACCATTAAGACATAACAAGGATTAAAAAAACCCTTGAAGGTGATGCCCATGGTGACTCTGTTGGAACAGRAACTTTAGAAAATCTGTTCAACACCAGGAGATGTGGAAACAAAGGGAAGTCTCTTAGTAAGATCTGACCCCACTCCATCAGTATTGTAAACATATCTGAACTAGAGCTGGAGTTAAAAATTAAAACAAAATGAGATAACCAGTAAGATTAGAAGAAATAGTGAAGCAGATACAGCCTTGTGTCTTGTTTCACCTTACACCTGCCTGAGGTGGCCAAGGTGAGATCTCCACCAGACACAGGGTAGGAAGGCTGTGCTTGTAGAAGAGTTCAGGTCTCTCAGTGGTTCTATTCAAACCCTTTTGGGCTAGGTGCCAAAAGCTCTCAGAGACGCTCCTTTTTCTTCTTCCTCTTAATAATTTCTCCAGGTAGGAAAGAATTCATGAAGCCCATTTACCAAGCAGCATTCCTGTCCATGTGTAATGGTAACTGATGACTCCAGAAGAGAGCTAAGCTCCTGCTTATTGATGGTGAGACCTCTCTGCAAGGCTTGCAATGTTTGGGCTGTGTAATCCCCTCTCTTCATATGTTTTTTAAATCCAGCATGTCTGAGGAGACTTTCAGCATTACAAAAGTATTTAAGTTTACTTGACATCTCCAATATTCACCATCTCTCTTTTTCCACAAAAAAAATTCCTAATGCTTATTGATGGCATATGAAAATATAATCACTACCCTGCCTGACCAGACAAGATCCCCCAKAGCTCTTTTATCATAACTAAGGGAAAGATGGGGGCAAGATGGAAATTTTAACCATGTTGTTTTGGACAACGGAGGAAAAAAATATAGCTGTCAAAACACCAGTAGGCTCTACAKTCCTTAACTTCATCAAGACAGCACAGAAGAGGGATGTTTTTCTCCAAAAAGAAGTGTGCTCTGAAGTAGTCCCTCTGGATTATTTTGTGATTTAGTGCACTCCAGGCTGCTCTGAGAGACCTACCTCTGTGTATGTCTAAATTCTAGTGCATTCTTTGCTACAGGCGAGATAGGTGACGTGAAAAAAACAGACCCAGTGGTAACATTATTGGAAAGCAGATTCCTGTTCAAACAGGCTCGAGATTAGTGAGATAGATTTCCAGTGACTAGACTCAGCCCTGGCTTTTGTCTTCCTGCAGCRTGAAATAGAAGACAGATAGTTTGATAGAGCAAAGTCTGGCAAACATAAATGGCAATGATGGAGCAAAGGAGTCATAACATTCTCCTGACAAAGCCGGGATGTCTGAATAGTGAAACACAGAGGGAAGATCATTAAGGGACTGCCAGGCTCCCCACAGGCTGCCTGCGGCACCCACAGTGCCCTCCCAAAGGCATCACAACAACACCAGGTCAACTCTTCTTTTTCTCCCCACAAAATTCTCTGAAATGCAGTTTGCCCTCTCTAACAGAGGGATGTTGCATTTTCATCTCTTTTGTTGTGCTGGGCTGTGTGAACATCACTTGCTTCCCTGTATTTTTCAAAGCGTAAGGCACGTTACTCATTGAGACTTCTTTTTAAGGCTAAAGCTTTTGGTAGTAATTTCCACATTTCAGAGTTCTCTTGGGAAATCTAAACCCATCTTTTAATGAAAAGGCAATTATCTCTCTTTRCAATTGGAAAAAATAATAATTGCAGGCTCTCTCTGATTGTGCTTCAAAAATTAATATCACAATTGTGTAGTATCTTTTTTAAATAAGCACAAGWTTGCTTCTTACCAATTAAATAAAATATTCAGTAATTGCAGGAATGTAGACAGCACAATTGTCTTTCCTAAGGATATCTTCAGGCACAGAGGTAAAGCCCTAAAAGATTCACAGCACTTGTTCACTCTTTTACAAAGTTAAGTTGCACAACTTTTACCACTAGAAGTGAAATGGATCTAAAATTTATAAATGTATTTTCTGTAGAAAACAAAATGTGCATCTAATRTTGGATAGACTTCCCAAACAGCATAGGAAGAGACAATCATCCAATAGCTCAACATCCTTTTCCAGTGGCAAAAAAAAAAGAAAAAAAAAAAATCAATACACTTGGAACATCTTTACTTGATCCTCAAATGGCACATTTAGTAACCTCTGTCTCTTGTTGGTAAACATTTGTAACGTGAGCAGGAGGATATTTCCCTACCCAAGTTATTTATATGAGCCTAAGGAACATCCTGTGCCACAGATTGGACTGAGCCAGGGCTAATATGGATTTAAAAATGTATTTCTTCCTAGGCCTATGGTAGCTATTTTCATTGTAAAACTGGCAAATTCTGATACCATGTGGCAACTATTTTAAAACATTCAAATAGCAAAAGAGACAAACATGGAGAATATTCCTTTTAGGCTCACTAGCAAGCTGGGTCTTCCTCATCAAGTGCCCCTTTACAGATATAAATRAACACAATTGCTTGCTATTAAGCAGAAGCACAGAATAGCAGAAGCTGTTGTCTTTTTATGTGGAACCTCTGAGTTYAAATATGAATCCTGCATGTAAGACCTACACCAAATGATGTTGCTTCTCCGAATATTGATCACATCACACCTTAAGAAGGCTGCARATGGACCCATAACTACCAACATCCTCCAATACCTTGAATGTTCTATGATTTCAGGGAAATAAAACTCCCGCCCCCTCAAATTTATTTATATTTTAACATAAACCTCTGAGTTGCTACATCTGGAGTCAGGTAACATAAATGAATCAATTCATGTACTTAAAGCTGAGCATCTGCAGAAACATCTATAGCCCCAAAGTCTAAGGTGTGAGGTGTTTTCTTTTACGTGGCTTAGTTACCCCAAATTTTAGAGAGACATTCTGTGCACAAAAGGGACCAAGCTACCTAATTTCCACTGAATCAAAGTGCTGGGATGCCTTTAAAAATGGGAAACTTCCTGGTGCCCTTTCATTAACACTGAGCGGGGCATGGTTCCCCCAGGTTGTCAGCATCAYGGTTATCAAACACAGCCTAGGGATGTCATGTGTTTCTCTTCAGCACTTCAGAAGAGAGAGAAAAAGGACTGACACCTTCATGCATCTTGATCCTAATATTAACCTCTGCAAACACATCTCTACTGGAAGAGTTCTCTTACATTATTACAATTGTTCAGTATTGAAGGGTTTGGTAGTTTAGGTTTAGGAAAGAACTTAAGCAAGTACACATTTCCCAGTTTTCTTGGGCATGTAGTTTTGAAATTTTAGGGGGGAAAAAACAAGTAGTAGTATTTCCACACAGATCAGCATGATTTGCTCCCCTGAGGGTTTTCAGTGTGTATCAACATTTCTGCTTCTAATGCTTGATGAAAACAGGAAGCATGGATGCTTGCAAAAACAGGGATCAACAARAGAAATATGGAAATTAATTGCTCAGCACTGGTAAGTGAGTTGGGGCTGTGCTCRAACCTCATGACAACTGGTCAATACYTAAATTCCAAGYGTAACATTCATATGGTTCTTGGGATTTTTTTCCACTGGAGTAACAACAGCAGTGCATCCAAGCAGCAGTTKTAAACTTTGATGCCATTATTAAGAGAAAGTTCTTGACTTCAATAAAAATCAAGCAGCTTTGTGTAAGGTATTCCTAAGAATCCCATTGATTTCATGACAGGTTTATAATTTGGCCTTAGCCTGCAGTCCCCAACATGGCTTCTCTTCAGACATGCATCTTGGACTTCACAAATGCTTTCAATAAGGTAAGAGGCCAGCTAACCTGTGAAAAGAAAACTCTGCTCATAAAATAAAATTAAAACATAATTTGAAAGAGATTTAAGTATATGCRAGTTGCAACACACTGCCTTAGGCACACAAAATGTGTATGCTTACAACAAGAGATAACTTAAACTGATGTTCAACTTGCCAGTTTATTGTGATTGTGATATTCTGACTTGTATTAAAGAGTCTTGACTGATGACCTCTCTAATTCGTTTGGTGCAAACATTTTCTTTCAACATCAGACACTAATTTTTTTTCTTTTAACCAATACTTATTTGAGAGAGAGATCTATTGTAGCCTGTGCAGACAATCCAGCTTTTTAATTATGTTAAAGGTTTTTGGAATCTGCTAGACAATGCCTGAAAGCATTTGGTGATTTGATTCATCGATTAACCTGGAAACATGCTTCTTTCCCAGGCTTRCTTCTAAAGAGTTTTTGGCTCTTCTTTCAAACAGAATTTGCCAAAAAGCAATTACTAGTGAGAGGCAGAAAAACTTGCCTTATGGATTTAAAATCACTTTCTCCTTTAATTTACCAGGAATCTGAACATGCTGCCTTCTGCTTCTTATCAGTTAAATATATACAGTGACACCATAAAAAGCAACTGTGAATTCTRCAATTCTAGTTCATTAGAAGTCGTCATGTGGGGAGCATCTATAAAAGAAAATGGTGCCAAGCCAACATCTAAAGCTGTTCATCAGCTYTGGATTTAATAACTACTTTATTTATATCTCACATGCTAGGAAAAATATTGTAATTGGGATGGRTTATATAAAACATGAAGAATGGAATAATTGATGGAATAATTAAAAAAAYTCACTGGTATGCTTTGCTTCTAAGATATTTGCTTGATATTGGTTAGTTCAGTAGCAACAATGGAATACCATTAGTGTCCAATTCCTTTTGCTTTTCTAGGTGACATCAGTGCTCAGGAGAGAGCTTTTTAATGTAGGACAATGCTGGAAGAGATTTCTTTCTGTCTCTTTGCAGGTGACAAGGGGCCTGCCCAGCTTGGTGCAGGTTTTTGTTGCTGAGTGCCCACCCAGCAGCAGGGCARCTCCAAACACAAGCACTTCAGCCCCTAAAACCCTCAGAGAGTGTCTGTGCAGCAAAGCAGGATAGGAGGGTGATGTCCTGCCTTCCTTTCATCCWGTCTGGGCTTTGCAGGTTAAGGAGAAGCGGTGTCCCTGACTGTCAGTGAGCCATCTCCTGCCAGYGCTAATCAGCCCTGGAACAAAGGGAAATGCACAGTGTGTTAAGACTTGCACAGGTATCTGATGCAATCTGAAAGGGAGACAGACCTGCTGCAATACCCAACATGTCCAAATGCACGTCCCACAACCCATATTCTTACTCTGGGGAGCTGCTGATTGAAGTGGCTGTTCACCTCTACACCTCTACACCTCTACACCTCCAGGTCATAATCTAGCAAGTGAAGGACTCTAATCGGACATATTTAATATACACACTTCTTACTTAAGGACATCAAGAACATTGAGTGGTGTTCCAGCAAAAGGGGACTTGTCCTGAAGTTTAAAGGTTGAACTTCAGCAGTGTGGGAAGAAGCTCTGCACCATCAGGATCCTTTGTCTTGCAGAAGTGCTCATTCAGGCTTTCAGCACAAACAAGAACCATGTCTTCATTCTGAGTATCAGCTGAGAAGGGCAAAAGTTTTTTTTTTATAAACTAAAATAAAACTAATCAAAATATATTACACAATGTTAATGGTTTTCTTGTTTGTTTTTTTCCCATTATTTTAAAGAGGAGAATGAATATAGCAGATCAAAATAAGCAACTACAGAAAAAGCCCACCACCACAAAAAAAAACCCAAACCCAAACCCCACATGGTGAGATTAATGGCTATGCAATGAAACACTTAATACATTCACTGACCCCTTATTAATATGCTTTTCAAAAAACTACATTTTGTAATGTACCTATCTGAAATCAGCTCTTCACTTTTTGTTGTAGGCAGAGTATTAAAAAAAAAAAAAACAACAAATTAGGTATTTGATCCTGGAGAAAAAAAAGCAGAGAAAGTAGTGTGTGTGCACATTACAATTATATTATCAAGGCTTTCTGTAATGTTATTATAGGCTGTTCCAAGTTACCATGTATGAAAACAAACCACACTGATTCCAAGCCCCAAAATGAGAGAAGTTAGGGAAATATAATCAGTGCAGCTGTGGCAACAATACTATTGTTAAAGTACAGGGAGATTTTATAAACAGTGAGTAAGAAGTCAAGAAGGAAATAGTTGTAGACAAAATCATTGCTAGAAAACATGAAAGCAACTCTTTTTTTCCCATCCCATCCCATCCCCTCTCCACCCTGTGAAAAGATTATCCATGGAAGGGGAAAAAAGGGTGAGGTTGTGGGTGGTGTCCCACAGAAGGGCAAAACACACAAAAAGTATGTGTACTTTTTTCTCTTGGAAGAAGATGAGGGGAAAAAAACGAGCCTGGAATTTCTTTTGGAACAGATACTGTACTTTCAGGTGCCATCTGTGGACTATGAAAAAAAGTCTGTGTTAAAACAAGAATAAAAGAGATAAAGGACAATGCATCATTGCCTGCACGACAGGGTTGTTCCCAAGCTGCTTTGGAACAGCCCAGCTATGAGCACTGGTGGCACTTCAGCTTCTCTGCCAGAGATGCACAACACAGGGCAGCAAATATTTCAACAAGCACTAATTTATCTTGCCTCCTACTGACAAAACTACAGATGCCTTAGCAAAGAAAAACAAATGCCACTGAGTAAACAGCTGTGCTTTGCAGTGGTTTCCATCCACTTTGCTTTGGCACCGTGTGAAGAACCTCAGTGGCATTGCTGCTGCTTTRCATCACTGCAGAAGAACCACTCAAAGCCTGATCCTCTGACAAATCACATTTCCAAAGAAATTGATGGTGAAACTCCCCTTAGCATCAGAGACCAGTCTTTAACTCCCATGTTTTTAACTGCTTTCATGAGAATTTAGTGGTGTGATAAATGAAACCAAAGAGATTAAACTTGACTAGTGTATTATCCAAATACACATTATAYAAAAGACAACTTTCTATCTGTAGGAAAATTAGCTTAATATGAACTTCAAATATCTGAAATGTGAGACCAGTGTTTCCTGATATCACCAGAGTTACAGGTATATGGAAGGAGCTTCCCAGTCTAGCTAATTTTCACCTTCCAGTTTTTAAGAGTTTTGATCATATACTCACTTTAAAGCAGTTTTAGGTTGTAAATGGGAGTATAGCAGTGCTGCTGTTCTTCTCTGCCAAGATAAAAGGTTTTCACCATTTCTTTTGAAGTTTAGAGTCTATKAAGCAGCAATATAACATTCACGTTTTGGAGAAACAGGATTCTTGTGAACTGGCAGAGAGCATAGCCKGACTTCCTGGTAATTATTTCCATGATATTAAGTTATTCCCTTTTGAGGTTTGCTTTGAATATATGTATTTGGTAGAGCTAAAAGAAAAGGCAAGGTTACTGAGCACATGTGCATACTGATGAGTGACAATGAAATTTTAAAATAGCTGTGACTGTTTCTTCAGATCACTTTGATATGATGCAGATGATTCCATACCAGACCTTTGAGGAGAGATGCACAATTTCAATTCAATACTGGAAACTGAAAGGTTTAATGAAACGCAATACTGTAAACACCAGGAATTCTCCTTAAAGATTACTGTATCTCTTGGCAAAAAAGATGATACCATCATTCCTATCTCACATCTCATCTTTTGCAGAACGAGGTTACTTCCCCTTCCCCCCACCACCAGTTTAAAAGTTCCAATAAAATAATTTCTGACTGCATTTTCTCTGCAGTACCTTCAGCATGTTCTTGGTCTTCTCCCTGCCAAAAACACTTCCTGTCCCCCAGACATGGAGAGCTGGCAGTGAAGAGGTTAGGTCAGCTGTACAAGGTTTCCATGGAAGCAGTTAAATCTTCCTGGCAGTGGGAAAGGAGACACTGTGGGATGTGATGGGATTCACTTCACACAGAGTTTTGACCTCATCCAGTCTCCAAAAGTGCTCCTTGACCTCCAGCCCAGCATCTCCACTCCTGCTACTGCCCAGAACATAGAGTTCCCAGACAGACCAGGTGTGCAGCGAGAGCTCTGTGCCTGCCTTTGGTACCGGAAATTGTTTGGGATGCAGTGGAATCCCAGAGCAACAATTAATGCTACTAATTTTTTTGACAAGAATCTAAATGGCATAGAGCCAGTCATAGCATCAACACAGTTGCTGCCAACTACTAAAAACAAGCAAGTCAACCATAATTTACTAGCATTCCTGACTCTTTTTCTGAATTAGATTTGTGCTTTTTGAGCATTTTTAGAGAACATTTGAAAGAATTCAGCTGGATGAAGAACAAGAATTGTTTCACTGACATAATTCATTGGGATTTTTAAAGCACTTTTGACAATGTACCTCACAAGAGGCTAGTAAGGAAGCTGAGAGGTTGTATGGTGGGAGTTGTAGTTGTATGTTGATCACAAGCTGGCTGGAAGAGAACAGAATGGAATAAAAAGCTCAGTTTTCAATATGGCAGTGGTTAACAGCAGAGCACTGGGACTAACAGAATTTCACTGCATTCACAACTGTCCTGGAAAAGGCCTTAATCAGCGTGGTGGCACCATTTGCCACGGAACTGTTTTTTTTTTTTTTTTTAACAAGGAACAATTATTTAACTGAGCAGTTATTTAAGTTAGTCAAGACAAACCTAGACAATTAGGCAGCACAATGGCAGAGGAAGTTCATGATGGAAAATTCAAAATAAGGTGTGTTGGAAGGATATTACTAACACACATTGTTGAAGTTTGAATTAACAGTAACCACCCAAGAAAATGACCTGTGTGTCACCTCGGAGAGCTTAATAAAAACATCTGCTTAATGTGGGAAGGCAATCAAAAGCAAATTAAATGTTACCACGAATAGAGAAAGGGGTGGGGTCCCACAAAACCTGCTCTGGCCAAGACTGGCCAGGATGTGCAGTAAATGGGGACACATTCTCACTGCTGTGCAATTTCGGGGATGAGCTGGCTGCTCCCCTGGAGGAAAACCTTGTGCACCTCTGACATCTGCCCCCAGCTCTCTCCAAAAGGCCTTCCTGTGGCGGGAGACCAGATGTTCCCAGGCTTTTTGCTTTTGGGAAGAAGCTGAGTTCATAAAGCAAGCCCATTGAAATGCAGTCATGTAACAACATACAGGATCTCAGAACAGATGAATAACACGACATTCAGTTCAAAATAATAACAGAAAAATCAAGTAAGCAGAGTTATTCAATGCAGTTGTGTTGAAAATTGGTCTAAACACA
The DNA here is from genome assembly GCF_030028575.1 of Malurus melanocephalus. Classification (NCBI taxonomy): domain Eukaryota; kingdom Metazoa; phylum Chordata; class Aves; order Passeriformes; family Maluridae; genus Malurus; species Malurus melanocephalus. Next base: position 1,912,274 of record NW_026623248.1, on the reverse strand, counting down.
AAGGCTAATGCTCCCAATTACAGACAAAGACCTCTTTTGTTTCAATTCCATAATTTAATAGTCTCTAGGCTCAAGAGCTGTGAATACTTACTATGTTGTGATGAAGGAAGATGTCCACCACAGGGCAGCAGGGCTTATGAATTTCTTAAAGCCTAAATTAAAAACATCCATCACCCACAATAACCAATTAATCACCAGGTTTTGTCTCTGGGAGTTCTTTGCACCTCCTTATAAGCATAATCCCATAATGGCAAAACATTCCATTGCCTCGAACTTACACTCTATTATTCTGCATGCAAAATCTTATTTTCTTTGCAGTAAAGGTGGGGACTAGAAGGAGAAGGACTGATAAAACCAGTCCTGCTCAAAATTACAGCRTGAGGCAGAAATCAAACTTTGATTGTATCTAGTTGAGAATGCATTTTTACTCCACAGCATCCTAAGTGTTCTGTAAATGTCTGAAAACAGAAAAGCCAAAATAGTATTGGCTGTAGTAAAACAAGAAAGCTGCTGATCAAAATGTATTGGGGGGGG
>NW_026623248.1:1893468-1911725 GCF_030028575.1 Malurus melanocephalus | reverse complement strand
GGGGGGGAGGGGTGGTAAGAAAAAAAACCCACCCAAACAACCCAAAACCTAGAATTATCTATTTACAGAGATGGTGGGAAACAGAGATGCACTGGAATGAGAACCAGTGGCCACATTCATTTGCCAGGATTGCTTTGTGCTGGCCCTATAGGTTCCATTTAGGTAAACTAAAGGCATTTCAAAATCTTTGGTTACTTTAGCGAGGAAAGCAGGGAGAGGGAAGGAGGATGCTTGAATACATGGTGAGAAGAAGAAGGGTTAAGTTGTGAAAGCCTAGAGRAGGGAGCAAAACCGGCCTTTGACAGAAAGGAAAGATACCCTGGGTGTGGTCTGGGCACAGGAAAGGAAGGGATTGATAGGCAGTCATTACCATCAACTTGGAACTGGAACTGCCTGAAGTTCCAGCTGAAGGAAAACTGGGCCTAGACATTCCCAGTGTGCTGGATGTAGACAAGCAAGAGTGAGAGCAGAAAGAAGAGCTGAACCACTGTCCAGGGAATATCTGCTGGGTCTTTCAGTAATGGTCCAAGGAAACTCAATCCAGAACAAAAAGTTCCCAGGAAAAGAGACTGGTCCTGAATGGAACCAGGAATTACCAGGCATCATGTCCTTACTTTGGCAGGAAAAGAATAAATTATTTCTGTTTATGCTGGTTCACCTAGACAATGATTAGTCATCCTGCAATCAATCACTCTTGCAGTTCACATAGGGCAAAGCAGTACAGCAGATCTGGGTTCCAATCCTTCTGACATTTCACATGCTGCCAGAATACAGTACTTTTTTCCAGTTCATTTCTTAAAAATTCAAAGAGAAATAAAACATTACATGGCACTAGTGGACTACGGTCATAATGTCAAATGTTAACATTTATGAAAAGCCCAAACTAGAATTATTTATGCAACCTTCATTTGGCCACCACATACGTAGTTGCAATATCATATTTAATTCCATAGTTGAAGAGTTATTTATACACAAGATTGCAAGTTTTTTCAGTATAATGAAGGAGCTACAGCAGTAGTCCAAGGCAAAGGGAGTCATAAGGCAGAGAATACAGTTTAAGAGAACGTCTTAATGACTATCAGATACCAGCCTGGAGGATTTTCTTCTAGACTCTGGTACTTCCCATATAATATCAGACAGCTGACTTAAATTTGTCTTTCCCGGGTGATCTGCAAGCATGTTCGCCATTTATTAGGTGTCTGTTGATTTATAGAAATGCCTGCAGCCCAAGACCATGTTGGATATGCATGGGACTTGTGTTTTGAGCACATTAAGTGGTAGACAGCTCTGCAAAGATCTATTTCTAGGCATTCAAGATCCAATCCACACTATCAGTGAAAAATTCTGACCTCAAGATCTTCATGCTTCCCTTCTTTACTTATAACACTGTGTACCCTGAGGCTGTCCTGTGAAAATTATRCCAGAAATATTTGTGGAGCATTCATAAAGTGTAGGCATGAATATTAAACAAAAGGCCAGGGAGAAATGAACAATTGCAAGATCCAAGTGCTTGCAATAAACAGGGCAATAAATCACATGCTGAAGAAATCCTGTATCATAGATGCCTGTTCATTAGCTGAAGTGTCTCCACCCTGTGTCCTCAATGAGGCAGAGATTCCCTGGAGAAAATGAAAAACAATATGATCTTTAATGTCACAATCTTAATGGATATACAGAAGGTGACACAAAATTCTGAGAGTCCTTAGTCTAAGCACTTTGTGATTTCACCATTCTATGTGAACCTCTAAGGCTTTTAACTCAATTTTACATGTRTGTGATACACGCAATAACTTTTTTTTGTAACAAAAAAAATTGGACATGATGTTGAGTGACTAGGTTAACTATCAACCTATTATTTGCATTCTACTTTTCATTAAAATCACATCAAAACGTGTGGCAAAGAAAATTCCCAAAGGTCTACTTATCTCAGAGCCCCTTGATCCTCCTCAGTCCCTTTATTTGCACAGGTATGGGACGGAAATTGCATTTGTTCCATCAGTCTGAGACRACTGAATTATGACTTCATGGCCACAGTAACACTGCAAGGCTTGTCTTCCACATTTCATTAGCTTTCATATAACTCAACAGTTGGGAACATTGCTTTTGAATCACTATTTTCTCTCCTAATTTGCTTTTCCCAGAACATCTTGTGCAAAATCCATTTCCTTCCCCTGAAGGCACTCTGAGGAGGGCCTACATTGGAGATCTGCATTGTCATCTTTCCTGTCCATTGTGTATTTGAGACCACTAGTTTAGAGGGAGCAATAAGATCTAACTATTGTTTTTAGGATGTAATCAGAATTTTATCACTCCTCCAACAATCCAAAGTGCAGTAGTGCCTTGCCAAAAATCTGGGGAAMCTGCAGAAGGATGAAATCTGCTGATTCATCCAGTGCAACAGGGATTAGATTGATGGCATGGTTGGGCATTGAAACTGAATTGTAAAACCCCTGAATCTCCCATTGTTTCACTATTTCTTACTTTTTTTTGCAAACATGTGCTTATGTTGGATACCAGCTGCTTTCCGATGATGGAGCGGAAGTTACCAAAAATGCTGTATTGCCTACATTTGAATGAAACATTACCTTTGACTGTGGAATTTCCTGTTAGGATCCTTGCTTTCAYACTTCAGGCCTGGACTACCTCAAAGTAAACTACTCGGGGTGCAATCAAAAATCCTACACAACACAGCACCAAARAAGAGCTGCTGCTGTTAGCAGCAATAGATGCCCCTGGTGTTCCTTGCTGTGGAATGATTCCTAGCTGGAATATAATAAATTGATTTTGGCTGTAAGGTGTTGGTTGTGAGCTCTGAGTGCCTGACTTCTCTTGGCCTGAGTAAACATGCTGTATATTTCTGGGCCAAGTCACCAAAGGTTGTCTCAGTGGAAATACCCTTGGAAAATCCTTTTCCACTTGAAGGACAGCAGGTTACCCACGGAGCATCCTCTGTTGACATGCCTCAGCTTTGGAATGACCCACTTTCCTCTCCTCCTGACCCCCACTGTATGCCAGAAGATCTCAAATGACGGCTACAGAAGTGGAATTCTGAGGGACGTTTGGGATGATATTTGTATTGTATTTGGCAGGGATAGCCAGAGACTTTACAGMCTCCCTCTTGTGCTTTTCTGTAACTCTCACTACACACAAGTGTTGAAGATACCTCTGACAGAAATGTCTGGCCTGTGCCTCTAGCTGAGCCATGGAAGGTGCCTCAGGCCATGGAAGGTGCAAAACCAATTTCAGATTKCAACCCCATGAATTAAAAAAAAAAGTGAAGGAAATCCTTCTATAGGGAGGTGTAGAAGGCACCACCACAGAGGTATTTTTTATTTCTGTCATTCCTTCCTTTGGAMCAATAAAACCCTGAGAACTTATGAGAATCTGCACTTGTTATTCCATCACTTATGAGCAATGTAGCAATTCCAAACTCATGTTTATAAAACTCATACATCCTTTCAACATCTGTTTCCAATAGATGTGAGAATGGGGTTTATCTTTGTTGTCTACTGCAGTCTGGCAGTTTTACTTCGGATTAAAATCTCCTTTGAATACACCGTTCTGTTGATCTGGAATTTTGGACCACTCCAAAGAACCTCACCTGGAAATTATAGACTCTTATATTATAAAAATGCCTTTTTGAACTTTTAAAAGTTCATTACACTGATGGACCAGAATATTTAATTATTGTCCTTCCTATCATACCTTCCTTCTGCTCTTTTCCTCTATTATRATTATAGAGTCCGAATCCATTTTATGATGGCTGAGTAAGTTGTCTTAGCTATATTTCATACAATACTATGAACCATCTGGTTTAACCCTAAGTCTGACACTTCCTATGGAATTATTTCAAAATAAATACTAATATGTGATAAAAATTAATACACGATCAATGATTTGAGACAAATTGAACATGTTTGATCATGCAAAAATTTGTATTATTGAAAATTCAAAGATAAAAAGGAATTTTTTCCTCAATTAATTACAGTTTTCATCCCACTTATAGTTATTATTTAAAAAATTATTCCAAAATTGCATTAATGTTGGAACTAGTTTTCCCTACCCCATGTAAAGCTTTCATGTAACGTATTCATAGTCTTCCTTTTCTATCCCATCCTTTCTTTTCTTTTTTTTTTCCTTACTAGCCACACTCTTACTGTGTTTGCCAGATTGACTATGCTTATGATCTTTGTGGGACAAATAAGGAGAAAGGAAATAGAATTTGCTTCAACATGACTTGTGCCTRCCAGCACAAATATAGGCCTCAGATTGGAAAGAAAATTTATTTCATTTTTTTCAAATCAGTCAAAGACTGCCAGTGTATGAACTGATGGAAGTTGCATGAGAAGTTCCAAAAACGAGATGATCAGAGACAAAAGGAGTAAGAATGAATTTGATTTAAATTACTGTAATACACTGACACGACTACTTTTGTAACCACCTGGGATGAGTTCTGACAGCTTTTCCTAGTTTTTATTCACTCATTATTCAGGCAAAACTCCCACTAACTTCTCTCCCACGGTCTATTTTCTGACTAATATTTATGTACATTATCTCTATGTCACCTTGTATGGATCACACAGATCTTACTCATTTAGCTCCGGGAAACAAGTATTTCACACTCAGAGACAGGCAGAGCTGTTACAGTCTAAACATGAAAAGGATTAGAAACATCATTACACTCATTAATACTTCACTGTGAAGCATTCTGCCCCCTTACATAATAACCTTTCTTTCCAGATGGAGAACTGCTTTCATTACACCATTCTGACAAATAAGTATGTAGCCATATGATGGCAGCAATATGCTTAAATATGTGGATTCCAACATTTAATAAGTTTTACGTTTTCAAAAAAGGAAGATACTCATCAAACCAGTGCTCTGGAGAGCAAGACACAGCAGTCAAACATCACGTTCAGACTGAAGCTTTCACAGCGTTGGATTATAAAATAAAGATTGGCTACAATTTTAGTTGCTGAGAACAGCTCTAATGAATCCAAGACATTAATTCTAAGGCCATRTCAACCTCTTTAAATGCAGAGAGAAGCATTTGACATAAAAATTTGCCTTAGCACAGTGTATGTACTAGATGACATGGAATTATCTATGCACTCATTACACCACAATAACCAAAGATTAAAAAGTGCAAGAGGATCAAAATGAGATCTAGAGGGAAGATGCCAGAAATTTAAATCAAATTTCCCTGATTGATCTAAATTTCTCCAAAACGTATCTTTTAGGAGGTGATGAAGTTGAATGAATGTTAAATACAAGCCAAAATGGAAAAAGGTTTCATAAAAGTGCCATGCTTGATAAATTTTAAAAATTATTTCCCACAGAATTCTTAAATTCAAAAAAACATGGTGTGAAAACGGTGGCATGTAAAAACTTCATGGATATACAGTCATGCCTCTAAGGCTTGGATAAATAATTACAGCATTGACAAAGAACAACTTTMTTTGCAAATTCCCAGATTTTCTCATCTTGTGATCTCATTGGCTTCCTCAGTAAATCAAGCTACATAGCCTGAATAACAGAGGTCTCTTAAGACTAAAAATATAAAAAATAAAGCAGGTATGATCTGGAAGGATAAGGGGCAGCTGGAAATACGTTCTCTTAACCTTCGATAGTAATTTACACTAAGATTTTTTCCCAAGGACAGCTCCACTGAAAATTTATTGAACATACATTGCTATCCAATGAATGTGAACTCCTCTGATTCCAGGGGGAAAAATGTTTCAGRGAAAGGAAGTGGACAGTCAGATACTCTTTAGATAAATACAGAGATGTTCAAAGAAAACTTGAGCTCCCTCTAGACTTCAGTTCAGACTGAAAGTTACAGCAAATCAAGTTGAGGGGTCACTCCCCTCTAGTACCTGCTGTGTAACTCCAAATAGACCTAAAGGRACATAACAGTGTTTAAATAATTTAAAGGACATTGGGTTATACAACTTTACACCTCTTTCTTCTTTGTTTATTTTAATTGCTCTCTCAGCCTTTGCTCACTAGTCCTTTAGAAGTTTGTGGTGTTATTAAACAAGGAAGATTATTCAGAAACAAACCAAAACAAAATAAAACATATTTTCACTGATTTGATTTCGTGATAGAAGCTAGAAGCATTTTTTATKCAACAGATTAAACACATTACAATTGATTTTAATATTTTAAGGATGTTAAAACACAATTTCTCACAAGAAAACCAAATAATTTCTGTAAACAGATTTGTGGTAGGAGATGTTATATGGAGAAGAATATATCTATAAAATTATATATGTTTATATATAATATATATGAAGRTGTTTTAAAAAACAATAAATATACTTTTGGTTTGTATGTGTCTGTGAATTTAGAATACAAAACACTTTTTTTTTAACATGTGTTACAAGCTGTTTTGAGGGTCCACCTCTATTGTCTACTTTCATAGCCATGAAAGAAAATGTAATTCATAAAGGAATGGAGAACAGGAAAACGTTTTACCTTCATAAATATATTAAAACCCAAAGAGGTCCTGCCACACTGTGCCTTGTTCTTGACAAATATGCTTGTATGTATTTATTAACAACTGAACTCTGATATCTATCGAATGCTAAAGATGTCTTGTCATCAACCAACAGGTTCCACCAAATGAACTAAAGCAATGTGATTTTTTCTAAATAAAAGAATAGTAGCAACTTTCAGAGAACATAAATTATTTACAGTGAACCTTTCAAAATTTAAGTATTTGTATAGGTTTTAGAARTTAATGTTTATTATCAAGGTGAGTTCATATACAAAAAGAAAATTAGTTAGGTGTAGTTAAATTTCTTTTTTCATTAACCTCTSTCACATTCATATTATTTTATATAAKAAAGGGAGATGGGTCATATTTTTCACCTCCCATTCTTCTTGCGCTATTTACTGGTTTGATCCTGCAGGTTGCAGCTCAAAAGATCAGATCTTTCTGAATGAGCTGCACTTGCATAGAAAATAGTATCTTGAAAGAAACATAGACTTGTAGATTTATTCCCTGGTTATGCCTAAATGTCATGTATCAGCATCCTCACCATGTTTTCAGGCTAAAAAGAAAAAAAAAAAAACTGTAATCTGCACTTAGGCAATTTCTTGTTATTTTCACTATCCCATTCCATTCGTAACTCTGGGCTACCAGCATGAGCATTCTCTGATCAACATGTGCTTTATCAAAGAACACCTTGAACCAAAGCTGAAGGCAGGACTGGAGAGCCTGCAGAGAACCCAGGTGACTGCAGTCCAGTCTGACTGACAGTCAGCATTCTTGATCCATTCCTGATACTCTCAGCTTTTCTAAATCTTCACCCCTGGCCAACAGAATTCACAGAAACGACCCATGGACCTTGTTGGCCTTTGGATCAGGTCTCAAATGTAGGAGAAATTTGTTTAAACAGGTGCCAGTAGTACCATGAGAACTAAAAAATATCTATATAATAAGGTACAGCAATTTCACGGACATATTACCAAATGTAWACTTCCACACTTAACTAAGACTTAATGGATGCTTCCACTGTATTCAAATTTTTCCTGTGTGTTTTGACCTTTTCTCCTCAGAATATTGCTTCTAATTTTCAGTCATTTGCCATATGAGATGAAATCCACACAGAGTTCATAGAAGACTCAAACAGAGTTTCTGCTGCTTCTGTTTTCATTTTATTTAGGTTTATTTTTCTAAACCACATGTTACCTTATACCTTGCCAATGTAACTCGTTTGGAAATAACGTATTAATTCAAACAATGTTTGTTTGGAGGAACTCTCTGATAGCTTTCAGCTGGCTAAACACACTTAGATAGCATCCTGTTGGTTTCTGAGACAGAAGTGAAAGGCTGATTTCCTTACCAAGCAACAGCTTTGATGCAATATCCTTACAGTATATGAGTACTTACACTCCTATATTCCTGGTGGTAGCTTTTTCTCAGGAGTCCTTCAAAYGCCAAAGTTCAGGCAGTTCATGTTTATATTCAATTAAAACCTCAACTAAAATGTTTGCAGACAAATGCTGTATTCTCAAGCTCTACGGAAGCCATTCAGACACATCTTCTACACAGATAACAGCRTGGGCTAAGTAGATAACACCATGACAAATCACCTCTGCTAGAAAGTAGTTGCTAGATTTGTTTTTATGCATCCAAAATGAAATATAACTAGATAACACTTCCACTGAAAATATAAAAYGGCTTCAGAAAAGGAAACTGTGATTCAGATTTGTTTTAAAACATTTCACAAACTGCCTAATTATTTTGTTTTCCAGGGGAAACAGAAATCTAAATGTGCCATGTGCAAAAACTGAATAAAATTCAATGTGTTTCTAGAACCAACTTGAAACACTAGTAGTTAAATACAATGATTCATAACCATCTTTTGATGGTGTTTTTCTCTTTTACTGTTCCTTGAAAGCCTTACAGGAGCAATCAAGGAAAGCAATTATACATGAATAATGTTAAATGCAATATGAATAACAGTCTACCTCTTTTTAGCATAAGAGTATTTCCCTTCCATTTGAAAAAATGAAGTTATTTTCCTAGTATTGTGGCAACATTCTTTTATTATATACCTTATTTAAGCTCAAAACCCCTGAAGTTTACTTAGAGATGTCTAACAATAAAAAATATCCTTATTATGGCACACCCTACCCATACATCATATATTTCCTTTTCTAGATGTCTGTGAGAATGGCATTGACTTAAAAGTAATYTGTAAGGGAAACATACAGTAAATAAATGTAAACTGTAGGTAGATACAATCATTATTATTACAGCTCTATGTTATTTGCTGCTAAAACACCAATAGCTCAGGTTGATTAGGGCAGCATAATCAGGTTAATAAATTATAACTAAAAATATCTGAGTTCCATGCTGTAAGACAGTACAGAAAACTACAGAATTACAGTACAGACAAGTACAGAAAAACAGAGTTCTAATGTTGTTAGAAACCACTCACAAATGTCTTTATTACTGGCTTTACACACAAGAAGAGCATCTTTTGTGGGATTGTAGGCAGAATATTTGCTTTGAAGGGAAATGCCTCCTTCAACTACCCAGCTTTAAAAAACAAACACAGAACCCCTGAAAAAAAAACAACACCCCCCCAAACAAGAGTAACGACAATCAAACCCCAAACCACCAAAAAAAAACCCAAAAAACTAAGCCCGCCCTAAAAAACCCAAAAACAAACCAAAAAAAAGGAGAGATAAAAAAAAGAAGCAAAATAAAAGATAAATAAAAATACAGAACATGAGTAATTCAAAGATTCTCCAGTTTCAGTAGAATAAGATTATTACTCATTTCTCGAACCCATAAGCACTTTCTCACTAAAACCCCAGCCTTTAAATGTTATCTGGGGATGTCCATGGTRTGACTATCATGACTTGATAATTCCCCTCCTTTTAAATCCCTGATAAGAAACCATGACTGCCACTRCCAATCTGTCACAAGCAAACACTGTCTACACAGGATTCATGAGGGTTTTCTTCTCTCATTTCATATTTGCTGCACAAAAGAATCATAACTGGCAGTGTTGATGTAAGTCTTAACATTTGTTTCAAAAGAATGTGCTTAATGAATGTGCTTTCTTTGAAAAAAAAAAAGGAAATTTTGACTTCAGTCAAACCTCAGGATATTTSTTGGATTAAAGCCAAAACCAACCCACCCTAAACAAAATTGAATCCCTGAGAATGAATCCCTTCCCAAAACTAAGAACAGGTTTGGTCCTGTGTTCCTGGAGCTGGATAGATTCTATTWGTGCTACATAATTACTCTCATGGCTTCTTACAATACCTGCTAGAACAAAGCAGTAGACCTGAAATGTGTCAGTGGACTTCAGAATGACAGTCATCTCCTGAAWAAAGGATGCTTTCTGTCAGCAGGCCCTGCAGAGAGCATAAATTTTCCTGGTTCCTTGGGATACACCTGCACCGTCATGTGTGTGCAAGCTCAAGCTTAAAATGTAGTTTCTGCAACAGCTTTATTGTCTATGTATAAATGCATGCTCAGACTCAAATTCAGAATATACCACCATGCTCACTGGCAGGGAAACTCTGTGCTGGAGAAGGAACACAAACAGAGGATTGGGTTCTGATTTATGATCCAGCTCTATTGTTACAGAAGGTAACAGGCAATTTGTCCTGGCTCCAGTCCTCCAAAAACCTTATCAGCTTGCCATGTCCTTCCACCATGACTCAACAGCAACCCAATMTCAAGAGTTCTATTAAAAATCTGTTAGGCATGAAACACACTCGTGCCTCCTGAGGGAATCTTTAAAGGATTACGTAGTCTTACATGAMGTGGGTTAGTGAATTACAATATAGAAGGGAAACTATATGAGCCTTGAGAAAAACAAAATTTCTGGAAATATTTAAAGTAAGAAAACGTTTTCCTCCAGCCATCACACAAAAAGGGCCGCAGAGAGAATATGATTCTGATCTGGATGCAACAGGAGAATACAATGCAAGATTAAAAAGTGAAGAATTTARTATTTACTCATATGGATCCTCAGCATCAACCAGGCCTGCAGGGACACACTTGTCTGTTCCATGGAAGGCAGACTGGATATAACCTACATGATGCAATTTTTGAGCCCCTATAATTTACCAGCAGGACCACARGTGAAATAGCTAAGTCAGGCCACAGCCCTCACGAGACACGCAAGGTGTGAGACCACAGGGCATCAGCCCTTAACACGAAGGYGGATTTTGGAAATTCCACTGCCACAGTTGTGGATCTTACACACACTTCAGTTGCAGACCATCACTGCAGGTCCTGCAGAGCAAACCCTGCTGACTACACAGGTGTAACGTAGATGTTGGCAGTGCTGAACTCCAAGGTGCAGCACATATGGAAAAACCGGTAAATCCAAAATCCTACTGTGAAAATTTTCCAAGTGTCTGAGCCCAGGATGAGTAAACATAAACTTTGGGAGCAGTCTGTGCACAACTCCAGAGGCTGCACCTTTTCTGATCTTTCATATCTCTGTGAAACACAAAATTATAGACATACTAGAAGGGCAAAGTACAAGAGAGTAGGTATCATACTGTAGAAAACAGGTATTTAAACAATTATCTGGTGAAAATCCCTATCCTACATACATTTGCTAATTTCCTTAGCATGACTGAAAATTAATTCTCTATAAACTTAGTTACAACACTGTGATTAAATGAAAACCATCATAAAGTAAACCTGAGTGCATAGAAAATGTACATAGACTGAGATGTCACATTTTGCTTTATAAATAGGTGTACAAGTTATTTAGAAGAATATTATTAATAATGAATTTTAAAAAGTACAGGCACTTTTATGAGTGTGAGCTGGGTTCATCCACAGGATGATTCTGTGGAATGTGAAGGGTTARGTGGTGGCAAGCCTTACAGCCTGTGGGGTCAATCTTGCCCCTAGACACATATGCATGTGTCATTTATGTGCTACAGTGTTCACCAATGCTTGCTGACTTCAGAAAGTATGTGCACAAAACCATGGGCAAGACTGAACAGCCACTTCTCAAACTGAAATCTCTTCACAGAAATGCAAACACTTTTTGCAATCTGATTCTAATTAACAATAGAGTCATTCATTCATCTCTAACAAATGAGCAGAAATCCCCTTCCTTTWGCAATATACAGATATTTGATAGTAACTGAGTATTTGAGGTGATTATGTGTTACAAGATCAGATTCTGTTGCATTTAAGACTCAAGTCCTGTTTYCATCTCAGCTATAGGCCACAAAACCACTATGTTGGATTATTTGCTTAGGGGTATTGGAAGAAGAAACCTTCCACACACAGCTGCAAAGAAAGCAGTGTTTTGACACCATGAAAAAAACTTCAGGATTGAACTAATACTTAGCTCATCATCCACAGAACAGAAAAATACCTGCTGTGTATCAGCAGGARCAGCTAGCACAGTCCTTTATCTGTATGGTCTGAGATCAGTCTAATATGAAACTTCACAGTGATTTCATTAATCCCAATTAATAAAACGAGACTGGTGAAGAAGCATGCCGCAAATACCCAGTTGCTAGAAAGCAGTTGATGCAGCTATCAAGCTATTGCCACTTCAAAAAAACTCAACCAACATAAAATGCTGTTGACCATTTAGCAAGTGTTTTAATTACGAATGAAAAAGTAAAGTGCTATACTAGAAACTAAGATTTTGCCACAGGAGCCTACTGTTGGCTTATGTTCAATTTGTTGTCCACCAGAACTCCCAGGTCTTTTTCAGCACAACTGCTTCTCCAAAGCTTTTGCTTAAATCACAAAATCTTCATGTTTGGAAATACATTTTTGCTTTCTTCACTCATGCAAACAATATACTGGTGTGATATTCCATTATAATATGATAATAAATAATGTTATTTCTAATGTATGKAGTGTACTAAAATGTGGATCAATGGATTAAGGTCAAAATTCTCCCGAGCAATTTTGCAAGTATTCATTTAATTTTTTCAACATGTGGACACACTTCTTGCTACATATTTTCAAAAAGACAGATGTTCCCACTACTTTAAAGGTTTAATAATATTTTATGCAACAGGGTTTTATGTTGGCTGTATTTTTTGAAGTGGCAATAGCTTGATAGCTGCATCAACAGAAGATTTTCCCTATAAAAGCAGTAAGAGTTGGTAGCACTTATAAGCTRTTCAGCAATTTCCAGGTTTGCCCAATAAACTTTTTTTTAAAAAAAGAAAAATCAGGGAATGTCTTTTTCACTAATTTTTCCTGTGTGATAATGTAATTTATGAGTATCAAAAGTGTCCAATGCTACTTGTAATTCTTCACTTGCCAGGAAGTTCCTCCGATAGACTTGCACATTCAATAACATTWACCTATTTTCAATACAAATATCTAGTCAAACTATCTTTTAATGTTTTGAATTAGTGTTTGCCTTGTAGATGGATTAATTGGGAATATTTTAAACAGAAAARCAATCTCCAGTAGTGACTGAATAATCAAAACAGTAATCACCTATTTGCTGGACAATTATTACTCTGAAGCTATCCCCCAAAAAAGGATCATTTGTTTGCACAGTGAAAAAAATTTTACACAAAACATTTGCTGTGTGCTTGTCATGATTTTTCTGTATCAGGCAGTAATATAGGACATAATTATTATTCCAGATCTTAATTGCATCATTTTTTTCCATCCATAATGGAATAAAACAAAATTGCTAGATAAGTTCTTGGCTAAACCACTTCACTTAGCAGCATTAAAGACACTTTGATAAAATACTGATTACCTTTTCTTGGAACTGAAGAGAAATGTCATTGTCCATTGCTACCTTTCAACTATCTGTATTTTCAAACAAACTATTCTGAACTCTAATATGAACAAATCCCCGCTGAAAGTATTTTGCAAGTGATTAAAAGCAGAAACGATTGATTGCTTCTAATTCCAGAGACAGGTCATTCTCCCTACATTTCAGTGTGAAGAGATGGAAAAAATATGTCTTCATCCAGGAAAGAGGAGTGGAACAGAAGTAGGTGTTCATTTTAGTTCTGTAACTTCAAGCTCGATCTTTGACTATATGTAGACATGGCTATGACATTCCTGGTGGTGCAATGGCCCGGCGCTGTCGGATTACTGCTGGAGAAAGGAATGGTCAGWCCCCTCTGACTGCCAGTGGAAGGAATGCCATTCCCTGGGTAAGAGCTGTCCAACAGCAATGGGGGCAGCACTGCTGCTGACAAAGTCCAGGTCCTAAAAAAGGTGCACACTTTTTACAAGGAGAACTAAACGAGGATTTTTTTCTTCCCAAACCTTTCTGGCTGTTTGCCTGCATCTGCCTCTAACGTAACAAATTCATAGGTRGTTATAAATAACTCCAGGATTGTGTTCAGACTGAGTCTGAAGATTTTTAGATCCCACTGAAAGCTATTTTTAACAGTGGATAAAGACATTCATAAGGAATGATATGCTAATATAATGAACAGTCTGAGACAGTAGCTGGTTCCAGCAAATTTGGTCAGAGAGGATTCCAGGACTGAATAATGTGGCACTGCATTTAGTTCAGCCATGGTACTAGAGTCATGCTTTGCACAGTAGGACATACAATTCCAAGCAGCTGTTCCAAACCAATAGTATTTGTCCTTCTTTGGGGCTTGGGCTCATCCCCTGAGTAACTGGAGCAGTTGCTCATSCAAGTTCTCTGGAAAATTTTGCACCCACCTTTTAGCTGTTGGATCATTTACCTGACATTTCTGAGGTTCCAGAAATTCTGACATTCAGCTCTGGATTTCCATAGCTTAGAGGGAACTGTGTCAGTTCTTGCTTAAGGGAAGTTCAGGACTGACTGCATAACTTCCTAGATTACTTAACATCTGTATCAAGTCATTACTGTTAACACAGAAAACTTATTATTAWAAATTTTATCAGTGATTTTATCATAATATTAATAAACAACCAAAATTCTTATTAGAAAGCTCTATCTTTCAAAGTTAGTTACTCTGAGTAGAGATACTAAATGTAAGGAAGTGGCATGATTTTATTCTCTCTTATTCCTTGAGTTAGTCTCCACAAAACCATTTTGATGGGATAAATCCAGTATTGCTGCAAAGCCTGTAATTTTCTTTTTAATAAGTATTAAAAATTAACAACAACAGCACAGCAAAAACTTATAGAGGACCAAAAGCTTTAGGAAAACTTTTGGTCCACTGAATTTCTCTGCTACTGGGCATTTACCTAGAATATATGCTTAAATTTATGTATTCAGGCAACACTGTGGAGAAGAATACTGACTGTGTTATAAATAAAATTATTTTTCATTTGACCCATAGAAGTCTTCAACACGGAAGCTCTAAGAAAGCCAAATGTGAAAACAGAATTGCTTTCAAGTGGCAATACTTTTGTTCTCAGAAACTATTTCTTTTGGGCAAAGTTCAGAGCGCTTACCCTTGCTGTTGAGAGAATTTAAGGACCTTGTTTGTCCACTCTTTTAAATGCCCACAAAATGTGTGTACATTAGCGATGAGCTGAAGAATTCAGCCCTGGTTCTTGCTGATGAGGTTTGACTGATTTTAAGAGCCCCAAGTATGTTCATAATGGCTTTAAAAAGGACTAYTTGGACATTTCCCTCACAGCTAAACCATTCTCCCAGCACTTGYGCAGTTTTCCATAATTAACTAGGTGATTTCTTTGTGCAATATTGTTTACTCTAGAATTTCTATGAACTCAAATATTKATTCATTTTCACATTAAATAAAGCAACTGAAATACTGTAGGAAAATACTATTTGAAGKAGGAGCACTGTTAATAAACTGCTCTTGCAGATGTTTGCAGAAGCTGATTTAAAAAGAGTTGCCCTTGTGAATCAAAAATCTGTCTTAAACCTTTTAACATGATTTCACAAATATGTCTCCAGTCTAGCACTGCTGCTTATACAAATGTACTTAACATACAAATCAATTAAACCAGGAAAAAAAGGTAGCTGAAAAATAGATCACTGCTTACAAAATCGAAAGTACTTCCACCAGATTTAAAAACCAGCAGGATCAAATATTTAAAATTAAAACACCCAACCCAGAAAACCTAGTATGGTGTGTATTTAGATGTACAAAAGCTGTGATATTTAGAAAAGGGTTAGTTAGGCAGATACTACTCATTGATTGCAAGGACAGGCCTTGCAAATTATCTCATTATTGCATCAAATAATGGCAGGTATAGTATAACATGTTATCAGAAWAATTCTTGATGAAGCTGGAGAAAACATAGCATTTCTGCCAATAAACAGATTCTACAAATGGGAAAAAAACTACTTCASAATGTGGCCTCTGGGTTCTGCTACTGTCATCTAAAAGAAGAAATATATTATAATATGTAGAGAAGTTACTCTATAGTGGTTTCTGTTTAACAGCAGGAGTTTTAAACACCTTCTAGCAAATTTCCTTGAAAATGAAATAACAATGATTTCCATACCATGTTTTTTCCTATAAAGCTCTAAAAAGCAAACAAGCACTGTGAGTTTTTAGTGGGTAGAAAAGGGTGGCAGAATTTTTCTGCCTTGAATGTGAGTTTTTAGTGGGTAGAAAAGGGTGGAAGAATTTTTCTAAGTTGGGCTGTGGTTTAGCACTAAATACGCTTTATTGCCAATGGTGAGGACTGAAGCAGGTGGCGATGGGAGTAGTGACCTCAATATGGTAGTAATCAGAGATTTAGGCTGATGAAACAGTCTAAATTATTCYACACTGTATGGCTACTTTCATGGTTAACACCACATTTCCTTCTGCTGCCCATTCAAATTGTCTGACAGGATCTTGACCACAAGAATGAGGATCTTGGCTCTTATGGTGGAAATGGTAGTYTGGCAACAAGATGAACTTGGTCCATTCTTTCCTGCTGATCACCAAACAAGAGACCATAAAGACTTCAGATTCCCTAAACCTTGGCTGTATTTGAAAAAAAAATAGTGGTTATCTTTCATACAAAATATTGTGTCCACCTGCTCCAACGCAAGAAAAGTGAATAATTCATATTGTAGTGCTTCATCACTAACCTGCCTCAGTAAGGAAGTCAGCCCTGTAGGTCAATGACAGCATTTAATAGTGGTAAATCAATCCATGTCTACTTTATAAATCATGCTTGTTCAGCAGTTTTGTTTATTTTTCTACTAGGATTTTTAAAAAGCCTCCAGTCCAGTCTTCTTTCCTTTGGAAGACACACAAATATGACTGCCTTCATACCAYACGAAAATGCTCGAATGAAGGGGGGTATCACCCACCTATTTATAACCACCCAGTGTTACCATCTAAGGTTGAATGAATTTAAAAAAAAAAAGTCCAGAACTGACAGGAATCTCTATAAACTTTGCTCTCTAGGAGACAAAACAATAACATTCAGCCCAAATTAAGATGTTTTTTGGTGTTACAGTGGTTCCAACTATTTTGGGTGCAATTATGCTGGACTTTCTGTTTTTCAGTATTATGAAAGGTCTTTTTCATATTTCATAAGGCTCTAGAGAGGAACATAGTTTAAAGCTGAGTACAGCTAAAAAATATAAACCATCAAACTTTTGCTATTTACTACATTCAATCTTAAGCCAAAATACAGCCCTCCCATACAGCTTCTTCTTCCTGATTCCTTTTAAAAGCTGTAATCAGTGTATAGTTKGTAATGTGTTTCCTCCTCTTGCTTTTTCTTTACTTGCTGAATTTACACTTACTAAATTTGTCCACTTCACTGAATGAGTCTGAGACTGAGACAAATGAGTTTTGTTTCCGTCCACTTCTTCACCCTCCAGTTTCCCAAAATATGGTGGCTGTTGAGAATGAATAGATTTGGAAAAAATGCCAACAGAGTGATGGTCTGATTAAACTGGGGTATTCAACGAAATGCAGTGCTGGACAGTAAGAAAATTTTGGCCCTATTCCCTTAGGGTGCACTGCAACAGGAAATATTCCTAAAATATATGGGGTATTATCCAGGGTGATTTTCAAATTGAGCTTATAAAGTGCCTTGAGACAGGCCAGCTGAARCAAAAGTCAAAGTAGATTCACCAAGAGCAGCTTATTTCAAGGGCTACAGTGTGGCAACTCAGTAGGGAAGATGGGAAGATAATTATGAAAACAAAACCATATCAGACCCCAAGGAAACCAAAAATACAAAAAAATTCAAAAATTATAGCCTTAAAAAAACCAAAACAAACATATAAAAAGCCCCAACCAGAGAGAGAGGCCTGTGTTACAAAGATCTAAATTGTGTGGATGAGATGTTGAAATTGATTTTTTGAACTGTTTTAGTATACTAGGGACACTTTCCTCATGTGCTGCTGGTGTATGAATTAAGGACAGAAACTACAAAATTAATGCAGTCAGTCMTTTCAGTGGAAAATCAAACAAAAGTGCTTTTATTTTTCTCATATAGCAAAGTAAGAAAAATCTGATAACCGCCATTATAAAACATTAAACTCAGGAATAATAATAATAGATTGTAAAAAAGAATACATTTACAGTATYTCAAAATGGAGAAAATGAGCTAATTGGAGAAGTCTGAATTTTGATGGGACATTTTTCTTTAGATAAAAAGAATAGTGTAAAGTTATGTTTACTAATTCTCACAATCCAAAAGACAACGCTGTGCTTTAAAGACACAGGAAAATTGTAATMATTTAATTTAGCTTGGTAGGAGCTACTTTTTCTTGGCTTTTTTCCCAGAATACATTTATTCCTTCTGCAAAAACAGTATAGTAAACTCTAAAATAGAAAAGGAACATGTTACAGAGATGCAATACAAGAACACATATGTAACATACTTAAGGATTACT
>NW_026623248.1:1891117-1893335 GCF_030028575.1 Malurus melanocephalus | reverse complement strand
TCAGAGCAGGTCTGAACACAGTCCTGAAAGAACCTCCTGAAGTTCTGAGAATCTGAACGTCCACTTTTAGCATTCCRGAAGCAACCAAATAACTACTGATTAAAACTTGATAGAATCTACTGAGTGTACCAACATTAATATAGAATATTGAGAAGGTTTTTTTAGGGAGATTTTTTTTATTCCATTTTACATGCAAGAAGAAATTTTACTACCTGACAGACTTATATAATGGTCTTTAGCTAGGATAATACTACAGTAGAAGATTAACTAATGCAGAAAACAATCCTTTAATTGCTGTTTTTGTCTGCAGAGTATGAATATTTCAGAAACTTCCACCAAACTGCCAAATTTTATAGTGCTCAGGCACGCAGATATCAGTTGGGTTTTTTTTTATGACATATCTTGGAAGAAGACTGATAAAGGTGCACATTATTTACCCCCCAAGAAATCATGTTCTACAGCTATCTTTGGAAACACTGCAGTCAGGTGAAATGGACACATAATCTACACCATCACTTAKTCTCCTTTTTTAATAATATTTTGGTGAGGCCGTGGTATAGGCTGCCCAGAGAAGCTGTGGCTGCCCCAATCCTGAAGTTTCCACAGCCAGGTTGGACGAGGCTTGGAGCAACCTRGGATAGTGGAAGGTGTCCCTGCCCAGGGCAGGGGTGGAACTGAATGTGCTTTTACCCAAACCATTCTTACATTTCTTCACATAGTATGGAACAGAAAAACCTCTGCAAGGTAGTGTTGCAGTGCCATACTGTCAAATCTTTTTCATTCCATGCCTTTCAATGAACTGTTCATTAAGTATCTATCTACTAGATACTGACACTGTTTTGTTCACAAAAGAAGCTCGGTAGTGAAATTAAGGTGCTGTTTTCCCAGTTCATCACAGAGTGTCATTCACAACTTGCTTGCCCTAACTTTGGCCTCTATGCCATGTCCTCTCAGAGRATGCCACAAAGGTTTATCTCCTGTTGCCCAGCCCCGGGCTGGTGTCATCCTCACTGTCCTGGAAGCTCCTAATCTGGATACTTCTGAGAAAGAAAGACAAGAAGCGACTGGAGAAGGTCCACAAAGATGATGAGTGTGGAGCATGTCTTTGATGAGGAAAGATGAGGGAACAGGGCCTGTTTATTCTGGCAAAGAGAGGACTAAAAAGGGATCTCATTAATGTATGTAACTATCTCAAAGCGGAACAAAGAGGAGGGACCAGACTCTTTCCAATGGTACCCACTGGCAAGACGAGAAGCTGAAACATAATTTTATTGATAATATAATCAGTATGATGACACAGGAGCCAGCTGATACTCTGCCAGGCACCAAGCCTAAGGTCGGGCTGGGTGAACAACCACTGAGCAGGCACCAAAGGCCATGGGGCAGAGCTCCATGCAGGGCTGAGGCTGCTCCGACACGGAGGTGGATGCCAGCCCTAATGCCAGCCCTAATTCCAGCGGTGATTCCAGGGGCTGCCCGGCAGGCACGGCCCCAGCCCGGCCGGGATTAGCGGCAGCTCCCGGCGCTGCGGGGGCTGATCCCGATTTTGGGAGCTCCCTAAACATAGACAGAGCCGTTTAGAAAAGGAACGCACTTCATTCTGCGCAACACTCACGGTGAAAGCTCCCACTAACCAAGCATGCTCAGGTGGTAACAACTTGCATCTTTTATAGTGCTGAATTCACAAGGACCCGCCTATCTAATACACACTCTCCGCCTATCTAATGCATATGTATCACGGTGATGTAATCTTACGCAATGCTCGAAACACAAGGTTCTTTCCTTCATTAAGCAACTCCTATTGTAGAAGTTCTCTGACGCCATCAGTTGCGTTTACAAAAGGTGAGACAATCCATCCTGGGAACAGACAATTCAGCTCGGAGCCRTAAGGTGACCTCGGCCGCGGGTGGGGGAGGCGGCCGGATCCACATCCGGGTGAGGCCGCGCCGGCGGGCGGGGAGCGGGGCCGGGCCGGGGCACTCCGGGTCCGGCCGGAACGGGCGCTGCTCCCGGCTGGATCACGGCCCTGTCCGCTGGGATCACAGCCCTGCCCGCCCGGGTCACAGCCCCGCCCGCCGGGATCACGGCCCTGTCCGCCCCGGGTGCGGGAGGGGAGCCGAGCACACGGCAGAGCCCGACCGGAGCGTAGCTGCGGGGATGGTCCTGCGAGGTCCGTCTGCACCTGCCTCCACCTGCCTTCTCCTGCTTCCACCTGCCT
>NW_026623248.1:1861120-1891088 GCF_030028575.1 Malurus melanocephalus | reverse complement strand
TCCACCTGCCTTCTCCTGCCTCCACCTGCCTCCACCTGCCTTCTCTGCCTCCACCTGCCTTCTCCTGCCTTCTCCTGTCTCCACCTGCCTCCACCTGCCTTCTCCTGCCTCCACCTGCTTTCTTCTGCCTTCTCCTGCCTTGACTTCTTCTCCAGGCCCTCCTGACCTGCAGCTCACACACCTTCACCTGCCTTTACCTGCCCTCCCCTCCCTGACCCCTCCAAGCCCTCCCCGTGCCACAGTGCCGATACTCGATACTCATGTGTAGCAGTGGCTGTCCTTAGTGATGTGGTGTAAGGGTGGCTACAARAGGTGATTTCAGAAGTAGTTTAGAGGAGTGGTGGCCTGCCTTCCTTCCCTGCACCTTCCTTCCCTGCATCAGAAAATTGGTGTCCCTGTCARTGGGAAAACCCTTGGAGTAGTTCTCTAGCCCAGAGGTTTGGAAATCCTGGCCATGAATTCTCTGCTTTTTTGCATCCAAGGCCAAACTGTACACGGCCAAGTTTTCAAACATGGTCCAGAATCTTAAGTTGTGAAATACCCTGTCTGATTTTTCAGAGGTGYGTGGGTGCCCAGTGTCTGTTGCTATAAATTGAGTTAGGTGTTGAAGTATTCCTGAAAATCTCTGAATCTTCAGGCATCTAAACCACATTCTATAAATCTGATCTTTAAACATTCATAYGAGTTTGAGGCTTCTGATAGGTGTMATMGGAYTGATTGTGTCCTATTGATASCTCAGCACCTGAACCCTACCTTCAGCTCTGGAATATTGTCATGATGAACTCGGCAGCTTTGGTTCTTGTCGGGAGACTGTAGCTTATAAGTGATTTTTCTTTCCTGTCTTAGCAATTCTTTTTGCCTGTCAGTTGCACATTGTGAGTGCATCTTTTGCCACTTTACTGCAGCATTTTAGTGGAACTTTGGGTAGTTTTTTGTAGTCACAGTGCTTGAACACCTGTTTCAGTACTTTTTGGCTTTTTGCTGTTTGCCTTTCTGCTCTTCAAATTTTGCTCTTCCATATATATATTTGGCTGTTTGCCTTTCTGCTCTTCAAATTTTGCTCTTCCATACATATATTTATTTAAGCGTATGACCACGTTATGCGTGCCTCCACATAGTGCCTCCACATCCATGGCTTGAATGTCTAAAGTGAATGTCRATGCTCGTGTTGTAATTACTTCCTTGCTTTTCCTTCAGGGGCTCTGAGTTTCTCACTYTCTGATAGTGGAAGCAGGCTGCTGACCATCCTCAAACACAGACTGTAGGGCTGTTGAGTGCAGTGGTGATCCTTATGCTGGTAGGATCTGAAAGAAGTCACAGTAGTGTTCAAACAGGTGATGCTTGGATGCTCAATGAAGAGTAGATAATCCCTGAGCAGTTTTTTTCAGTCTCTTAAAGAGATTCTAAAGAGTCTGACTCTTATTAAGAGCGTTTTGAAAGGAAGACAGTTAAATACAGGAGATAAATTTCTGTGCTCTGTGCTTCGATGTGACTTTGTGAATAGTTGCACCAATGGTGCTTTCTGCTGTTAGTTTGGGACATTAAAGCTGAGATAGTATTTTACTGTAGCTTGGGAGAGGAGGTGGGTGGGTCTTGTACGCATGAGATTGAGACAGTTGGCATTAACATGCGGTTGTGTCGTCTTTGGATTTGTTTTTATCCAAGTCTTGYTCTGACCGTTGCTATCATTAAGGCTTCCTACCAGTTACATTCCAGCTGGAAAACTGAGTATACCAGGTGATACATTTGCTCCTGTCATGTTCACACAGAAACCTCCAGGAGGATTTAGAGACACAGTGATCAGCCCATGCTTCACTAGAACTCTCAAATTAGTTTCAGTCCCTYTGCACTTAATTAGGGGCTCCTTGASTGTTTCCTYCAGGTCTTTGAACACCATCGGTTGTTGGGCCAACTCCTTCACATTTCAAGTGACACAACTACTGCCCGAGCTTGGTGAAGAGTATCTGCTGTCTAGGCACAGCTGCTGCTGTGATGTCAGGCTGATGACAGCCACACAGATTTRGAGGTGCCAAAATAGTTATGCTGTCAAGTATATTTCTGGTCTAAGAGGARCAGTTGGATCACAATCTTAAGGACAGTTATTCCCCAAATCTTTACAGAACTGCCGAGACAGATACCTAAGCRTGGTGTCTCTCCAAGCACTTGGCTGGGTTCCTGGGTTACTGAAAACCCAACTTCCMGGAAAGCTTGCAACACCAAATGGAAGAAAGTTCATGGTATGATGGTAACACATTTTTTTGTGAATCCTTAATGTAAAGTCCRCAGCACCTTCCTGCCCATATTCAGTACGTGAGGTGTGGTTTGTGTCTGCAGAGCCTGATACCCTTTGTGTGGTGTAATCTGCTGTTGTCCATCTGTGCAGGGCTTGATGCTCAAATGCCCTTGCAAGAAAGTTATTTCTGCTCATGGAAAACTAATTTGGTAATAATGGAGGAAAAATACTCTTGCTAAAGCAGTCTTGATACTCAGAACTTTTTCAGCTGTGGTTTTTTTTTTTTTTTTTTTTTTTTTTTTTTTTTTTTTTTTTTTTGTGTTTGAGGTTTTCCCCCAGCACACTACAAGTTCCAGGCTATAGATTCTAAATTTTAAGTCCTGTGGACTAAATCTACCTTTACATGCAATGTAAGTGGCAGATAATCTAAAAAGGGTTTCAGGGTGACTTTCAGTCATATTTTAACATTATTCCTCATTGCTTCATTACTTTGATATTTATAAATGCATTCAAAGTAAGAAATTCAAAGTGTAGTACTTGGTTTGCCTTTTTCTACCTTATACTTCTAAAAACTCAAGATTTATGTGGAGGTGTTAGTAAAAATTAATACCTTAAATTTGAGGGTTAGATTTATCTTTTCTGATAAGCTTCTTGCAGCCTTAATCTTCCCTCATCACTTTGTATCCCTTAAGCAAAGGTACCTGCTCTCCAGACCTGAATCTCCAGAAATAGTATTATTTTTACAGACAAAAATTAAGTGATTTGTAGTTTTCCTAATGTAGAATTATACTGCCTAAACTTTCTTAGCATACAGTAGGACTTTGTCATGAAAAATTTGGGATTTTGTTATTTTGTCGTGAAAAGTTTGGGATTGACCAATGTGTAGAACTTTGCTTCTCTGACATAGCAGGGTTTCTTCCTTTTCATTGTKGAGTTGGCAGATTTATTTTAGGTGTGACTTAATTCTGGGGGTTCTGTCCACTCTTCCAGTTAAACCATTAAAAATGTAAATTCCATTATAGGGAGTGGTTGGAGAAGCCAATTTATGTAGCCRTAAATTTCTTTCTAAGTGATCACAGAGGGCTCTCTGAATTAAGAAAAAAGCCAAYTGAGTTTTTACTTACATGTGGAAGTGGCAATGGATGTTCCTCAAGAGGTTTTTAGGGATGTCGTTTTTTATAGAATTCTTCTGCAGTTTTCTGCAGTTTCATGTGCCATTTGTGTCTGCCTTAAATTTGTTTGCATACATGAAGCTAAAATTTCCTGTGATCACCTTGTTACAGACGCTGCCCAGTAAACTTTCCCATCCTTTGAATCAGAGCTACAGGAATGAGCATAATATTTATAAAGCTATTTTGAATCCTCAGAAAGAGAGTTATTTGTCATACCTATATAATGCTAATAAAAGTATTTTTTTTATTGGTCATTGGAGTAATAAAAATTGAGGTTTTGTGTGTCTTTCAGAGAAGAATTTGGAAATGGATTTAGCTTAAAATATGACTTCTGTTATATTTTTAAAAGTTCTAAGTTTTATTTTTAAGAAAATCAAGGATGTCTAAATTATAATGCTAATTTAGTACCAAATAAACCCGCCCAAAACTAAAAWCTCAGGCAGTTTGTGGAACTCGGAGGTCTTTAGAAACCTTCACTTAGTGAAAATGATACAGGGCTAAATTCTGATGTTTAGGGTTTCCACTAACAACTGTGGTAAGTTTTACAATGTAGATTTTTCATCTATTCAGCACTTTCCTTAATTAAAGAACCAAATTTGACCCTCCTTATCTGATAACATATGGCATCACAATACTGAAAAATTAAGTAGTCAAGTTTTCACTTCCAGTGAAACATACATCGGGTCTCAACCATTTCTTCTGTGGACTCCAGGAATATGCCTCTCATTTTAGTGCAGTCCTGGAAAAGATGGCAAATGTTGGTGCACATATATAAACKGATTTTAGGTGACTGTGTAACGGTTTGTTTGTTTTTTGAAAGAGTAGTTAAAATAATGGTGGTAGCAG
Organism: Malurus melanocephalus; assembly: GCF_030028575.1. NCBI lineage: Eukaryota > Metazoa > Chordata > Aves > Passeriformes > Maluridae > Malurus > Malurus melanocephalus. Next base: position 1,886,837 of record NW_026623248.1, on the reverse strand, counting down.
GGATGGTTCCAAATTRTGGCTTTTGATTCTGTTCATCTTTCCTCTGGATTATAAAGCTGTAGCAGATGGGTAGAGGGCAAAGCAATCTGTGCTGGAGGGTGAGTTGCTTATAGTAATACAATTGGAATCTGGCACAAATGACCGGCAGTATTTAAAACTTGTTTTCTTTGAAAATAAAGGATATAGGGTGTGCAGGCATGCGTTAAGGTGCAAAACATCCAAACTCAAATTATGTGTGTGAAAAGTGTGAAAGCTAGTAATTTCAGGGCTGTAGCCTTGGATCTGTTACTAGAGCTGTYGCTTTTCCTTCAACAAAGGACTTAAAAAGGGATTTAATGTGCTGTGTTATTTCTAGAAATGCAGCTCATGGGGGCGTTGCTATCAATGTTTGAGCCTGCTCATTGATTGTGATTCAGTTTTTTTGCATACTGGAGAATTGTGCTCTGGTTATGAACCGTTGCATTCTTGAAAGCTCTCGTGTGACAGCACAGCTACACCAAGGCACTGCATCTTTTGAGCTGAATGGAAGATGAAAAATGCACAAATTGCAATAGTCTCTTTCAAGTGGCAATAAATGTGTATGAAAATGGAATGGAAATTCCGAATTTCATTATGGATATGATGAAAGGCATGTCCTATGAGGAGCAGCCAAGGACTTTGTGTTTGTCCAGTCTGGAGAGAAGGAGGCTTAGGGGTGAGGCCACCTCYGCGAGGGTGGCCAAGCAGGGGAGAGGCTGCCAGAGAGGTGGTCGGGTGCCCCAGGCTTGTCCATTTCTAAGAGGCACTTGGGCAATGCCCTTCCTAATGTCTTCTAACTCCTGCTGTGGGCTCAGGAAGTTGGACCAGATGATTGTTGTAGGTCTGGAGTTGTTCTGTTCTGTGAACACTGGAAAGGGAATGCAGCTGTGGGAGAGGATATTGAATAAATAGGAGCTGAAAGGGATGATGGATACTTGCTCTAAGATGTGGACTTTCCAAGAAAATAACTGCTGTAGACGCCCTTGCTGTTGCATACRTTCTTTTGGGCACATTGGCTGAAGGCAGAAGACATCTGGAAGAAGATGAGCACGTTCAGAAGTGCTTTATCAGTTAATAACCATATTCACAAAAAGTGAATATAATCTACAGTGAAACAGGTTGCTTAACTTGGCTCTGGAAGTACTTTAACAYTTAAACACCTAACGGAACAAACCCCCTGCATCTGGGAAGCAAAAACTAGCARTCCATTACATTGATTCATAAACAATTTCAACTCAATACCCAAGATTATGAAAGGATTCTTTGTAACAAGACTTAAAATTAGAAGCTCGTAAGTAATTTTGTCTCCCTCCCTGTTGTTTATATTCAAGTGAAATAATTCCACATAAAATTTGAAGATTTGAAATGCAAAACTTCCAAAGGGTGAGAAATGGTTTTGTTTTCTAAACTTTGGTTAGATTGTAAATAAATAAATATACTAAATAATGTACTAAATATTGAAAGTTTCTTATGTGTTTCCCTAATGTTCATTCTGTCTCTTTTTAAGATTTCTGAATAAAGGCAATACAGGTAAAAGCTGTCCAATATTCTGTGTATTGTTGCCAAAACGTGGTCTTGTAGTTCTTTATTCCTCATTAAATACTTTGCCAGAACCCACTGCTTGTGGGTTTAGTTATTTTTTCTTGAGGTGGGTGTAGAGAAAGATGGAATTGCTTTACTTTGAATTTGTTTTAGTATCCATTTATATTAAATTCCTATGTTTTCATTAAATATCATTTATTTATTGCAGAATACAGTGATGTTTGGGATTTTTTAGAATTTCTGAGAAAAAGAGACCTACAGTCAAGTTCTTTCTGCTAGGCTTGCTTTTTTCAAAACTTTTAACAACACTTTACTATGTTACCRTTCTTGAGCTTAGTGTGTGTGTATAGAGAGAAATAAAGTGGAAATCCTGTCTCTGAGGATTGGAATTTAGTGTAGATTTAAATGGAAACCAAAATATTTTAGCATGCTTTTGCCAGTTAAGCTTTTAAAAGGACTTTCCATGGGGTGCAACTTCTAAAATAGTGTTAACAGCRAGTTTCTGAAGAGGTTTCCACATGATGCACATGCTACAGTCAACKTGCTTGTAGTTCATAAGCTGCCAGAATGAAAAATCAGTATCTTGGCTTGATCAACTGTAGATTGAAGAAAAGTTGTAGTTGGTYTRAAATCATGGAATTGTTAARGTTGGAAAAKACCTCCAAGATGGTTGGGTCCAGCCATTGACCTCATGCTGCCAAATTCACCACCAACCCACSTCCCGCAAGTGTCGCATCCACATGTCTTTTAAATACCTCCAGGGTTGAGAACGAGAACTTTCCCCACTCCCAGGGCAGCCTGTTCCAGTGCTTGACCACCTTTTTGGTGAAGAATTTTTTTTCCTGGTATCCAATCTAAACTTCCCCTGGCACATCTTGAGGCCATTTCCCCTTGTCCTGTCCCYTGTTCTCTGGGAGCAGAGCCTGACACCCCCCCCAGTATCCCCCTCCTGTCAGGGAGTTGTGGAGAGCCAGAAGGTCCCCCCTGAGCTGCCTTTTCTCCAGACTAAACATTTCCAGCTCTGTCAGCCATTCCATCACAACTGTGAGCCTCTCCATCCTGTBATTTATTTTACCCAGCAAAGGAGTCTAAACCAGTTTCTCCAGGTGAAGGCTTTGGAAAAAGATAAGTTTTACTAAAATCCAGGCAAACAATGTCCAAAGCCTATCCCTCGTGCAAAAAGCGAGTCACCTTGTCAGAGGAGATCAGGTCAGATCCTCCTGCCCTCTGTGGGTGGGAGGTTATTTGCTGATGTCCACTCAACTGGGACCTCCATAATTAGCCCGGACTGCTGGTAAATTATTCTAAGTGCCTCTCTGGGCTTTCAGCAGCTTGCTCAGCACCCTCAGGCAGATCCATCCAGCCCTGTAGACTTGTGTGTGTCTGACAGGCACAGCCGGTCTCAGAGCATCTTCTGGTTTGTGGGCATTTCATTCTGCTTCCTCTCCCTGTCTTCCAGCTCAGGGCTGGGTACSCTGGGAACATCTGGTTTTGCTATTAAAAACTGAGGCAAAGACAGCACTAAGTACTTCTGCATTTTCCTCATTCTTTCTCGCTATCATTTCCTGCTGCTTCCAATTAGGATGGAGATTTAGCCCTCCTTTTGTTGCTGTTGTATTTATAAAATCATTTTTGTATTGTCTGTTACCAAAATAGCCAGATTAAGTTTTGGTTGGACTTGGGCCCTCCTAAATTTCTCCTTGCAGACCCTCATGCCGTCCTTGGAGTCCTGTTTCCCCTCTGCATTTCCAGTAGATACCTGGTAAAAGAGCCAGCAATCATGAGACTTCTAGTCCTTTAGGGAACATTTCATCTGTCCCTTCATCCTGCTTGGGTGGGCTGTAATACACTCCCACCAGGATATCTGCCTTCTTSGCCTTCCTCCTGATTTTTACCCAAAACACTTTCCCCCTCTTTCCCATTTCTTGCACATTTSGTTAGCATTGATAGACAATAGCATTGTAAACTGACTCTGGAAGGGGTCTCAGAAACTGAGTTTAAAACCACTTTGTTTTATCTACTTAAAAATGATTCTTACAGAAATTTAGGATTAATTCCAGTATGGTAAAATGAAACTGATACTCTGGGACCACATTAATTTTATTTTTAGAACATAAAAAATAGGTTATTTTATGAGTATTTTATAAGACTTTTATGAGTATTTTTCTAGTTAAAGAGTACTTTAAAAGTGTGTGATATAGCTATGTAACTTCCATTGATATGGAAGGTACATGGGATTGAATTAAGTTATCCTTATAAATGAACTCATGAACWATCTTTAATGTTTACAAAGAGGCCTGACTTGCCCTCTGTTGGGATTGTAAGAGAAATATTGGTTTAAGAATCTTATTTAAATGGAGAAGAGACAAGAACTAATGTGCTTGAAAATTTCAAAAACTTRGGCAGATTATACTTTTGTTTGGAAACTATTACTTTTAAATTAACTGTGTGCCCTGAACACTTTGCTATACATAGATCCTTTCTGTTTTACTATCGGAAAATAAGTGTGTGCTTTGTCTCTATCAATATCTAGATATCTATATCTGTATCTATATCTAATCTATATTTGCATCTACCTATATATATACACACACACCTGTGTTGCCCCAGTGGTACTTCAACAGTTGAGCAAAGTTCATAGTTGATTTTTTTGGGTTTTGTTTTGTGTTTGTTTGTTTGTTTGTTTTTTTTTCCATTTTATTATAACAAGCAGAAATGATGTGATATAAATCCATARTAGTTTCAGACCATACCTTTAGAAGCAAACCACCTTTGCATTACATTTATGAGGTGCCAAGGTAATACTGTTAGAAAATGAACTTATCAGTAAAAGGATTCAAAAGGTCATTACAACATACTAACCTGGTAAATTGCCTTAAGATATTCCAAAATGTATTTAGGAAAGATGAAGAGGTTARTTTACTGAGTTATTGTGATGTGAACTGTATTAAATACATGTTTTTAGTAAAATGAATGAACACTGAGAAGTGAGAATGCTCAAAAATACTTACAAAAATTTTAATTACTTTTTATAAGTGATTATCGAGATGTAGTATGTGTAAAACATACCCAGAAATGAAGTACTTCTCTTTCTAACATATTTGAAATTCATTTGTTCTTAAAAAAAAAAAAAAAAAAGAAGAAGAAAAAAGTAAGGAAGTTGTTGCAAAAACAGAATACATTTTGATTTTAAATGGTCATCTTCTGTTAGCGTCTAATCTAAAATTTTTCATTTCCTCATAGTGTAATCTACACCATGATCTGATTACAGTGTCTAGTTAATAAATAAAGTTATTATTTAAAAAAARAGTTAAAAATTTTTAATGTTAGATTTTATGTCAACATTGAATCCCATGTTAAAATGCAGAAATGTATTTAACCTGGCTTAACTCTATATGGCTGCAGAACGTGTGGAATTGATAAAGCTGATGAAGGATGGAACACTGACAGTGTCTTTGGTACAGCAGGGGCTACTGATTGCCTTTTTCTTACTGATCCAGTCCTTGTTCCTCCACTAGGTTTGACTTACAGAGCCACATACCAAATAAAAATGTGAGGGAAGGCTGAAAACAGACCAACATTTTCAGAGTTGAATTTAGTTCTAGTCTTAGGCAGTCTGCAGCTCCTGGTCAGAATTCTGGTGCCAGCCAGCCAGGCTCCCTCTTGAGCAGCTGCTSTCATGAAATGTACTGGATTTGAATTTCTTAAAATTACTTTGGCATTTTGGATTAAAAATAAAATGTTTTTTCTTTGTTCCTATTTAGTGAAATGTTTTGCAATAAYATTTTTTTGTGTAAATTGTTCAGTGAGCAGTATTTGTCCTGGGTAGAGTAATCATTTGATTATAGAAGTAACCTAACGTACTACTCATTATAAGTGAAGGAAGAYAGTTGTGATTTTTTCTGCTAATTTTTCTTTACTAGCATGTATTTTAGATGACTGGATTAGCTGAAGTTGTCCATTCACATACATTTTTTTGTCAAAGCCTCTACAGARAATTATGGTTATCACCTGAAACTTTTAATTGCAAACTGCATTATTTTTTAATTACTATTGAGTGTAAATGTAGGGTATTAATGGTTATTGTTCAAATATTCAAGTTTTTTCTTGCTGACTTTAGTCAAGCAAAACTTGTTTTCATTGGGAATTTTGCTGACTGAAGACTATGTAATTGCCCGGTAATTAATGTAGTTAAAAGATATCACTCTGCATGTAGTTTGCACTTTGGAACCTGAATGTTCTGCCGGTTTTCTCAGCATTGCCAGAAGGGATACTTTTGCATAGTAATTTCTGGATAAATTTCAGTAGTTCWCTTTAAACAGTGCTGGTTTCAAAAGCCATTAAGTTCCGTGAATATGTAAGACCCTTCTTAYGTTCAATTATTCCTTGCATTCTCAAGTATATTATATCCAATTTCTCTGTCCTTATATGAATAAGTGTCCACTTCAGCTTGTTGGTATTTTGTTCTTGTACAAGTGTTCTATGTGCATGGAAGTTTTATGCTTTAGGATGATTATCTTCTAGGCGTGCATTTATTTGCTGTTTTACAAAGGTCTTGGGGGACATACAAAATTGTGATTTAAAATAAATTGCATGGGAGAAGGARCAATCTGTTTCTTTTAGACCGGAAGATGTGGAGCATTTTGCTTTTGTCTGTTTGTTTGGGGGTGGGGGAAGTTTAATTGAACGAGAAATAATTTTTGCTTAGTGGTTAACGGATGTGTGATATTCGTGGTATCAGTACCCTCCTCACATACATRGTACTTAAATGTCCTGGAAACTTCTGGGTATGAGACCTCCTAGGAAATGTCTCCCTCTTTCTGAAAAGGGCCTGGTAGTGATGACAAATCTGTGTCAAAACTTCGGGACTAGAGAAGAAGTGTATTCTAGAAATGCATAGTAAGCGTAAAGAATCAACCTGAAGAAATAAATTCTTTTAAAGTATTGTGATCTGATTGAAAGAAAAACATTTAGGTGTTGAGCCCTAATGCCATTTTCACTCTGGCCTGATCTGGGATCTCTATTTGCTGCTCCCTCAGCATATTACAAAGGCATTGATGGCAATGAACCTTTTCTGTGAGAAGCATTTTTTTTTTCTTTTTGATCACAACGGAGAACATGTAATTATGATAATATCCATTCAGTCACAGGTCATGTGGTGAAAGTGTTGTGTTGCATGCCTAGCAGTAGACAAGAAATTAAGATAAAAAAAGGAAGGTAATGGCCACAGACATTCTGGCAGCAATGCTTTCTGTTGGAAAGCACATTAGCATTTTCATTTTACTTGGTTATGAGTTGGGAGTTGGACAATGTGAAACCCCTCCGGTTTGCTTCATAAGAGTCATATGAAAATGAATTCTAAATCACATCTTGACTTCTTCATGAACCAAACCATCTCTTTAAGACAGTATGGAAAATCAAGCTCATATGCTTAATAGGTGAACAAAAATTCATCAAGTCTTCTTTTTAAGTATTAGCAAAGGGAGAAAAAGGTGCAATGGTGATGCATTTTTCTTTCTTTGTGGGAATGAGAATAATACCTGGTCTTTTCTGCTTCTAACCATATATCTAGAGCTTTCAAAACAAAGGATTAAAAGTGTTTTATTAATGACCAGTCATGTCATATTTCCGTATTTGCATTAAACGTCCATAAAAACTGAATTTCTAATAGGTGATTGGGGGAAAATGAATATTATTATGGTTATTGAAGGTGTTCTTTTTCAAGACTAGCAACCGAGTTACATAAAATCAGAAGGACTTGAAAATCTTGAGATGTAATTGTATTGTTTTTGATAATGTCATCTCATGTCAGAGAAATTGCTTAATATCTTTTTTCTTGTCTGAARTTAGTACCTTACTGTGTGAGAAGTACTGTACTTCCAGGGTTTGGAGAAAGCTGAGGGCAAGAGTTTTATTRATTGGAAAAGTGGGTCTTCCTGTCCATTAGGAGACACAGAGGAATAATGAAGGAAAGCTATGTATTTTTATTTCGTATAGTCCTATCTTGCGTAGTTACTCTGTGCTGCTGGTATTGTGGGGGTTTTTGGTTGTTTTTGAGTTTTTTCCAAGTATCCATGGTCACCTGACAGCTTTTCTAACATAAGATTGGAATGATAAGCTGTAAACTCCAACATTTCAGAGTTTTTGTAAACTGTCTGTATGTAAGTTTAAGGAAAAGAGTAACTTTTTTCATAATACTTAACTATCAGATCTACTGATTATCCTTTATATTTAGACCTTTGCTATCTTATTTTGCTTTTAATTAAGACAAAAAGCTTCATTTTACCTATCTACAGAATTTTTAAGTGTTTTGTGTTTTGTGGGGTTTTTTTGTTTTATTTTTTACTTTAAAGATTCTTTTTCTGGTGAAGGAGTGTTAGCTTTTAGCATGAGTGATTCACTCAGCACCAGATTTTCCTAGGCAGTGAATTGTGCCAAAACCTGGTATTACCCTGGRTTTTGCTTTGTTGGGTTTTTCACTTTTTATTTTCCTGTAAAGCATATATTCCTTCTTAGTGTGAAAGGTCTTGAGCACTCTTTTCATAACATTAATGACATTTATTAGTGCAAGTTGCCACACATCCATATGAGCATGTATTCAAAGACTTAGATTTTTGTTTGACATGTTGTTATATTAAATTGTGTTGCTATGATGCTCTTACCGTTACTAAGATCATGTCAAACCTTCTATTTTCACATACCTRTTCTGTGACAAAGTTCCCTTGAGGCAGAATTAGGTACCTTTTCTTTTGGAAAGCTTCTGTATTGTACAGTCACTGCTTTTTTAAGTTCTATTAAAGCACATTATTGTGAATTGCAGGTAAAAATAATTGATTGCATTTAGTATCACTGCTTATTAACAGCAATGAATGRAGAAGCTGAAAAATTTCAGTTATCAGTCTGAGTTCTTGAAGCTCAATAATACTCTAAGTGGGAATATATTTGAAACACCTGTGACCTTTTAATTTTACTTTTAAACCCTCCATTTCTTAAGTTTATCAGACTTGAACTATAGAAGAAAGGCCACTGTTTTTTTCTAGCAAAAAACAAACCCTTAACAGGAGGTGTTTCTGTGCCATTTATTTGCTTCTAAATAAAAAGATTATGTTCCTAAATCAGTGCTGTGATTGAAGCATATATTAAGTGCTCAGTTGCATAAAATTCTTGGAACTGATATCAGCTCTTCTCTTGAGAGGGAAACCCTAAATAGCAAAACACTGGGTCTGTCAAGGCCAAGAGGAAGATTCAGACTGAGACTACTGAAACTGGCTCTGAGCCATTGATTCATTATGAAGCAATTTTTGAGAAAAAAAATTGTTATTTGTAGACGCCTTACTGTGTTCATGATCAGATAGTACCATGTAATGATTCCTAGGAAAGGTTTCAGATGAATTAATGAATTAATGAAGTATTATATTACTTCCAAAGAAGAAGCATCCCCACACAGTTTTTCTTTCTTATCAGGATTTCTTTTTCTTAGTGCCAAAAGGTCACCTCAGCCTTCTGCAAAAAACATTTCTGTTGAGCATAGTAACTGCCTTCTCTGTAGGAGCTCTCAGAGCTCRTTTTCCTCTTGTGGATAAAAGTGGAACTCTTGCTTTCCTTTTTGTGTASTTGTGTCTGAACTATGGAAGTGAAATGGACTTGAATTTGCACTTTAGTGCTTTTTCCTGCTTTGCTCACTGTTTGAAAAAGCAAAAGTTGTATGCTAAAGATGAGTGCCCTCAAATTCTAAACCACAAATTTTTGTGGAATTGATTTTGTTGATTATCTTAATACCAGTTTTTGTGGAGTTGATGAGATTTTTTTTCTCATACTAGTTTAGTACCTTTCAGATTAGACTATTATTTCTAACGATTATTTAAATTTCTTTAATAAAGGCTGTATGGAGCTAAAGAAAAAGATGTATTTATAAGTGTTACTTATACACTATGATTTCTTGTCCTTCTAAAAATGCATTTACAGTGGGAAAGGCAGTTACAGAATAATTACAGATTGTGTTACATGACGCTGATACCAATGCTCCAGCTTTTTCTGGTACTGTTTTGTTACTTGCAGCATAGGCATGTGGAAGCAGAGTTTTTTTCAAAATTATTGATGCTAGGTGTGGAACAACACATCATAGGATGTGGAAKCCTTACATGCTTTTTACAGGATCTGAAACTTTTGCTTCAGGGAGTGTCTCTCGAGAAAGGACAGGTGGTGTAAAAAAGTTTTGTTATTGGTTTTTTATTTCTTTTTTCTTTTTCTCTTTTTATTTCCCTTTCTTTTTTCTTTTCCTTTTTAATTCTTTTTCTTTTTTCTTATTCTTTTTCTCTTCTGTTTTTCCCTTTCCCTTTCCCTTTCCCTTTCCCTTTCCCTTTCCCTTTCCCTTTCCCTTTTTCTCTTTTTCTTTTATAATTCTTAAATTCACTGAAGGAATTGATAAAAGATTTCTAGCTATTATAATTTATTTTATGTATTTTAGTTAGTGTGAATCAATCCTTTTATTGTCACATTCCTTTATGTGCCATTCCTTTATGTGCCRTTTTCTAAGCGTTGAAACCTTCTGGAGACTCTTTAAAATAAACAGATCAATGGATAGACCAGCAAAGTGAATAGGAAAAGAAAATTCTCTGGGTATTTCCTCCAGTGCTTGAGTGCTGCTGCTTGTTAGACTGAAGTCTCAGTCCTTGCAGATATTCCAAACTTGACTGTTGCTTTAGGCAGTGCCTGAGCTGGCCTTGCTTTCACGTTGGGTTGCATGACTTGTCCTGAGAGGCTTTGCAAACTAAATTGTGGTTCCTTTAATGTTGTGCTGGTTTACTTGGGCTGTGGGAGAAAATTAATTACAAAGGGCCAGACTTCCATTTTTCTTAAAAGGACCGTACATTTGAATGGAATCAGCTGTAATATAAGCAACTATTACTATAAAATAGGTGAGTTTTCATCCGTTGCCTTTTTTTGGGTTGGCTTTTTTTTATTATTAGGTTTTAATTAGAATTTGCAAAGTGTTCATTAAGTCAGTACTGGCATGGAAATAATAGAATAATTTATGTTGGAAAAGACCTTTAGGACCACAGAGTCCAACTGATGCCTTACCATTAACCTCCCACTGCCAAGTCTACCATTAAACCATGTCCCCAAGTGCCACATCTACACGTCTTTTAAATCCCTCCAGGGCTTGTTGTTTAACCATGTCCCTGGGCTGCCTGTTCCAATGCTTGACAAACCTTTTGATGAAGAATTTTTCCCTGGTATCCAATCTAAACCTCCCTTAGYGCAACTTGAGGCCATTTCCTCTTCTCCTATGACTTTGTACATCAGAGAAGAGCCCGCCCTCCACCTAGCTACAACCTTCTTGTGGTAGAGATTGGTAATGTCCCCCTRAGCCTTCTTTTMTCCAGGCTRAATGAACCAGCCTCAGTTCCCAGGGAGGACTTGCTGTGACATGTTCTGTGCTGTCTTCTTTTCCCCCATAACCTTGAAGTATCTTAGTTTACTGTGTGGGTGGGCAGGCTTCTGTCCCATGTTAAAATGAAGGTGCTGTCAGCCTTGTCACTGTGCCTTTTACTCTGGGAGCTGACCAGCACTGCTGCTTCCTGGCAGTTGGGATTCCCCACGTGTCCCTTTATATGATGGAATCCGGACTGGAATGTGATGGAGAGCACTGGCATTTTGGTGATTCCTGATTTTCACTGTCTTATGGTGGAGTAGGACACGCAGCATGCAGAAATGTTAAGGTGTTTTTTCTTCTTTAGGAAATTTTACAGATGCTCTAAATATGTTTTAGTTTCCATTGTGTTGTACATTAATATTCTGGTAATTCTTGGGCTAGGTATCCTTTGGGATATGTGTATTCTGTAATAAAAAAATTCAGTTAATGGTTTAGTAGCTATTACAAGTTTTAAAGATGTCAAATGCTTATCCTGCAGCTGYATGTTGTATAGATCAGAAGAAAAGTCTGTATCACCTGGGTAAAAAGAAGAAAGTTTGTTTCTGTTTTAAAATTTGTAAGAAATACTTGGAGTTTTGGTGAAAGAGCCGTGGGGAAAAGTGCATGTGAGCTGGTTAGAACTTGATGATACAGAAGTTTATCATCTGCCTTGCTCTCTTATCACAGAGGTATTGCCAGTGTACATGCTTTCTAAATCACTACTTTAAAGTTTTCTTTTTTTTTTTTTTTTTTTTTGGTTTTTTTTTTTTTTTTTTTTTTTTTTTTTTTTCAATCTCATACTTATCCTGGGTAGACTATTTGGAGCTGGCAGTTTTAGCCAAAGATTTATTATTCAAATGCTGTGGTCTATGTTATGTCCAGTGAAGAAGCATTTAGTAAATCTATCCTGGATTGAACAGCTTGGATGAGGCATTTAGGAAGTATAAGAATGGAAGTAAAACTGTTAAGCTGTCATAGGGATAGGGGTTACCCACCCTTGGAGTTTTTCAGAAATAGAAATGCAGCAGCCCCACCATCAGCCAGCTCTACATGCACTGTTCTGACTAAACAAACAGCAATATTCTCTGCCAGTTTTTCCTTTAAAATGTAGGAAATTCAGCCTCAGACTCAAATTTACAGGCCAGGTTGTTCAGCAATCACTTAATTGTACCTGGCAAAATCAGTTCTCTCTATTACCCAGACAAATTTAGAATATCAAGTAATGCATCAGGACTTGATTAATTTCAATTCTCACTAACCAGAGGTGAATGTGGATGAGGATTTCTTCCTAATTCAACATTTGGACTTTCCACCACTTTTGCCTTTTGGATAGTAAGAATACTAGGATTTCTGGTGGGATTACAACATTTTTTCTCCCCCTGGCAGTTGCAATGGGGAAGAGGGATGCTTTTTTCCCATCTTACATTTTTCTGTGCTGTTCCTTGTGAACGCCTTTTGATCTCCTCGTGTACAAAAACATGTTTCTGGTGTGTCTGTTAAGTGTCTGTTAGGGTAAGTGCATTTCACAAAGTTCTCATGACCTGTTTTAAACTGCTGGCCAGGCTTTGGTGACTGTATTTGGCACAGAAAATCTTGTGAGGTTCTCAGATCTGCACATCAATCTGAATAAGTTAATCATGTAGCCTTACCAGCTATGCAGGAAAAAGTCTTGAGCAACCTCATCTGAATGCAGTGTTGGCCCTGCTTTGAGTAGCAGCTTGGATTGGATGACCTGCTGGTCTGAATTTTGGCAGAAGTTATTGTTCCATTTGATGGATACAAACTTCTTGATAAAAACTACTCAAAATTCAGTGGCTTGCGTATTCATTATCCATGGAAAGTTTCTTTTCACAGAGTGTGACTGGAGAGCTTCTCAAGCCTTATAGGACATGACTGTCTGAGAACTGTAATGTTTTGCAAATGACCTGGGCTGGATGACCTACTATGTCTTTTCCAGCCATAATTTCTATGACWCTGTAATTTTGAGGTTGACTTCTTGTTGCCCAATTTTACAGTTACTTATTTCCACTATCAGGAATATTTCAAGAGACCACATTTAGTCATGGTAAGACTGTGTGGGTTGTTTTGTCTTTTTCTGTTATTTTTCAAATCCTGAAGATTGTCAGCACTTAATGTATTCTTTCCTATTCTGGTGCCACAAATAATGTTCCAACCCAGTGAGGAAAGAAAAGTCTGATTCCCCATTTTGGACTAGATAGTTGATTCAAATTACTTGCCCCAAAATTGTTGTAGTTCTAAGGTGAGGTGTTAGGCTCTTTCTGTTATTTATTTGTACCAGAAATGCATTTCCATCATGAGAAWAAGGGGTAGAATTGAGAAATTATGTATTTGGTCACATTTTCAGACTTGTTATCATTTAAATTTATAATGWATTTCTTAAGAGCTAAATGCACATGTGCTTGGAGGACTGCGAAAGCCTCCTATCTGAGAATAAGCATGATTATTTTGCTTTTTCTAAACAGTTCTTTTAACATTGGTGTGGCCTTTTYCCCTTCTCCTTGCAGAAGGCTCCTTTTTTTTTTTTTTCAAGAAGATGCCATATTTTGGGAAAGACATCTCCTAATAAGAACTGTTGCACTAACACCCATTGAAGAGAACCTCAGCCTTTGAGTTTTTGAAGTGCCTCATATCAGCATCCTTCAGGATTCATTCCATGCTTTCCATCCTAATCTGMTGCCTGCACATTTGTGACACACTCTGAGTTTGCCAGTTTCTGGTATTTTAAGATGTTTGTCCATGGCAAGTGAAGTGTGGAAGGAAACAGTGGTGCATGCTTGTGTGTGAATATATATTCTATGCATCCAAAGAGCAAACAGACCTAGCTGAGGGAGAATCACTGAGCCTGGAGTTCCTGTGGGGTCTCTGAAAAACTAGAAGTTGGAGGATTAACAGCTAGGTGTGAAAACACCATTGGTAATACAGAGACACGCATTAAGTCTGTTTATCTTTTATTCCATTGGAGTGATATGTGGAATAATTCATAAATTAATCATGCTGTTACATCCACAAAATGTYTGTGTTTCAAAATTTTGGAGTAATCTTAGGTCAAAATAGTCTTGGGATTGTTACTAGACTTTAAAAACCATATATGTAATGCCATAAAAAAATGATGGATYCAATAATAGGTTGTTCTCCAGTTTTTCTTCTGCCCTACATTCTTTTTCTCTATCAAAAGTTTGGTTTTATTTATGCATAGTTTCTTATAAATGTTCTTGTAGGAGGAATGGAAATCCTCACATGTTTTCCTTACAGGACCTTCTGTCTTTACTGCCTCAGGTCAGTGTTGTATTTGAAGAGAAATCAAAGGAGTTAATCACTTCTTAGAACATGATTTTTCATATTTTCTATTTTTGTTTGCCTTTTAAAGTTTTTTAGAGCCTCTCTATTTTAGCATGTCTTTTCAAAATTGCTTTAATTCCTGTTGAACTCCTCTGAACTTGTTCCAGTTTGTGTTTTTAAATATAGTGCTGAATGTACTTTCTCTGGTTGAGACATAACCATTCTGAGATGATGGGAATGTCTCTTGCACTTTGTAGAAAAAGTCTGCTCTAAAGGAACTTTGTGTAGAGCCTGTAGGACCTGTTGGTGTGATACAGAATGTATAGATAAAATACCTTTCTAAAGGCTCACTTTCTCGAGTTGGCTGCTCTGCTTGCTACCTGAATACTGTGTTTTGCAGGGATTGTGTCAATCACCAGTCTGGTTTGAGTGATTTTTCACAGAATGTGGCATGAATGCAGTGTCATTCTCAATTTGTGCTGTCTGCCTGAGCAGTCCTGTGCTGTCTAAACAACTTCCATCCACCATTTGTGCTCACACATGCTGTATTCTTGAGCTACGTTTTAGAGCTCTGAATGTTATGAGGGTGCATGAATGTTTGACTAATTAACATTGGAAGGAAAAATGCCCAACTAGCAGTTTTCTCTCTTGAAAAATAAACCAGCACAGAACCCAACCAACACAAAACCAACAAAACCCCTTGTAGTCCCCAAAAAGATACTGAGTTCGTATATCACATATGAATATTGACCAATAATTTAAACAAATACTWCTTCATACACTGTGTAAGTGGTAGTGATGATTCATCATAGGTTGAGAATAGTTTGGATTGCAAATTACCTTAAAGATCACCCAGTCCCATGGGCAGGGCCACCTTCCACTGTCCCAGCTTGCTCCAAGCCTGGCCATCAACACTTCCAGGGATGGGGCAGCCACAGCTTCTCTGGGCAACCTGTGCCAGGACCTCACCACCCTCACAGGGAAGAATTTCTTCCCAATATCCAATCTAAACCTACTAAACAGTCCCTTTCCATTATTTTTTTTTTTGCAATAATAGAACTTTGTCCAGCCTATAGACCGTTTTAACTGAAGTCAATTGGCTTCATAAACATTTTAACAATCTGTAAAGACCATAAAGGCTTTTTGGATCATCCTTCACTTACGTATCAGAATCATATACGTGTATTGTATATATATATATATATATATATATGTGTAGAGTTAAATGCATAATACCTTTCTTTCAACAGCTTTGTATATCTTGAGTTACTTTCATTAGCTGAGTAATTTAGCCTGTGTTTTTTAAAAAGGAACTGCAATTTAACTATAAATATATCAAAATGCCACAGAATTCAGGGCTACAAGWCAAAAATGCTGATCAGTTTGTAAAATCTTAATCAGCCCCTCCAAGAAACCTAGGGACGGACCTCTGTGGTAGCAGAAAAATTTCCAGAAATTCACCGCAGTCTTTTTCCAAGCTGCAGTTTGTTCTGATGTTGCCAGACAGCTAAGAAGWGATGGGAAAAGCAGGAAATCTTTTTGAATTTAATCACAGTGCTGATTTGGAAAAGCAACTTAACAATGGAAAATATTTTTTTTATTTTCAACCATAAACACAAAACTATATAAAGTCCATGGTAGATCATGACTGCATTAAGATACATTATTTTCCTTATGAATGAAGATAAACCCTTCGTTTTGAAATCTGGTGGTCAGAAATCCTCTTTCCTGGATGTTTTTATTTATTTGTTTATTTATTTTTAAAATGCATACCCAGACTAGATTATTTGCTGGTTTTAGTACCGTTTGTTGAGGTATTGGGAACCTGGCTGTAGTACTTGAGACCTTTAGATATAGCTTTTAAGGTAGCATCTTTCTATTTTCCTCTGTGAGAAAGTTTTTCCTGCATTTTTGCTTTCAAAAGACTTTGGATGATGTTGATGGGCAGTGTTTTCTCCTGAAGTTATTTCAATTCTGTTGTAAAATATCCAATTTTTTAGTATTTAACTTGATCAGTAAAAAAAGTTCTTCCTTAAGCGAGATGTTGAGGTTCTTGCCCTTGCATCCTCTGTGTGAAAATGTTCTTATTTTGGCCCTAAAACAGATGCTTGCCCCCTTGATCTGTTGTAGGACTTATAAAGGATGGACACTGCAGGTAGCCTGTGGAGATGAGACTGGAGGGAAGGACTGAATGCTCATTCCTGAGTGAGTGGAAGATAAGTTATGAAAAGGTTTTAAAATCAAGATTTCTTTTGTTTTCTAGTACCTGCTGAAAGATGGATGATGATGACTTTGGAGGATTTGAGGTATGTTGTTTGGATTAATTTCCTTTGAAATTTATCTGTTTTCAGCTGTTTTATGGACATTTATAGCATTTTTAAATTATGAAATAATTTCATCTTGTTTCTAGGCAGCAGAGAGTTTTGAGTTTGGAAATGGTGAAAAGCAGACTACYTCTCCTGCTATTGCTTGGGCAGCATTTCCTACAGGTATGGACAAAACCACTATAAAAAATCTTAATATTCCCTTGCTGGCCTTATGTATTCACTGTAAAAATTAGTGCTTAGAAACGTCTATACAATATAATAATACACAATAAAAGGATGGCCAGCTGTCAAAACTTGAGCATAAGAATGTTACTGAGCAATTATTTTGGGAAGCTGCACTTCTCTAAACTTTCATGAGGAATGAAAGAGAAATTCAGTTCATACAGTTGAAAAGAAACAGAGCTTCTTCATTCCAAGGATATTCTTTACTTTTGATTGTGGAATATCTGTTGTACATTGTTGGAAAACAAAAAAAGATAAAGTTAAAAAGAGGATTGTGATKAAGTCTTTTATTTCCTTTGGGGAAGAGGGGAGGAATGAGAATGATCCTTTTCACTTAAGCAGTTTATAAAGTTGAAAAATATATTACATATCCTTTATCTCAAGTAGAAGCAAAAACATTATGGAACTTTTATTAATTTATACAAATGCCTAGTGCCTGTCAGGATTTTAAGAAATTGATTAAACTTTATTGATAAATGTATAATATCAGTAGAACTGAAAGATTATGGAGGTGTTGCTGATTTTGTTGTGGTGTAGATTTTACTCTTTTCACAAAAAGAAGCATCACTTTATCAGCATTGGAGGGTGAAAAAATAACCAACAACCCACATTGTATTGTTTTGAATAAATTAGAAAAAACAAGGCAGGGTTTTTTTTTTTTTCCCAACACAAGCTCTCCATAAATCATGTTCTTCAAATGGTTTTATTAATTTATTTCTGGCTTTCATCTGTTACAGAATAATTAGTTTTGTTTGCCATTGAAACAGAGGAAAAGAAATATTAAGGAAACAGTATTTGTCCAARTAGCTTTATTATTCATCTTTTCATTTTGACTGATATTCAGAATTACTGCTTAAATTCAGTAGTGTGTATGAATATGTTCAATAAATTAAATCCAATATAGCTGTGCAGTGTCTGTCTGTCAGTGAAGTCCAATTAAAATCCTGTAAGGCAAGCAGAATTGAAATTATTTCTACATAACACAGAAGTTTTTGGTATGATTTTAAGTGACACAGGAGTCCTGGGGTAGGTTATACCAAGGTATTTTAAGTATTTAAAATTAAAAGAAAACTCCTGTATTCTGAATGTTTTATTACTGTAAAATCTTTATGTGACTTTTTTTCATGCAAATGTTGCTGTGAATAAATCAGTTTATTGCAATAGGCAAGATTTTAATAGTATTGGTTAAGTGCCTTATAGGTATTGATTTGTAAATTGATGGTTTTAGTAACAGATAATTGAATTGTCTGCCCAAAGTTATCTCTTTATAAGATGCTCTTTTCTTATCCTAGAAATTGCTCTGTAAGGCTTGCTAAAAAAATTCGAATGTATTATGCTGTTACTCGGATTATTTTGATAAATTTGGAGTGTGATGCCGTTATATACACCAAGATTTGATGAACTTTCCAGAGGAGGAGTTACTGATCTCATGAATTTGCTAYGTATCTGATGTTTGTAAGTTATACAACAAAACCTCAAAGCCTGTGGRAGTATTTTTTAGTGTGCAGGCAGAAATCAGAAATTATTTCTAAGGCCTCAATGGTGATTTCAGTGCAGTTTTGCCCTTGAAATTGGTCTTGGGCTTCTTACTGTCTTTTTGAGAGAATGGGYCATCTGGCCTTCGATTTTAAATGTTAGAATAGTAGATGTGATTACTTTTCTTCTGGAAGTATGAGGGGAAGAGCTTTGTGCTATGAGTTGTCAGAAATCATCTTGAGAGTACAGCAGAGGGGTTTTCCCCCCTTTGGACCCAAAACCAGTCTTAAACTCAAACTTTCCACCTGAATGTTACTTTTAACTGAAAAAGTTCAGTAATACATTTTTCAGTGTATGCAGTAAATTTACAGGGTCATTGAATTGTAATATGAACACAGAGGTAATTGAGGAAGGAAATTTAATTTTTGTTTCTTGGGKTTTTTTTATTTTTTAACAGCTGAAACCTCTGTGGAGGGGAACTATGCTACAAGTACTTTGCAACATTCTACAACAATATGTCAGATAATTTTAATGTGGTCTTTTGCTCTGAGGCCTGCCGACATATCACTTCCTAATTGCTGATATAAGTACCATCCAATTAGTAAATATTGCATTTTATATTTGATGTGGTATGTTTTATATTCRATGCCTTCATTCTGAACCTCAGTATGAAGGATAAGACTCAATGGAATGTTGATTTAGCAGTTCATGTCCATCCGCTTTTGGTTTTGTTTTGAGAATTTCTGATCTCCTGGGGATTTTGATAATTCTTTGAGCTTCATTACCCTCATAAAGACATAGATTTTTCCTTGCATTAGCAAGATTGCAGGCTGCCACTGATCTCTGCTTCTATTAGCAAACTGCATGGTTCTGGCAGTTCTTACATACCAACTTATGATAGAATATTCTTAATATTGGGAAGTCAGGGCTCCAGAAATTATTAGATATTTTTTTTAAGTACATTTCTGGCAATAATTTACATCTGCATCTTTTTTCAGCCATCTTGGGCACACACATGACTTTTGATATACCTGCAACTGTGCGCATGCTTCTTTTCTTTGTGGTGCTGCTGCTCTGATCAGTATATTAATCTGGAAATTCATCAGGACTAACAGCCTTAGCCTGCTGGAGTCAAGTCAGGCAGTTTTATCAGAGGCAAGTTTTTGTTTCAGGGATTGTGAAACTGTTCCATTATGGCAACAAAGGCATGGTAAGCAGGAATGATTTAGGGGTTCTCTTTATAAGCAAATTTTGAGCTGAACTAAAAAGCAATTTCACCAGTGTATACACAAGAGAAATGAATTAAGAGAGTTTGAATTACAGACATAGCACATGTAATTCTAGGAATGTCTAATTTATGAATCTTTCACATTGCCAAAAAATGAAAAGAAGATTTTGTTWAAAAGGTGTTTGAATGATACCTTGGAGAATTGCCACCTTTTCTTGTCTTCTGCAAGGTCATGTGTTTAGCTGAAAATTTTAAACCACAATGTTCAGAAGTGCTCACCAGTTGTTGCTTCTCATTTCCTAGGCTTCATTTTGACAACTTAAGAAGTGGGGATTTTGTTTCTGGGGATGGTTTTTTTCCCCTTCAGGTTGCTAAGCATTCATTACTGTATTTAGAATTACTGAAAGCTCCACTTGATTGTAGGAGGTTCCATTTAAAATTCTACTACCTGAAAAATTGAGTTTTATTTCTAGTATTGGATACTCCCAAATATGTGAATATCTAAAGCTTTAATCCAAGTGAGTATGCATTCCTCATTTGTGCCTAGTCTCAGTTTCTGTTTCAACTTCTGTGATAAATTATTTGTATGTGCTATTTGTGCGATGGTGAAATTATTTGTATGTGCTATTTGTGCGATGGTGATCCTCACCAAAGGTTGAACACTCACATCACAAGGATCATGCTTCGTTTTTCCACCTGAGTTGACAGTTTTAGTAAGAGAACCATTTTCCTGCTCAGTGAGAAGTTGCCTGGTACATTGCTGTTTTTCCATCAGATGGAAATTGATTTAAAACTGAGACTCGGGGTATTAAATGATAGCATAAAACAGAGATTTATCTGTTTGTTTAGATGCAAAAYGATCATCTTCCATGTCACTTCACTGCCACTAGAATGAACAGAGTAGGTAATTGTTATAGGAAGCTGCCTTTGAAAGCAGACATTTGGAGTGGGAGGGGAGTTTTATCTTAAGGTACGTAAAAGAAARCCAAAAAAGCAAATTTCCAGTTGTGGAGAAGAGTTAAGTGTTAAAGATGAAGYTGCCTAAACAGATTCCTGTTCTGTTTGCTGAAGTACTCTCCTCTAGGCTTTTCAACCGAGTTTAAATTTTCAGCTGAGCTGGGGTGGGYGGGGGGTGGTTCCTGTATTTTTGGTCACATGTCTAAAGCTACTATCATTGCAGTTACCATACTGACATTTTTCTGCCACATGGTCTATTTTCTTTCTTTTTGTTTGATGGGGTTTACATGTTCTTCTGTGTTACACCTGAATCTTAGAACTGGGAGCTAAAGAAGGTGGGACACATAGTGCCTGGATTCAAGGATTAGTGTGTCCTTTTGAATACCTTGAGGCCAATTATACCCACTGGTTTGTTCTGAGTACTTATATAAACAGTATTAAACAGTGTATAAACAGTATTAAACAGTGATATCCAGAGGCTGAGCCTTGCTCCATAGATACTTTACATATTGCCAGGGTTGTAGCGATAATGTGAGCTGCTTTCTCTGAAACAATTGGATGTGGGTTTTTTGCCTATTGCAAAGACTCATCTGGAGCTGACCATGTCAAAGTTTGCAAGAGTTTGCTGTTAAATTAAAAATGTATGCAAAACTTTATGGAATTCTTTCTTTCTATTTAGTTTGTTTAGTTTATGTCTTTTGCAAAAGCACGATTTTTTGTTGTGCCTGKTTGATAATGCTGATCCACTGTTCAGGATTTTTATGGCATGACTGGAATTTGGTATGGAAAAGCTCTCAGTCCAGTATTAATTCCATTTAAGTTTTATTAGCTAGAGAGTAGTTTACTTTGTGGTCTTTTTATCTCTTATAAAATATAAAACTGCTTTATCATGTGTCTTGGCAAGCTGTTTGTATGTGTCTTCTAAAATAGTTGTGGATTTTTTCAACTTTAAATGTATAAAACTTAGGAAACTGTATTTTTTTTTTCCTGCTGACTGAAACTGATTAAAGATCATGCTGAAGCTGAAAGGCTGTGTGAATCAAAAGAGACAGAGTTAAAACTGATCCTTTTGAGAACAGTTGTCTTGTAAAACCTCTGTGTAAATTACAAGTCTAAATTTATTGTGACTAAAATTTTGAGTGTCCTTTAAGATGACACTGCTCAAAAACATTGACACTTTGCGTGGGATTATTCTTCGGTGCAATTAGATTATGAGAACTACATAACCATGCATTGGTATGACCAGACTTGTGATGGGTTTTACTAGGCATAGACTCCAGAAAGAGAACTAATTTTTGAGTGGCTCTTCATATTGTGTACGTTTTCTTATTCTAGTACCTGAAGTCCATAGATCTCCTGATGTTCTTCTGGAGCGCTCCGTGCCTTCTTCCTGCCTGGTTCCTTCTGACTCCTTCATTTTATCAAATGATGATGTGGCAACTGCTATTCAAACAGGCAAGAATGTGATAAATCCAGCTGTTCTTGAAGACCAGGTAAACCCTCAATTTTTGAGCTTCAGTATGAGAACTCAATGTATTAAGTATCAGTGTTCTAACTTTTCTGTGCACATTTAGGTTGAAATGCTTTTTAAGGGCAAAAAGTCCTTGCATTTCTGTGATGCAGACTTTGAAGTTAAATGATTAAAAAAGATTTTTATGGAACTTACAACTGATAGAAACCATACTACGTTGATATGAACTGMAAGAGGGAGAAGCATGTTAGAGTTATTAAAAGTTTAAGGCATGTTGATGGTGCTGGGCATGCTCTTAGGTGACAGCAGGAGGAAGGTTCTTAAAATGATTACTATTAAAGCTGAAAAGATTACAGCTGTACTTGTATCTCTTATTTGGATGTTTTCTCAAGTTGTTTTAAGAGTAGGTGTTTAAGATTTTCAAGGATGGGACTCTGAGCATCCTGGTTAATGAAAGGCACCACACCAGGGCATTGGAAGGAGCTGATCTTCACGGCCCCTTCCAACTGAACCCATTCTATGATAAGAGAATTAGTACTTAATTATAATCAAATTAATTTTAGGGGGTTGCTTTCTTTTTTTTTTCTTTATTTTTTCACTGTTGCTTTTAAAGTTGATTTTATTTTTTTTTTTGTGATCTGACACATTCCTAGTTCTGTGATCCTAATCTCTCCTTGTGGCTGCTGTGCTGCTGAGAACTGATCTTTGTTTCTTTCTGGGATGTGAAAATATTTAGTTTTTAACTAAATAACTAGGTAAGCAAGAAAGGGAGAAGCCTTTCTGCCTGGAGATTATCACAAGAATTCTGTGAGAATCACAAGAGTTGCTGCGATGAGACTTGAATAGATTGACCCTTCCAAGTTTTTTATTGTTATTGATTACTGTGACCCCCTTTTGAATATGTTTTCCTRTTTTCAGCACTTCTTTGATTTCTTATTTTTCAGATAGACTCATTAAGTCTTAAGGCTACTCCTGGTGAAAGTTGAATTTCRTTATTAAGTCAGATTTCCATTATCTGACCATTTAAAAGCATTTCTTTAGAACTGTTTAAACAACTTGCACAAAACACTGGTTTCACTTTGAGTCTTACTTTTTTCTTTTAAGAAGCTTCTCTATGTTCACACTTCCAGACACAGAGTGGCCCCAATCATGAATTAATGAATTAATTAGTTACCATTTTGTGTTTGTTCCCTAGCTAATGTTCTGGGGAAGGCCTATAAAAATGAAGAAGAGATGTGCCCAGATACAAATGATATTAGAGAAATTTATAAATCCAAAAGTTGTGGGGTATTTTTCTTGAGAGGRAGGAGGGTTTGTTTTCTTTTTTTGACTGATGCCAGACAGGGTAATTTTCTATGTTGAAGGCTCTTCATCTGGCTCTCTGACAAAATTTTGATAAGAAAATTTCTTTTACTGGCAGGATGATCAAAAAGTTTTTTTCTTCAGCCACCACAGATACTGCCTTTTGAAATTTTGGCTAACAGTGAATAACTTTTAACCTTCCTTGCTTGAGCTAGGCCAGCAATTTTAGCTTTTGTGTTCTCTGGAAAGAGCACTTGGATTATTCCAGAGCACTAGGGCTTAGGGGTATTTTTTAAAACTATAAAGTCATTTAGTTAGGTAATCTTACAGAAAAATAAGAGATAAACACTTTATTACTTCAGACCAAGTGTGTGTGCAAATTTAAGTTGTAGTGCATGTTTCAGTTTTTCTCATCTTGTTCTGTTCAGCTACTGACAGACCCCATCATTCYATAAACTCTCTGTAATGCAGGAAATAGTACAAATTTAAAAACTGTATTAGCAAGTTCTGYTGAAGGGAGTTGAGAGCAGGTCCTTCAACGTTGTTTTGAAATGGAGATGATTTTGCACTTGGGATTAAGCTAAAGGAAAATGGTGGACATAAAACTGTAGTAAAATGTTCTTACACCTATTAGAGGGTCATGCTAGGAGAGCTGTGTCTTTTTATAATTCTATCTCCAGAGCCTCTTGAGGTTTCATTTAAAAAACCCCTTCACTATTACTGAGTTGTTCCATACTCAGTTATGGAACATACTCCATTACTGAGTATGTTCCATACTCAGTTTTTGGTGGTGGCAGACTAAYCTTGAGTAGTACTCAGAAATGGAATTGGCACATATGGCTTCTCTTTGCTTCTTACAGGAGAATTCAGAGCACAAACTGCAGTTTTCTGTTTTGTCTGCTGCATCTTATAAACTTATGTACAGTCAAGATTTCAGCTGATTTTGTTTGTTATTTTATTTGAATCCTTTGAGAGATATTTATTGAAAAGTCAGTGCATTATCTGAGTGTATATTTGGAATAAAAAGTTCTATGAGGATGAATTAGGTCAGATCAGTCAAACCTCTATTGAATAAACTTATTGAGATGTTTGGAGGTTGTTTCACCACCAAATCTCAAGCATTTCAAATTGCTGAAAAAGTGGCATTTGAWTTATTTTACCAACCTTTTCCTTTGAAGTTCCTTTGCTGAAAATGAACAAATTTTTAGCCCTTCTTTATTTTTTTAAGAGGGGAGAAATAAAGCCTTGTCTTTCGTTTATTATACTACGCAGTGTTTTAAACATCACCTAATTTATTTTCGTCCTTTTCTGAAAGTGTGGGCTTATTATCAGTGTTTCATGTATTTTCTGTATTTTACAGTTTACTGAAATAGCAGTAACTAAATGTTGTAGAAATGTCTGAATTGCTTTTATTGTGTTAGTACAGCCTCAAGATGAGATTTATTTTAGCACAAACCCTTTGTGTTCCCTTTCTGTGACCACTGTTTGCAGTGTGCGCTGGGTAAAAGCRTGGAATGACTAACTCAAGGAGAGTTTGTTTCCCTGATGCATTGAGAGAAATGATTCAGTTCCACTTTTCTCCTATGAATTAGGCTCAAGCAGATATTCCAGTTGCCTCTTCAAATGTTATTGAAGACAAGACTTCAGTTACATCAACCACTGCTTTGATTGATGCTGAGACAAAGAGAACAAATGAACCCAAGAGCTGCCTTCAACAAGCTGTCGCAAACCTCAAAACCAAGCTTTGCACTGCTGAAGAAGAAAAATCAAAAATCCAAAAGGTATGAAGAGTTTTTTGAAGGAAAAAAAATTACATTTATATAGGATTTAAATATAAGTGGAGCTGGAAGAAGTTTGAAATTCATTTTTAATTCTTTTTTTTTCATAGAAATTAGCCAAATTCCAGAGAAACTGGCCAAATTTAGAATCATTATGGTTGGAAAAGACTTCCAAGACCATCAAGTTTAGCCTGTGACTGATCACCACTTTGTCCCCAGCCCAGAGCAGTGAGTGCCACATAGAGGCATTCCTTGGACACCTTCAGAGATGGAGACTCCATCACCTCCCTGGGCAGCCCCTTCCAAGGCCTGAACACTCTTTCCATGTAGAAATTCCTCCTGATGTCCAACCTGAACCTCTCCTGGCACAGCCTGAGGCCATTTCCTCTTGTCCTGTCCCTTGTTCCCTGGGAGCAGAGCCTGACTCCCCATGTGGCTACAAGAGATAAGGTCCCCTTGAACCTCTATTTTTTCCAGGCTGAGTTTCCCAGCTCCCCCAGCCTCTCCTCATCAGATTTGTGCTCCAAACCCTTCCCTATCTCTATTGCCCTTTTTTGAGCTTGCTYCAGAGACTGGCCAGAACTGGACTCATGCCTCAATTTAGCCAAAATACTTTTTTTTTAATGTCTCATGCCTTACTTAGGCTGAATTTYTCTACAGTATCAGGAAAAAAATTTTAGC
>NW_026623248.1:1815271-1861106 GCF_030028575.1 Malurus melanocephalus | reverse complement strand
GCAGACTGTAACCTACTTGGCATTCCTGAAGACACAGGAGCTTTGGGCATCCACTTCTTATATGAGAAGTTCAGATTTGCACGTGTCCCATCCCACCACACTGGCTTCACATCCATGCCAACTCAGGGACCATTTGCTACTTTGTGATTAGATCTGTGCCTCTGCAAAAACTACTGTTCTGCAAATGAAAAATATTAAACTTTTTCCGTTTTTTTTTTTTTTTTTTTTTTTTTGTGGAGGGGGAGCTCTGGTAGCTAAGTTCTTCATATTCCTTGTGATCTGAATACAGTAAGAGCACCAAGCAGGGCTGTGCCTGTAGTTGCACATCTGAGTTAGCAAAAGGTCACTGAGGCATGGGAGAGTGAGTTTAACTTCTGTTATTCTTAATACTGTTTCCTGATAGTCCTCAAGCTGTGCTGGGGAAGGAGCAAATGCTTTGTTGGAAATGAAAATGAGGGTGAATAACTCAAGCCAAGGCAATGGGTGGTTTTGCTAGGAACTGAGTCTATAAAGAAAAGTTTGGAAGGGAAGCAGGAATACAGGCTGGAAGAGGAGATAGGCTGAGAGAGAGGCTCTGGATTGGTGTTCCACAGTCAGTTTCTGTCTCAACGGTGGAATCTCTCAAACTGTTTTTACTGTTTTATCCAAAAGCAGGGTTGAACTAAGCAGACCTGCTCTTTCTGTCCTCCTCGTGACCCTCTCAGTTGTGCCTTTGTTTGAATAGCTGTKCAGTGACCTGGCAGGTCATTTGTTTCTATACTGGCTTCCTGCATGGCTTGGAGAAATAGTTGTTCTTGAGCAACTGAAAGRGTGCCAACAGTTTATGTATAATAGCAATGGCTGCAATAAGGAAAAAAAATCTTTAGCTCTCTGTATAGCAAATAGTTTTGAAATTCATTTTCAGTGGTGTTACTCTTTCCTCTCTGTTGATTCATGTTGGGCTTCTGGAGTGGCTCTCTGCAAAATCCCGGAATATTTTAAGGTTTTATTCGTTTTGGAGATGCAGTTAGAGATCATTGTSTACATGTATATATGCCATAGGATTTCTGCCTTTTCAGTGAAAACACTTGCTAACAGTACATTTAATATGCTGCTTTKCAAGTGCAGAAAGGCAGAGCAAGATATTAAWAATATGTAAATAATTGGAATAGAATAGAATAGTTCCAGTTGGAAGGRGCCTGTACCAACAGGTCCAGCTTCCCTCAGGGTTCAGAAGAAGTTAGAGCATGTTATTAAGGGCTCCTTAGCCCCTTCACATGGGTCATTCCTCATACAGGGGACATGCCTTGAATTTTAAATATGKCACACTTGAAAATGCTGTTTCAGTTTAAAGACTGCAATCACAGTTCTCTTGCACAATCCTTTATCTCTGTAATAATTAAGATGGCAAATATCAGTGTTCAGAAGTTAAATTAGTTTAAATGGTTGACTCAATCTGTATTTTCACAATTCACAAACGTTTGTAATTTCATGTATTTTATTTTACAATTTATTGTAAAATAATTATTCCTTATTTATAGGAATTGGAGTATTTGCTAGAAAAACATAATGTTCTGGAAACAGATTTCTTGAAGGAAAAAAAGGAAAAAGTGTTTTCACATCAAGATCATTACAAGACACTCCAGGTAATTCCTCTWTTGTAGTATCTTTGTTTTTCAGAGGATTTTTTATAGAGTATATTTATGTCCAACAAATGTTCCTTAAAGTACTTATGGGTCTACTCCAAAGCCTTTTAACAATAAAGAATTTCTAAGCTTTTTAGTTCAGAGTCTGATTTTTGACATTAGCAGGAATGTAAGTTGAATATCCCAACTGCCTAACTACGTTTTTGTAACTTGGATCACTCCTCCTTTTTAYGATCTGTTTCATAAAACAGATAAAAAGAAAACCATTTTGCACAGTAGTTTTGTTTAACAGCATGACTTAGCATGTTGTAGAGTGCCCATGGCCAATTATTTGTGCTGTTTTATCTTACTTCARTATGGAATAGTTCATGTTGCATAATAAAAATCTGTGAAGTGTAATTACATGATAGACAGTGGAATTARAATTTCTTCCATTGTAAAAGTTAACATCATTCATTAAATAAACATRTAAAGTTTCATATCCAAGCCAAATTTTTCATTGAAGTTTTAAGTCATCTTCCCATATTAGAGCATAGCAAACCATATTTCAGCATTTCAGAACTTTGTGTCTGTAATTCAATGTCACTTAATTTTTTTGCTGCTGTGGATGGTCTTTGATCGCTAGTGCATTGTTTCCCATTTGTATGTAAGGGTTGCTGTAATAATTTGTTTTGAATTCCTGACAGTAGTACATTCTAGAATTTATAGAAATATAATTATCTAATACTGTTTTTTCCTTTTTTGTGTGCAACATCTTACTCAGTGAAAGAAGTATTTCCTTAACTATGATATAAAAGAAARTTTAACTCAAAATGCTTCTGATTTTTGGAGTACCATAGTGGTTAAAGTTACTGGTCATGCTAAACAATAGAATGGATGGATTTTTTGTTGTTAATACTTTCACAGTGCTCTTCAAGCAGAAGTATTTGAATAGTGGAAATGYTACTGAAGTTTGCCAGCATCAGTCTGTATCATAACTCTTTGAGTCAGGTACTGCTGGTTTTAAAAATGGCAACAAAAGGGTCATAACCTTTAACTTACTCTGTAGAAATTCTCATTTGTTTCTTCATTTTGTCTTCTGGATACAGCCAGAATCAAACCACAGAAGGAAAGTGAGTCATGCTWCTAAGAGCTGCCTGTAAAAATTACTTTCATGAGACTCGAATTTTGGATGCTTTCTGTTACTACAGCTTTTAGTTTCTTTTGCTTTTCTCCTTTGGCTCCTGCAACACGAGGGTCACCTTAAGAGCAGCGCTGGCAGCCACCAAGGAGTCCCAGTGGCTCTGCCTTTTCCAGTAGAAACAGCGGGTCATTAGTGCTGATGACCTGAAAAGCTTTAAAGCAGACTGCAGTGGTGAACTCTGGCACAGTTTGGGAACTCTCAGGATAAGGTTTCCAGTGGAACCGATTCCAGCATCCAAAACTGTAGGTGTGCATTGACTTAAGTCCTTTTAAATGAAATTGCTGTGTTAATATGTGAGTAAAAGGTATAAAACAAATGTCTCAGGAGATGGTTCTAACTGCCTTTTAAATGAATATGCATTGTTTCATGCATCTTTATGTTTGCTAATTAATTGACTTTTGGCACTTTCTCAAATTCTCAAAAGCTTCTCTGGATGTAACAGAGCCAATCAGTTAATCAGATTTTAAACAAGGTGATATTTAGATAAGACCCTTTTCTTTTTAGGACAATTTATTGTTCTTAGTTCTGAGAAAATATTTCATTTATCTTTCTCAACTAAGTCAGTAATCTTTTTTTTTAATGTTTTCCTATTGACTTTCACCTTAGTYAAAGGTGACAGTTTTGTTCTCACGAAATTACATCAATAAAATATTCTTTAGGTTTTTTGATATAAATGAAAAAATGTTTTGAAAGGCAAGGTGAGAACATAAASATGTTTTCTCTGAGCTGGGTTGCCATGCTAATGAAGCAAATTGTGCTCTGGACTAGTCACAAACTTTCTTCATCAAAGGTGTGAAAAAGCCTTAAACTGATTGGGGTAGTTTTGAAAATTGAAGAATTGAAAGGTGGTGATAAACACTATTTCTAAGCATGGGAGGCAGAATTCCAGATCTTTGGTATGGTGTTAACATTAACCAGTGGATGACAACAGAGTGTGCCAAATTTATTTTTGTGGAAAACCAAAAGGCAGRAAGGTCTGGTACTTCATCCAAATAAAATTAGCTTAAAAAAAAAATCAAGATTGAACAGCCCATGTAGTATTTTTGCATTCTTAACRTTGTTTCCATATGCAACTGCCACAACCAGAGACAGTAAAGGAGCAGCAGTGGGTTCATAAATGGAATAAACAAATTGCTATTAACCAGTATTATAGAGTTGTTTGGATATTTAATGCAATCGTCTCTTTGAGATCTTGAATTCATATAAGCTAATAAAATTAGAGTTATGATTCCCACATTCCTGCTGCAGTGCTTGTGGTATTTAAGAGGGAGAATAACCTAGTACATTTCTAACTTCTTTACTTGCAAATTGGAGCCGAGTTWAAATTGCTGTGGGAAGTGTAACTTTAGGAGTTTTGACTTGTGTGCAATGTTGCAACCRTAAAGTTGCAACCTTAGTCTTGTAATTCCTTGCTTCTTTTAAGCAGGAGACCAACAGGTGCAAATGTAAGTCTGATTTTTGCATTTTCTTTGTTGGTATGTCAGTCTTATACTTCTCCCTTTTTTGATCACAGTATATATACAATCATCTCAACTTTTTACACTTCGGCTCTTCCTTAGCTGAGAGTTTCTGTATATTTTTAAGTCWTGTAGGGCTAGTAGATCATACAAAGTTTTGATGATAATGTAAATTTAGTGGTCATTTTAATATTAGAAATCTAAAATTTTGTTGTAGCCACAAAATTGCAATRTATTGTAGAAATGAGCAAAGGCTGCATGTTAAAACTACCAAACTCCAATTTGTAGTACAGTAAACCATCAACAGCAAAATTAACATTCCTGTTCAGTAGGTGTTGTTCCCTCATTTGCCAATCARTGAGGTAACACTTAATTTGAGAAGGGAAAATAGTGCCTGGTTTCAGCTGCTTTGAGCAGGAGTTTAAATCTTTGGACAGATTGTTTAGCTGATAAGGCTCCTGATGTTTGGGCTGTCTACATACAACTGGTTTTGATGATTCGCTAAGAACTGGATCGCAGTTTTCTCTGCTATTTTTTTTATTTACCACACAGTCACATTTGAAGAGATGCTGCATTGCCACCGGAAATTTCTAGTTGYGGTTATACACATTTTTTCCCATCATCATCCCTTTCTGGAAGTTAAGCAGGCTGTTTTTTGAAAGAACATTATAGTTCATGTGGTGTAACTCTTCTTTTTAACATAAACTTCTTTTTTATCTCTTGACAACTGACTTCAGTTCTTCCAACTTAACAAATCTACAGTTRTTCTGAAAACACCAAAAGCGTTTGTTTCTTTTGGAAACCTTTGTTTATGTTCCACCATTTTTAGGGAACATCTTTAAAGTTTTTATTGAAAAGGGGTCTTTAAGATGTTTATTTTATTTTATTTAGCAGTATTAATGTTATTGCAAAGAATCGTTATTGAAAATGAATTTGTTAGTACTGTGACTTCACTTTAAAGAACGTTTTTGTGTGCACAAAAGTGGGTCAGATAGGCTCCTTGTATGAGTGGTGTTTCAGAAAGGTAGGAGAGGAAGATTATCTGAAGAAAACATTGGCAGAACACTAAAGAGTGATCCAAATGATCATTCAGGCAGTAGCACCCAGCTGGGATTAATGGTAACAATAACCTAAGCAGAATCATTGCTGGAGTTAGATGTTGTTTCATTTATTTATTTCTGTAACTGTTGGTGTTTGGGGAATTTTTCATTTGAGTACTTGCATAAATGTCATATTTAAATTATACAGCTTCGGGTTATGAGGAAAAGGCTTTACATGAGGTTATATAAAGATGGGGAAAAGCCTTGGATTTTGGGATGGTTTATTCCCTCTTAACTCTGAGGGATGACTTTATTTATATTCTGATTAATAATGCCTGTTGTTTTGAAGATTTTATGTATTAGACCCATTTGCCACACAAATTAATGTAAACCAAGAATGGTTGTGTCTATCTCTTGTTTGGTTGTGTCTATCTCTTTGTTTTTGAAGACAGTGCTTCCACTTCCTTTTTATGCCAGAGTTTAGTGGTAATCATCCATTCAGGCCTCCAGCTGCCTTTACTTCATTTCCTGCTGGTCCCTATGGACCATTCTTGAGTTTGGAGGAGATAATCCTTGAGTAGGAACCAGCTGTTTTGGAGCCTTCTTTCTAGGGTTGTGTCCCATGTCCCAGACAGGTCCCAAAAGGGCCAAAGCCTCCTTCCCTAAAGTCCAATGTTGTGATCCTTCTTTTTGCCCCTCTCCTGAACACAGCATCTCATAGTSCCTGCAGTCAGGGCAGATCTTCACATTCCCAGACAGTCCTTYTGTGTTTTTAGGGCTCAAGTCCAACAGAGGCCCTCATGGATTGTTCCTCAGCTGCCTGTGTTACTGGGTTTGTTATCCGTGTGCCCCARTAATTCCCTGGATTGCTGTGCTGTCCCACCAGCAAATTCTGGGCTTGGGGATGTTCCTCAGGAGCAATCATGTGAGGACCTGTGAATTGAGGCTCCCTCCTGTTGTCTGGAGAAGGTCTCACCTGCCTCATCCCTCTGGATACCATCTGGTGCAGGAATTCCCATTTTGCCAG
The DNA here is from genome assembly GCF_030028575.1 of Malurus melanocephalus. Taxonomy (NCBI): domain Eukaryota; kingdom Metazoa; phylum Chordata; class Aves; order Passeriformes; family Maluridae; genus Malurus; species Malurus melanocephalus. The sequence goes on along the minus strand of NW_026623248.1, from coordinate 1,854,774 downwards.
CCTGCCTGCTAATCCTGACCCCCAAATCCTTCACTGATCGCCTGCCCCAAAACAGAGCTGCACASATTCCAACTCCTCCCCCACACACGAGGAGACACCCTGTCATCGCCTTCCTGGTCTTTCCTTCCAGGAGAGCGCATTTATGGTTCTGGAAAAGGTGTTCTGMAGGAGGCTGGAAACAGGTCTTGGAGGTAGGTGGTTTTTATGGCTGGAGTACTAGAAAATGTATGTTTTCTTACAAAACTAATATATGACTTACATCCTGTTAAACACCGTCTTCTAAGAAAATATTTAGGTTGGTTTTAGGTGCAGACATAGAGGAGACAGAATGTTAATAACAAAAAAAATAGGTGTGAAAAAAAAGTTTATGTACTGTACCTGCAAACAAATTTATAGATGCGATTCCAGGAAATTTCACGGGTCACAGCAGGTTTTAAAATTATGGAACATGGAAAAAGGGGGAATTTCAGAAAAGACACTTTAATAGATAGCAGTGCATCTTTTTGCTGAGCTGCTAAAGGTATTTATGGATATGGCAACAATCCCTTGCCCACCTCTTTTTCAAGTGAGTGCCAGATACCTCACGTTTATTTATTCACCTTTAATTTTTAAAAAATGCTACTCTCTGTACTCTTCTTTCAGACATTCATTTTTATTCAGAGTCTTTATTTATTAATAATTTCAGAGCTGTTTATATTTTTGACCCGTTTCCCCTCCCCTCCTCCATTTTGATGTCTTCTTTCCTCTAAATTATTTTTCCWYRWGGAAAAATAACTTTYAATTTCTGTTATGAAAGGATTTTGCCCTCTTTCCTTATGYTTTCCTTTTAAACTTCAATTCTTCTTTTATTAATTGTTTTTGATGTGTTTCAGAATTAGAAAATTGGATGCAAGACCAGGCATTTTAATTTTGCTTCAAAATTATGCTGTATTCATATATACCTCTTTTATGCTGTTGTGCTGTTATTTAATGCCTTTGACATGCCTGACTTGCCTCATAATCTGGTATTCAGTTACAGTGATAGGGCATGCAAAGCATTAATTTTTTTTATGCTTATGTGCCTCCCTTAGCCCCCTGATTTTAAAAGTATACAAAAAACTGTGATTAAATAGGCATAGCAAAATATCGCTTAAATATTGCTTAAATAGGTATTAGCAAAATATTCTTAATTAATTGCTTAAATAGGTGTAAGCAAAACCAAGTAATTTTTAAGCCATGTTTTGCATCCTGAGTTCTTTGTCCATGTCCTGATCTGTTCATGCCAGCGTATTCTAGATTAATTTGAATGCATTCCCTGATTTATGCTCAGTGTGTCACAAGTCTGCTACAGCTACTGCACATCCTAATTTGTACATTCATATCAACTGTGTTCAGAGAGAATAATATTTTTCTTATTTAATGTGGAAATTCTACTTAAGAAGGTTGTGAAGTGCAAGATAGTTTAGCACTGATCAGTTGGATTTCTTTACCACCAAGCTTGTCTCATCAAGATTTTCACATCAAGGTTTTTCTAGATTTGTAGAAGTAGTATCTTGTTGGATTCTTGAGGGGATAATGAAAATGAGCAAAAAGTGCTAAAAGAAACCTTTGTGGAAAGGAACTTAGATAACTGTATTGTTAAGACAATACTTAAGTCCTGTTATCTGTTACATAAATAAAGTTTAATGCAGATTGAAAAAGTRAATTTAAAGGTGTAGCTGGTTAATGAGCAGTAAAATTTTCAGCAACCTGTGGTCATTCATAGTTTATTAATGAACTGTGAACCACATAAGGTGATTCAGCAGTTAAAGGGAAATGTTGCAATGCTTGCAGGACACTTGTCTGTTACTTGGCATGCACCTCTTCAAAAAACGTGGGGAACGGTGCCAAAGCATCTCCATGGGTCCACTCCAGTCCTGTTTGTGTTCAGTGCAAGGAATCTGAGACGGGGTAATTATTGTGAGTGGTTGAGCGTTACTCACCATCAAAATAGTAAATCTTAGCCAATATTAGTCAAAAATTAGTCAATATTTTTAACAGAGTGTTTGTATTTTCTGTTTATACACTTGGGAGGAATCAGATGCACAGCAAGTATTAGGATGATATTTTGGGAATAAATTTGAAGAATTGTCCCTTCATTGCCCTTTAACTGCTAAATCTTATTTGGTTAATAAKTCATTAATAAACTGTAAATGACTGCAGAATGCAATTTATACATTACTGGAACTTCTATTGCCTAATTAACCTTCTACACCTTTAAATTTACTTTTTCAATCTGTATCAAATTCTATTTATATATAATATTTATATATACTTGGTGTTGAAAAACAGTTTACTTGTGTTTCTATACACAGTTGAAATGCATAACTTGCCAAGTATTAAGCAAATTTATTTCTATAAATGTATTCTAATCTAACTAATTCACACACTGGAAGTTATTACATAACCAAGAAACTCTTGTAATTTACGTATCAAAGTTGAATTTATTCATCCCTTCTCAGTTACCTTGGAAATTTCTATATTAATTATGCCAAATTCAATTTTTTTACTTGAGTAAGCTGCCAAAATGTTAATATATAGGCGAAGTGTCAACAAAGAACTAATATTTTAAACTACTGCAAAGGTGTGTAGCAGGTCACTTGTGTATAACTCCTGATATTGCGAAAGCTGAAATTKCCCAAGATAAAGTATTAATTAATTTATTGTTGCTGCTCCTAAATAAATAAATAAATAAGCAACATTTTGCTGTTGAGAGTTGTATAATTTTTTTTTCTTCATTAAAGGCATAAAAGGTGCAGAACAGCATGTGRCATTTAAAATAATCATGCACTTAAACTAGTGAGAACTTTTTCTACTCTTCTTGGTGAAAGTTTTATCTCTCAAAGAAAGCTGATAGTAATGAAAACTGGAACATCTGATCTTAAACCTGGAGGATATTTACATAAAACAATTTCCCAGTTCTATGCAATTCCTTAAAAATGAACCTATTATTTGAATGTGTTGATAAACACATACAATGTTTTGCTTTTGAGTATGCATTTCAMATGAAAGCATTCTTAGGCAAATAATTGCTTAGGATGATCAAATTAATTTTCAGAAATAAGTAACATAATGAAATTATGAAAATGAAGGTCTGAATAATGCTTTAAAATAATCTAAGGCATTGTGTTAAAGGTCTGAGAAAAATTTCTGATTTYTTCAGTTGTTAGAATCATTTCAGCTGGCAAGTCTGCGCTTAATGTAGGTCCTATTTTACATGGGGAGAACAATCCTTCTGCTTCTGTGGTAGGTTTTCAAAGGGCTGAGTTTGTAGTCTGACTTTTGAGATAAGTAAGAAGTGAGTGTGTCATTGAAAAGCAAATTTCCATTGACCTGCTAGGCAGAGAATTTGAAATAAGGCTTGGTAACTTCAGGGAAGCTCAGAAGGAAAACACAGTTTGAGTTTATAAGCAACAAAGAATGGAAAATGTTCTGAACCTCGCTTATATTCAWACTGCATAACTGGAAAAGTAATTTTTATGCTTGAGGAGCCTTCTTGTTAGTGATAAGTAGAAAAGAAGATCCATTCCTATTTTTTTGAGCTAAAACCTAATTTCAGGCAGTGTGTGATGCCTGCTTTTGTGGTACTGTTTTGTGAAATACTTTGGTTAGAAAAGTGAATAAATCACAAAAAGAAACCCTAAAAAAAGGTCAGCAGAGAGAATTCTGAGGTTTCATATGGACTGAGATATAACCACTGCCACTTGGGAGTGCCATCACCTGCACATAGTCCCCAGTGGGAAAACTTCTGCATTCAGTTGGGGTGGTTGGGAGTTCCCTGAGTCCCCRGGACTTGGGCTCACTGCTTATAAAGACACATTTCAAGTCTCTGTCACTTCAACACATTCAGTGGTGTTGTTTTGAGATAGATTAAGCAGGTCCTATAAATCCTGTGCTGCTATTTACTATAAATGTGGCAACAGTTGTCAGCTGAGGTAAATTATTCAGGGCTTTATGGAATTCAGCCAAAAGTGCAGTGGACATCTCCCTGGAAGAAAGAGGATACTGTAGCTAACAAAGACTAAAATAGTCTGAAGATATCTCATATTTTGCATAATATTTTCATTAGAGAGTTCTCACATGAATGGGGGTCTAGTGACACTTGCCCTCCTTCTTAGATCAAATTTGTCTCTTTACTTTTTGCATTCTTTTGAGAAATGATTATTTGTAAAATAAAAATAGCAGCTCTTTGAGGCATGTTGCAATTCCTGTGACAGTATTTTATCAACTTTCAACACAGTCCCGTTCTGTCACCACCAATTAAATTATTTTATGCTATATCGATCACTGCCGTAGCTGATGAATATTCCATTGCACAACAGAAACCTGGTAGTATTTTTAAAGGAAGAATAAAATTTTAATTMATTTTTATGATATTTTGTATTTTTAACTGGTGCTGCACTACTTTACATTTTTAAATGTGGCCTCCAGTCCTTTAAATACCTTTACATATGCTTAATAAATCTGCATATATCCAGTTGAGAAGGCTRTATTCCAGCAGGATTTGCTTTTCCTTCTTGAAAAACACTTTTAGCCAAGAGCCTTACTGTAAGCAATGTTTGTGCCCCTCTGAAGAGTGGAGCTGCTCAGAACAAGAACGTGTCTTAATCATGATTTTTCTCATCTGGGTAAGCCAATTTGTGGGAGGTCTGACGTAGCRTAAAATACCAAGAAGTTTCAAACCAAGCTAAAACACAGCTCAAACTTTCTGTCAAGTTCAGTCCTAATGSTACAGCCTTTTAAAATGTATTTACATTTTAATGTCTCACATACAACAAAGGAAGAGTGAGCTTGTTTCTGCCTCCTTGCCAGCTGGCTTGGAGAAAGGAACCAAGGGACTTCAAAAGAGACAGCGTTTGTATGGTTGTGGTTTGTAGAGTTAGAGGAAATAATATTTGTGTCCAAATTAGAATCCCTCTGCTTCTCCTTCTCTTTCAGCAACAACAGGGTTCTTACTGGGGAGAGGGAAGGTTTTTTTCTGCTGTGGGATATTTGGTGGGGTTTTTTGTTTTGGGGTTTTTTTTAGGGGGGAAAGGGGGAAATTGCCTTTTTGTTTTTAACTTCAGCATATTGAATAGATTAAAGAGGATGCTGTGGAATTACTGTTTTTCAAAATAAAAAATTCAAATATGACAAYTGTGGTTTTTAACATTGTTGGAGAGAAGGACAGAGTGAGGGGTGGAAGAAAGCGAGGGGTGTCCTAGAAATGATTAAATGGCAACATGGAAAAGATCTGGAGAGTGAATGAGTTTCAAATACAGTAATGGAAAAGTCAGTCCCTGCCTCAAATTTATGCATTTATCAAAGAATATTTTATTTCAATTTTGTTTTTAAGTGGTAATACCATCAAGATCAAGAAGTAAATGAAGTGTATAGAAGTGTCAAGAATCTTGAGTTGCATTACTCTTAGACTGTATTTTGAAAAGCACAAGTGTGTATCTATTTTTGTTGTTTTCACTGTAACTTTAGAATTCTGAATATTTACCTATATGAATCCATTTACTTTTTGTGGTCAATTTTAATACTTTTTAAAAATAGGTTAGACAACATAGCTCAATGAGCTGTAATTTTTAAAATTTAATAGCTCTGTGTTTTTCAGATCACAGTTTAATTAAGAAAAAAAAATGACAAAAAAACCCCAAACAATTGAAACCCAACATAGCTTTTAGTTATCTCTAAGTAACTTAAGGTGGTATCAATCATTGCTKGCTCTTTCAGAATGTCACATCAGATGTTTTCTGGCTTAACTTAGGAAAAAAAAATGGGTTTTACTTTGGTTTGGTGATTTTAGTGAGACTGCTTTGCTTTGAGGAAGATAATAGATTAAATATTTAATTTTTAAAGAGATTGGTTAGATTTTCCACCTACCCCATGTCCTCAAACATAACTTTTCTCCTCTGGAATAACATGTTTTGCTGTTCTTTCAGTTCTATCAGTGTTTCACAGTAAAAAAAAAGAAAAATTAATAAATGCATGTTACAGTTTTCACATGGAATGTGAAATGCTCTTTAGATGCCAAGCTATCTAGGCTCCAAAGGGGGGTTTGTGGGGGAGGTTGGTGTGTTGTTTGTTTGTTACAAATCCTGTGGAATTGGAACTTCACTGATTACAGGCAACTGGATGTTGTCACCACCTTTTCTAATCAAGCCCAAGTTCTTAAACACAGACTTGAGAATTAAATAGTGTCATCTYGATTTGTCCATCTTATGTGTTGCTTAAAAAATAGCAAAGCAAGAATTTCTTTCTCCTCCCACTTGTGAATTTAACATCTCTTTGTAAGAAGTGGGGKTTTAGTCACCTCAGAGGTGGGAGGTGGTAAAAGAAATAACCCAAAGCAGATTCTCATGCATCAACCAGCACAACAATTGAATGGATTCTGGGGAGCCGTGCCAAATGTGCATATACAAATGCACAGCGTCGGTGAAGGAAGCAGAGCCAGAGCTTCACCAGCTCAGCGAAAAGGAATGGGAGGAAAGAGGTGTTGTTTGTAAAAACGAGCAGCTTCAGACCACAGAGCTCAGGAGTGATGAGAGAGTTGGCTGTGGCTATGAGAGAGTTCTGCATCAACTCAGAGAATGAGGGAAGCCACTGATTATTGGAAAAAGACAAGAAGGATGATGGATAGATGGATCCAGGCATGCCAGCCTTTTTGTCTTTGGGAATATCATGGTGTAGGTGCTCTTGGCAGCTGTTTYTGGACACATGAACAAGCTGATTAGATATAGTCAACATGGATTTACCAAAAGACAAATTATACCTGACCAACCTGATTGCCTTCTGTGATGAAACTTTTAGGCTGCGGATGAGAGGAATGCAGTGTGCACTGACTCAGTCTGGGGAAGAGAAGGCTTAGAGGAAGCCCAATAGCAGATGGCCAATACCTACAAAGTTGTYGGAAAAATCAAGCCAGGCAGGTTCTGCAGAGATGTGTAGTGGGAAATGGTGATAGATTGAAATATGGGAAGTTGCAGCTTGGTATAAGGAAAAAGTTATTTCATGATGAAGATAAGCATTGGGATGTAACCAGTGAGGTTGTGAAATCCCCGTCTTGAGATTAATTCCCCAGAATCTCACTGGACAAGGATCTGAACAATCTGGTTTGAATTCAGAGTTGATCTTGGTTTCAACAGAAGGTTAAACTAGATGACCTCCAGAGGTTYCTTCCAACCTGAATGATTGTGTGATTTTGTGATTTAATACTTTGGTCATAAACTGAGAAAAATAAATAGCCTACTCCCAGTCACTAAAGTCAGAACTGCAATCCAGGGGATATTCCCCAGACTGAATTATTTGGAATATTTTACTCCAATCTGGCCTACCTCATTGCCAGTTAAGGGCAGGGTCAGGAATGCCTAAACCAAAAATCTGATTAATGCAGCATTTGAAATGGTAAACTAGTCAAAATATCAGTTACTGTAAACTTAAATCACTCTTGTATGGAATATAACATTTTTGGTGGTTTTCAGTATATCTGCCATGTTAGAATAGGAGCTTGTACTATGAAACCTGTGAGGTTTTACAGGAAGCCAAATCCAGTCATTCAGAATGTGGAGCTGCATTACTAGTTCCTTAAAATACACTAGAAGTGAGAAAGACTTATTATAAAATCTGTCTATCTGGGATTTGGATACCTTTGTCTGGACTATGGGAAACGCTTCCTTCCAGCTGGAATTTTTCTGAGGTTAGGCAAAAAATTCTGCCTTTCTTGCAGAATCCATAGCAATATCTTAAAATAAGCAAGCCATAGTTCATTCTCCTGTGTTCTTGATATACTTTGTTTTCTCTGGTGAAAACAAAGGTGTTTTGTTTTCTATCTTTCTATTTTGTTTTCTATCAAACTTCTATCTCTTTGGACTTTTTCCCCTTCATGCTTAGATTATTTATGATTTTTTTCAGGAAGTAAAATGAATAACCAACAAGTTAAACTTGAAGTTTACAGCTTGATAGCAGTTCCCTGATGCAGGAAAATGCTGGAAGTCCAGTTGCAAATGACATTTGCATTCTTTGCAAGTGAAAGAAGGTTTGGACAATAAGCTTTAACTGACAAGTGTTYTATTTTATTTCATATCCCTCTTTTCTCTGGAACAACAAGGTCAAGAGAAACTTTACTTGCAGATCTTCAGTTGAGGAAGTCTATAAAAGACTGTGTCATAATCTTCTTCAGTGGCCATTTTTCTTGGTATTTAYTTTATCCCAAACTCCTTGAATTGATGCTCAATTTCCCAAGCTGTTGCTTGTTTTGTTTTCTGATCTTAATTCTTGTCACTTTTCTAATGAAACAAATACAGCAACTTCATGCAAAGATGCATGCTTGAGTCTCTGGTTGTCCTGTGAATTCTGTGAGTTTTGTTCAACTTGTACATCCTCACTTGTCTTCAGGAAACCAACAAATGAATTTGTAGCCCGAAATGAACATGGCAACAATTTGTGCTGAAGAGGTTTTGCTTATACTTTATTTTGATGGGAAAATAGCTGATGGTCGACTTTTCATGTGGTACATCTGCTTTGCAATGTTTTTTGTATTCCAAAATATATTTACAAATCAGAAAAGGAGTTAAGATTGAAGGAAGAGATAAGTGAATCACCATTGTTTGCTCCTGGAGTTTTAGTTCWAGAGGCAGCCAAAGAAAATAGTTCACATACTGAAAATAAAAAGGAGATTCAAATGAAAAGATGTAACTTCTCTTTCTGTTGATTTTGTGTAAATAGGATTGTTTATGTTACAATAAAACTTATTTTCTATGCTGCAAAAACAAGGAAGAAAACAATTAGGTTTTTTTATTACATTGGAAAAATGTCAAAGATACGTTAATTTTACATCTCCACATAAAATTATTAGGATATTTGCATACAGTAATGCTATGAGTTCTTGTCTCATGTCTTCTAGAAGCAAATCTTGGAAAGTTTTTATTCATGTTTAAGTGAAATTTATTCCTGCATGCTTTTGAAGCTACTTGACTGAGTGTCAATTTTCTTTGCAGTCATCTTSGGTTTTTAAACATCCTTGAAAAGACTGAAGGTATCCTCTAGGAATGTGCTGTGAGCATCATTATGTGTTASGAATACTACAACTCTATGAAAATTCAATATACATTCTTCCAATTAGTTGCATTTCTAAAGCATATGTTGATTATTTCTCAAAGGTTAACAGAGCTGCRGATGGAAATGTTAACAATTTTTGGCACATAATGTATCTCTAGTTATRGTTTTGTTGGTATAAATTGTGGGTTTGGTTACTATTCATTTTGACGCCTGCAGTTTCATATGTCTGAAACTAGTAATAAAAGATTGTATCCAGGATAAATATTGGAAGACAATATATACTGTAGAGAACTGCAGGCGGTGGGTCCTTTAGAAGGGCTCACCTATGATAAATATACAGCACTCCACTGTTGTTTGATTTGTAATATAACAGCAAGATCTTTTTTAGCACTTTCTGTGGAAAAGTTTTGAGAAAAACCAAGTAGACTCGGGATTAATRCCTAGTATATTAGGACTTGATAAATACAATTACAGAATCAAACCAGGTTGGGAAAGATCTTTGAGATCATCAAGTCTGAGCCCTGACCTACCACCACCTCATGAACTAAACCATGGCACTAAGTGCCACATCCAATCTTTTTAAAAACACCTTCAGGGACAGTGACTCCACCACCCCCCTGCTAGCCCATTCCAGTGCCCAGCCACTCYTTCTGTGGCACATTTTTTTCTGATGTCTAGCCTAAACCTCCTCTGGTGCAGTTTCAGGCTGTGTCCTCTTATCCTGTTGCTGTTCCCTGGGAGCCCAGCCAAACCCCCCTGGCTGCCCGCTCCTGTCAGGGATCTGTAGAGTGATGAGGTCTCCCCTGAGCTTCCTCTTCTCCAGGATAAGCTACCCCAGTTCCCTCAGCCACTTCTCACAGTGCTTCTGTTCCAGACCCTTTACCAGCCTGGTTGCCCTTCTCTGGACACACTCCAGCCCCTGAACATTCTTCCTAAACTGAAGAGCCCAGAACTGTACACAGCACTTRAGCTGCAGCCTCACCAGTGCTGAGTACAGGGGGACAATCACTTCCCTGATAGTGYTGGCCAAAATTCACTCTGTTCCAGGCTAAACCAGCACAATCACCTTCACAGGTACTGAGATGGGACTGCCCAGGCTGTGTTTCCTTGTGGTTTTTTGTCATTTTCTTCAAGACAGGAATGACATTTCCTTTCTCTGGTTCTCAGACACTTCCCTGGGTCATTGCCATCAGTCCACAGGTATTGAGTAGAGCCTCACAATTACACCTTTCAGCTCCCTCAGCATTTGTGGGTTCATCTCATCAGGCATGACAGATTTAATTAAGCCCAGCTTGCTGAAGTGTTTCCTAACATGCGTCTCTTTCCTTAAGTCATCCTTTTTCCAGGCCCTTGCAGTGTGCAGGTCAGTCTCCTATCTATAGAAAGAAGGAAAATTCTCCAAGTGTAATTTTATTATACATATCTACATATATAATAAAGTGTACTACAGTTAAGAACTACATAAATGCAGATACTTTTGTAAATATATAAGCTATATAAAATCGGGTGCAATAAAATGGCTTCAGTATCAGTAGCCATTGATGACAGGTGGCAACTGTTTCCAAATTAATGTTTTGTTCTTYATGGACAATGGTGGAGTTTAATTTGACCTGAAGACTGGTGCTTTTAGGATAAGAGACATGAAAATATTGTAATGAAGCTCAGAATTCCCTTCATTCTGTGTTGTTTAATGGAAGTGTTCTCTTGTCAGCTTCCCTGGAACTGTTCTCCTGTTCACTCCTTCTTCCTTGCATCCTCTTGCTATCATATCCCACCATTTAGGTTATGTGGGGAAGTAGGAAASCACCCAGGACAGAAGTTGCCCTGGCACATTTGTAGCTTTATCCCAACGAAGTAACTGTCTGTGTAATATTTAAAACCTGAAGGTGGCCAGAGAAGGCTTCCTGAGCTGAGTGTGGGTGCTGTTTACCATATGCAATTTTGGTAGCAAAATGTGCATTCATAATAACCACACTTTAGCTTTAGGACTTCTTTTTATTGTTTAATGTCCTCTTCAGTGGAGACTCTCTCTATGCAYATCCTGTAGGAAATAAAAGAGCAGTATAAACAATAGTTGTTCTTTAGAAAATATTAATGTCTTGACTGTGACAGGATAGAGATCCCTGTTGTAAATACTCAGAGAGTGGTGTGGGAACTATAATTACGTTTCAGTGTGGGCCATCTACAGGYTCTTCCATACCATTTCGTTTGCATAGTTTTTCACATTTAATCAGTCATAATATTCCCAGCAGACTGGTCTGTTCACACACACTCAACTCTGGCTCAGCTCCATTYTAACTCAGCAGGAAATGTCCTCACCATGACGATGTTAGGCAGTTGCCTGTGAAAGTTTGTTTGCTGCCTCACTTCATTATTCAGCTCAAAGTCTTCCGTTGTTATGCTCCAGGTACAAATTATATTTACTTGTATGAAATAAATCACAGTGTCTCCTTGGTTCCTGCGGTGAGCTTAAGGTAGTTCATAATGTGGGGGTTTTGGTTGTCTTGGGAAATCTGAAGTCTTTCTCTGCTCCCTATAATTGTCCTTGTCTTTAGGTTCTTAACTGTGTCTTTCCCTAAGATGTTGATATGACCAAAGTGGTTATATTTGCTTTGCTAGAGATCTGGACGTGCTCCTGTGTCTTAGTTCTGTCMAGCTCACATTCTTATTTCACATGAACAGAAATAGTGACCAATCTGTATTTTATACACAATAGCACACTCTAGTGTGTATATTAATTAGCCATTATGGATGGATTCTCCTCATATTTACCTCAATTTCTCATTGATTTAGTTCTGCTGCATTCAGTATTACGATTTCCTCTCTATACTCAGCTGAATTGAAAAAAAAATGTATATGAGAACTTACCAGTTTCTTAACAGAATCATTATGATGCTGAATGTTGTTTATAATTTTTTTTAATGATGCTCAGAAAGAAAGAAGAGTTGGTTTTATAGAGACTGAAATCTCAGTTTAATGGTGTCCAATGTGAAGAGTTAATGATGTAATTACGTAAAGCAAAACTGAGTAAGATGGATTTGAAATTTGTCTTCTACTTCAGCTGCCTGCAGGGAAYTATGGCTTGCCTTCTTGCATGAGTAGAGAAACGAGGAGGGAAGAGAGTGCATTACTTTCTGAGACAGTGGCTCAGACTTGCAGCTACTTCTGAAGGCACCACAGCCTTACAGAGGCCGGGCAGGCAGCAGCAGCTCAGATAACTGCCTTGGATATTTTCTGCAGGAATTGAAGACTCCTTACAGGTTTTATAGGAATACTTTAGTGTTGATGCTTCAACTTGTGGTATCAGTTCATATTTGGGACATGGCCTTGAGCAAGTCACTAGTTCTGAAAAACTTGAATTTATTGTAAGAGGACAAACTCCATTTTTCGCTTTGTGTCTTGCTTTGCCTGGTAATGCGAGTGAGAGGCACTGTGCTTTCTACCAGARTGGGGTATCTTACTTCAGACAAAACAACTGGGTTTTTTTTAACCTGTGTAACATCAGGGTTTGAGTGATTTGTGATGTCAGTGATACGTGATCACATCACTGTGTGATTAAACTGATGTACCCAGATGTTTTGTGTAATTGTTTGACGTAGTAGTTTATTTGCACACCAAAATATTTCCCTCTTCAATTCTTCTGCTACTYAGCAGTTGTTCTTGCAGGGCTTCACAAAAGCTCACATTTTTATTGAGGAAAATCTGAATTTCTCATATTTGGGGCAGAGATAAAAGGATTGTGTAAATGTAGTTTGCTGCTTTTTGCTGAGGTGACCCTTTTGGGAGAAAGGAATTGAATGACAGGGTGAAAACCTCTAATCAAATATAGTTACAGACTGATTACTTAATTTTAATGGTGTTACATGTTGTTTCATAACAAAATTGAAAATGCTTTGTTAGACACTAGGTTTTGCTTATTCCAAACGCACAGATCTTAGGAAACATAGAATTGTATTAATTAATTTCAACGTTATTGTGGCCTCAAAAAGCAAAAATTATATAGTGTAAGATTGGTATGGTTTTGTCCTGGGATCAGTGCAAGGGAACATTTGTGAGTAATGAGTTTCTGCTTTCTGCACCAAGAAAATCCAAAGATTATTTAAATCCAAGACAAATTAAAGAAACTATGTCCTGCCATATGAGCTGATACAAGAACAGACCCTGAAGCAAGGAGTAAGGCAAGAGGGAAATTGGAAAAACTGGTGCTGCTCATTGATGAGTGRGAAATGCTGATGAGAATCTCATGAGGTGTTTAAATTGCAGACTTAGCAAATTATTAYATAAAGGCAAAAATATTAGCATGTTTATCTGCGGGTTCCTTTAACATAGCAACTGTGCAGAAAATAAAAAATAAACAATGCAGCTTTATTTGAAARCTATATTCAGGATTTCTTTTGCAAGAACACTTTCCTTGGAACATTAAGAATTAAACAAAAGATAAAAAAGGAGCCATGTAATGAATAGAATGGTGTGCATTTGTGAGGAAACTGAATCTGATATTATTTGATCTCAACATTTTTATTACTAGAGGCAGTAAATAACATTTACTAAGAGGRTGATTTGRAAGTCCTGCYRTCCACAGTTATATACCAAGAAACWAACAAAATTCTAAAGAAAAAAATTTGGAGAACCACTTAGAGTTGTCTGGGGTCTGGGGTCTATAAAGTAAATTTAAGAAATTAAAAAAAATTAATACTGGGACCTGCTTGAATTTAGCATATATGTAATGTCTAAGGGTTCAAGCTGTGTGCATTTCCTCATGAAAAATACCAATAATGAGGAAGATAATTCTTATTTATTTTCCTAATTAAAACTATTGTGTTGGGTGCCTRTGTTGGATATAATCTTTTCCATATTTTTGTGCAGGAAAAGCATAAACAGGAATTAGAAGACATGAGAAAAGCTGGACATGAAGCCTTAAGTATTATTGTTGAAGAATTCAAGGTGAGTTGCCAAGTTAACACAATTTTCAAGTGATGTTATTGTAATAGTGAATAGGATGACTGCCTGCAGTGCACAATTATTAGTGCTGCTTGTGCTGATTGCTCAACCTTGCTCGCTGTCTTTTCTGTTGCTTTCAATTTAGATTGTTTGGTCCAAAATTTTGCATGACATGTTTTCTCATCTGCACTTTGGAAAGCTTCAGATAAAGTTGATTAGCCATTTTCAGTAAGGAAACTTAAAACCAGAACAAAACCAAAATTCTCAGTCAATTGTGGTAAACATTGGGTTGGACTGTTTATCACAAATCCATGTTTTGGACCTCTTCAATCTCAAGAGCTGCACTTGCAGGAAAGCAGCATTGCAAAGCAGTTCAGCAGGTTTTTATCTACATAGCACTAAGGGAAGGAGTTATGGATGAAATAAAGCTGAATCTGTAGTTCTTCTTTCATGTTTTAGTTCCTGTCAGCTTATAAAATGAAAGAACTGGATGTTACCATGAAGCATAAATCGGTGTCTTTTGCTCTGTTATGGAAACTTTTGAGTAAAAACTCACAAAGGACAAAAACTGAAACTGTTTAGGAGGAGCAGGTAAACCTAAGAGTTCTAATTAGACTTGAAACAGATCTGGCAGGAGGAAATAATAGGAAATGGAAATGAAGGCTGGTTTTGAAAATGAAAAGGGAAACTTAAGACCTGATAGGCAACTGTGACCTGAAAACACAAATCTGACAATGTAGTTAGTGGAGGGGAATTTCATCTTTTAACTGTTTGGTAGCAGTAATTTGTGACCAAGGAATGGTCTGGCATGCAGGTCAGGAAGATTTAGTGGTGGGCTTGGCAGTGCTGGGGTAGTGGTTGGACTTGATGATTTTAGAGGTCTTTTCCAGCCTTAATGATTCTATGATTCTACGATAATAAGAAAGCCTTTAAAAATTTTGCTAAAAATTCTGAGTAGTGTTCTAGCTAATATTGAAATCGGCTTTCTATAGAAATATGTCTGTTTCCATCAATACAACTTACACTGATTTCATCTGAAGGGAACTTTACCCAGAAAAAAGTTTCAAAAGTTTCCATTCCTGAGAAAACTTAAACATGGCCACTGATGTGTCCCAATTCTTCATRCCTCTGTCATTTCACTTCTGGATGAGAGTTATTGTGCTTCTCTTCCCTTACTTCTTTGAGGAGCAATAAATTTTCAAATGGGAATTTTCTTTGGACTGTGCCCCTTTGAATGGGCCACTGAACATCTTCAATAGCAGCATTTTTCATTTCTCTTTTGTGCTAGRTATGTGTAAAATATCTGGCTATTTTTGTGCAAGCTTATATTTTGAAAAAGCCCCTGAGCTTTTGGTAACTGCTGTGCTTATGTTTCCTTTTTTTTTTATTTCTGAAAATATAAGCAAATTGTAAAATGCAACAATTTTATGGTATTGAATGAAAGTTTTGAATGTTTTCTAGAAAATAATTTTTCATCATTTTGATTAATTTGTTTGAGCTAAAGGAGAGCTCATATTGGCTCTTTACAGGAATCATTTGCTCGTGTGTAGTCCATAAAGGGATGTATTTATGTGCCATAATCATTTTTGAAAGCTCTTTTACCAGTCAGCAGCAGGTGGGTAGATCTGATATGCCACCTGGAAAATAAGATTCATGTTTATCAGCTTAGTGACTTGGCACAAGAGATGAGGGATTTAATTGAATACTGTGTTTCTAAACAATGTTTATATTTAGGATATTTTTTCTCATCGAATGTTTGTATTGAAGTTAMATGAAATCACTCTTTAATACCAGGGAACTATGACATGAATATACCTCATACAACCCTTCCTCTTGCTTCTTGTGATCAGTTGCCATGTTTTATACATTCAAAT
The DNA here is from genome assembly GCF_030028575.1 of Malurus melanocephalus. Taxonomy (NCBI): domain Eukaryota; kingdom Metazoa; phylum Chordata; class Aves; order Passeriformes; family Maluridae; genus Malurus; species Malurus melanocephalus. The sequence goes on along the minus strand of NW_026623248.1, from coordinate 1,838,899 downwards.
GAAAAATTAGATCAGCTATGCCAACTTCTGAGTAAATTACTGCAATCAACCTTGTCTGAAAACATGAGGTGACTTATTCATAAGGGTAGGAAGAAAAATCAAAAAAAAGATTGCTAGGTTCAAAAAAGCCAAATTTTTTTAGTTGGTTGTTTATACTTTAATACTTTTCTAGTAACCCTTTGCCATGTACTTTAAATTAAAAAAATAGCACTGAATCATCAGGGAATGCAGTGACGGCAAAAGCTGTGGTTTTGTTTGAGCAAATAATTTCATGGATTCTTTTAAGATGTTAATTCATTGTTAATATCTCAATATGGARCAGGGCTTAGATTTTTTTTCTCAAGTAAATGAGTCAAATGTGGTTTTGGAGCTATAAAAGTTGTATCTTACATTGTGGGGGTGTTTTAACTGCTCACATCTTGAGGAATTTATTTTATTTTTCAGACATTTTGGCAAGTGGTTAGATAACCAAATAAGGGTTCCTACACGTAGCATTTATTTAGGAATGTAAAGTAAATCTGATTCCTTTTAGTGAAATACAGAATTGTAAGACTCATTAACTCTTTCAATTTATTCATGATTTGCCAGACTCAATTTTGTTCTGAAATACATCTTCTTTAGGATTTAAGACTGTTACACTAATACGTATCATATGTATGCAGAAGTAATTTCCATTTTCAGTAGATTTTTGTGAGTAGTATCTAATTAATACCATAATTACCTTGAGTGCAGAAATTCACCTAAACAAGTCTATGAGTTGTTTAAAAGGCATGGGAARGAAAAGCTTGTTTGCAATGAAAACAGGCTTATTTGGCGTTCCTTGGGCTTTAATAAAGTGAACATATGCTGGTTATTCCAGTCAAGGGATTGCTYAGGCCCTATTTAGGTTCGGGAGTGCTGGAATTCTGACTAATCCTYTCTGATACCAGTCAATTATAATTTTGTGATGCTACTTCAAGCAGAGCCGTAGCACAACATAGTATAATGCCCAACATTGGTTCCTTAAGGATAGCTTGTAAAAATATGAATAGCCCCAGGAAATAATACCCAGAATCCTTAGCCCCAGGAAATAATACCCAGAATCCCTCAAACCCCAAATCCTGTAACTTAAATATTGAAACTGTGACTGAAACGCAGTCGAAAAATGTTAACTGACCAGTCTTTTCTGTCCTAGTATAGATAAGTGTTACTGCTGGTAGATTTGTGAATGTGCCTTCCTTTTGATTTACAAAGARAGAGAGTTGCCATCTTTTTGTGTCTGTGTACAAGGTTGCCAAGTTGGTAATCAGCAAATCTGAGTTTTCTTCCATCTAGAGCTAATTCCACTCCTTGCAGACATACTGCAGCAGTCTTCTGTTGTTTTTGATGTGTCTTCCTATGCTTCCAGATGGGTCATGCTTCCTTCTAGTCCCTTTCCTGTTTTGGGAGCTATTTGTTGTAAAAGGGACAGTATTTCTCCAYATGGATCTTTCATTAGTGTAGTATCCCTAGGCAGACCAAGTACTCAAGTTTGAGGCCAATTCCCCTCAATTCCTGCACTTGCTGACTGGTCCTTATTGATATGGCAGCAGTGCTGAAAACGCAGCTTACACAAGAAGTCAAATACTGGATGAGTGATTTTCAAGGATCTGGATTTACCAAAGCCCTTAGAATTAATTTCAATTATCGTTGGAATKCTGGCTTGCCGAATGTGTTGGGAAATCCATTAATAGAGACCATTAGATGCTTTGTAGCACAAACCCTCAAAAGCCTTGGCCATTGTGAAGTATCTCACATTCTAATCTTCCTTTCAACAAATAAACTTTCCACAACACAGTCACGAAATTTGTATTAAAAACCACAGGAAAGCAAATTAAAAATTAACTCAGTGTTCTGTGTAGGCCAAGTTTCCCCTGCTCATGTTTACTTAATTTCGTTTAATTTTTGTCTTTCATGTCATTGTTGTTTTAAACTTTTATCCCTGGTAATTAACCACGGTAAAGAAAAGTAAATGTAGATCTTGGAAGTTACGTTTGTGGGATCACATCACATCTTAAGATATTTACCACAAGCAACATAAGAATTTCTCCTGTGCTTGTTTAGCTGAGCTTTTGTTCTGAAATTGTCACAGTTCTGTAAGTAGATGAGTTGATAGTTTTAATCTGTTTTATTTCTCATCATATGAAATAGCCTCTCATGCAAGATTTAAAGAATATGAGGTTATAGGCAGGTGTATTCATTTGATGGGTTTTGTTTCCTTACATTATTTTATGCAATTAATAGCCTTCTAAAACGCACCCTGAATGAATCACATGTGTGTTCCCTTTTTAGAAATYAACTTCAAGATGCAAAGTTCTTCCCAGCCCATGCTGCTGCAAGAGTTTTGTCCATCAGTTTTCAGTGTTAGATGGTGGGGTTTTTTTTCAGTTTTTCAAAATGTAAGAGCAGGCAGATTTTCAAAGCATGGAATATGTGGGGGCCATCAGATTTTCTTCCAAAAATATTTGTGTCAATAATACACCTCTGATCTGAAAGGTTATCCTCTAATAAACAAAGGAGATTTTAAAGGATTTTATTACAAAAGAAGTTAATCTAGAATCAGGATATCTTTYTTTAGGCATAGTTTATCCCTAGTGAGGGAAAGCTCTGAAATGTGGCCAGTTCTCAGCTCTTTAAAACATCAGCTTAGCTTATTAAGTTTCCAAGTTGACATCCTGGCTCAGAAAGTCCTGACACATGGATAAAAGGACAAATCCAAAAGTTGTTGCAAGGGCTTGGATTTCACTTCCAACTTCTATGCTTGTTCATGTGCAAGTAACACTAGAATTCAAGTGAGCCTCAAACATAAAACATCATTGTTTTTTTCTCATGGAGAGCTGATGGCTGCAAATGGAGAGATTCCTTGTGATTTTACACTATAAATGTACTCATGTACAACAGTGATGCTGCTAAGGAAATCTCTCTACTGAATTCCAATAAAAGCAAGATGAAATCAGGTCTCATACTTCCAGAGATCTGTCTATCAAAAATATTTTAACATTGATCAAATTATCTTTATATTTTAAAAGCAATTATAAAAATTGCAAGGAATCTCTCCCTCCCCCTTTAGTAAAGATGAATTGTATATGAATCTTCTGGCTATAGAATAATAAATACAGTGATAAATATTATAATAATAGAAAAGTTAATAGAAAAAATAGGAGTGGGCTTGCAGTTTGTTTCTGTTAGGAATCTGTGAGRGCAGTATTTTGTGGAAAATAAATCCTTTGCACTCACATACCAATTAAACTGAACTATCCAGATAAACCTAGCATAGTATTCAAGCTTTAAGTTGTTGATTCYTACTGGTATGGATCAACACAGTTTCAACCACCAGCAGTTGAAAATGAAACTGAAATGTTTACATCACTTAGCAAAAGCCAAATTACCCTTTTGTTGCAACCCCCTTTATTGCATAGCACCTAAATGGATGTGTTTAATTTTCACTTTAAGGCAAGCTCACCTGGAAATGGCCTGATTGTGAAAATGTGCAGTATCTTGGGCTGAAGTGGATAAGTTGAATTTTTTTTAAAAAGACATTTTCAGAAATCTTTTAAATAATTTCATTTGTATAATTTCTGTTTTAGCTAATAGCTGAATTATAACACAACTAGTCAAATAGTTCATTTTATTGAGTTAATGTATCTTTCCTGCRGGTCAGGAAAGAATTTCCATTGTGTTGTCTACTCTGTGTTATCATTCAGCAATTGCTTAATTACATTTCACCCTTAAATTAAGTAGTAGAAAGTAATTAAATGGTGGAGACAGGATTCTGAATTAGATTAATCGTTGTCTAMTGCTATCAAGCATAAAAATTCAGAAGTACTATTGCTGAAACTAATGCTGGTATTTAATACAAGTCGCCTGTTAGAAGCAGTGTGGTGAATTTCCTTCCAATTAGTAACTTCTGTTTTTAAAGATGCCTTGTTTTGGTCATCCTGACTCAGGGTGGTGTTTGATGTACTGGCTTCCATTTAGCTACTTAAGCAAGCCAATGGTGCTTGAGCAGAATATTCTTTTGGGTTGACTGAGGGTTTTGATGCAGTGCTTTTAAGTAACATTCTAAACCATAATCCAGCAACATGTRCATCATGATTTATATTTCATACTGATGTTACATAGGAGTAGGTTTAGCATTTTTAAACAGTGATACATATCTGGGAAGCCTGGGTTTTGCATGGGTCAGAACTGGTTTTATAACCAATAAGAGTTGGTTTTTTTCAGGATAGGAGGGGATATGAACTCTGCTTTGCTTTCCCTCTTGGCTTTATTCTGACTAGCTTTTTCCTATAATAAAAAGAGGAAATTGAAAGAAAAGGGTTTGGCAATTTGTTACTCTTGGGGAATTTGGGGAAGAATTGGGGCTAACAGTCTGTATTTTGGCTATTTAATTCAAGAGGGATTCTCACAAATTCTAGCTTCTGGCCATACAATAAATTCTGTCTGGGAAAGTAGCTGTCGTTTCTATTGCCAGTAGAATGAAGATATTATGCACTGCACTAGGGCTGTTCAAGTAGGTTTGTATTAAAATTAGGCTAGAATGTCTGTGTTCTGCTTTTGGCAAAACTGTAGTTATTGCAATTTGCCTTTTTAAGTATGAGGATAAATTTTAGAGATAATCTAGTACTCAATACATAACACACAGTGTAGAACACAAGGATGAAGAATACAGTGTAGAATACTAGGATGAAGTGTTGTGATTATTTGTGGGTTTAAGCTTTTCCTCTCATATTCGGTGCAGTACAGTTTTTCAGTCCCAGGTCTGTGTGTGGGAATGCCATTCTCCAGGACTCCCACTGCACAGGTAATATACTGTCAATTCCAGGACTAAATTCTCTGACCATTGGTAAAGCAGGTAATAGGTGTGCATTCTCTTAGGTGTAATAGATGTAAAATAAAACAAAGGTTAAAAATTACCCAGGGTGATTATGGATCTTATTGTGATGTTTGGATCTACTTTCAGTTCAAGGTCTTCTAAAATTGTTCTAATGTATGAAACTGAAAGCTAAGAATAGTTCTTCATCTGAGCTCAAACAGGACCTCAGAATAATTTGCTTAGGTTACTTAGTTTAATTTAAGAATGTTTTTTGCAGTCATTTGAATGTGTGAAGATTTTTATAACGATTTGAGAAAATAATGTTTTTTCTGTGATTGTCATAACACATCATATCTCAAACTATAATCAAGACTCTATAGAGAACTTAAGGAGTTTCATCCTCATCCTACTGGCAGAAACCACCACAAAGTTTTGGTTATTGAAGGAAAAGCAAGATCAATTCTCTTGAAAGCTTTTTTTGGGTTAGCAGAGAGATCAGAAAGTGGGGAAGAAGCCAGGTTGGACGGGGCTGTGGGCAGCCTGGTCTAGKGGGMGGTATCCCTGCCATGGCAGGGGGTTGGARCAAGATGATCTTTAAGGTCCCTTRCAAYCCTTAACATCCTGTGATATTATGGTTCTATGAAGGCCCTTCCAACACAGTGTCAAGGAAGTTCATTCTACTATATATAGGAGAAATTAATTAATACAAGCACTTACACTGAAATCCTACCTTTGACATGCAACAATGCCATGGGCTACATTCAGATGTACCCTTTCTTGGAAGGTTTCAATGAAAAGGAAACTGTTTAAAGAATGTCAGCTTGATATTAGATCACTGGCCATCCATTTATGGAATGTCAGCCCAGCAGCCTAATTGTTCCTCCTTAACTAATCAAGGAAGAAAGGGGTGTTTCAGCAGGGATAGGACTATTTTCCTAAAATAGCAATGAATCAAAGACTTTTAGTATTATTGTAGTTGTAACTATAAGATTAGACACACCTATCATCAAGTAGCCAGATGTGTGTTTCAGTTTAGCAAATGAGTTAATTGGTAAATTAAATGGTTTTAATTTTTGAGTAGTTGAATATCTTGAAAATTGCCAAAGCTTTGGGTGGGTATCACATATCTGTGCTGTATTTCCCATCAAGAAACATGATTCTCTGAAGTGCTGTGCTACACAGGGAGATTTTTCTCACTTTATCCTTTCTTGKCCAACTAGTGAAATAGTCAAATATAGGATCAGCCCTGTGGTGCTGTTTAAACCGTGTTAATAGTGTGTGTGACACAAAAGGAAGGCTTTTGTTTCTGAATGTGGAATTTTATGTGTTTTCTAAATAAAAATAGTAATAATAAAGTAATTTTWAAAAAAWTTAACAGCCTCTACATGCCATCCAGTGAATAATAACTATTTCCTTGAAAACTGAAAGTTCTTTATAATATTTAATAGGATTTTAACAGTTGCCAGTAAAGATTGCATAGCAAAGTGCATAAGGTGACTCAACCCTTGGCATGAACAAGAAACTGTCTGAATAGTGCYGTTGCAGCTTAATGAACATGCTGTTACTGTGTTCCCTAAGAACAGAATTATTTCATTTTCTTGTGTGCCAGTTACATGAAACATTTCTTGCCAGAATAGTTTAGACAAAAAAAAAGAATCCAACCTCTAAAGTCCAGGCTTAATTTTTGCCAGTGATTTGGGGCAATTCTAATTTATGCAGAGTAGGATTTATTGTATAAAGATTATACAGAGGTGTTATATATATATATAATGTGACATACAGCAGTTATACTTCTTTGAGAATTCAGGTTTTCTGATTGCTTGAGTTTCCATCAATGAAAGAACTGAATTTAGTTAGAAATAAATTGGCATTTTTGAAAGTAAACTTWCAGCTTTCTAAATTCTCTGCAAACACCAGCAAATGGATTCTTACACTTTGATTAGCACAATTTTTAGCCTTCTAAATCTCTAAACTTGTGCTGAGAACTGCTACCAAACTATAGCATTCCTGAAGAATAGTGATAGCTAGTAAAAAATTTGAAAAGAKAATTCCAAAATTATCTGAAGATTTTACCTTTTTTACACAATTATGGCTTTTTTAGAAAGAGTTTTTGAAACAAGAGATTTTTTTTCTTTGTCTGCATTTGGGCCAAAGGTCTGTTTTMTATAAAAGTCATGTCTGTTTTATCTTACCCAGTGATTTTGACTACTTCAGTATATTGATTACTAGTTAAGAATAGTTTGGTACGTTGTGTATAAATAGCCTGATGAATATTTGAAAAGTGCCATAAATACTTCATACTATCAGGGAAAAATAYTTAAATTACATGACCCAAGTAAATGTTAGATACCATCATTGTTTAAGGAAACCTGCGTGTAATTCTCCAAGTGGTAATTTGTTTTTTTCACTTATCTTCAAYTTTTTGTTCCTCTTTTTTGCATTCAGATGCTGGGGGTTGTGCAGGATTTAGCCAAWTGTGTGAATGCCAGGCGTGTGCACAAACACATGCTCACACACTCCTATCATCTGTTTGTTACTGCCTTGGTACTTTGACTTTCCACACTTCCACTGCTTCACATTCGAGTGTGAACATCCTGGGGGGGCATTCTTTTATGTTTTATGTTACTCAGAATTTCCATCTGCTTTTACTTGACTTGTGGTTGTGAAGATCATGCTTGGCCCATGGGATCTTACACAGTGCCGAGAGGATGTGGAGTTTTGTCAGCCAGGGAAATATGTCTGGCTTTTTATTTTTAATTTTTTTTTCTCTTCAGCAGCTTTCATGTGCTGCTCTTCTTGTGTGGTCCCACTAAACTGAGTATATTTAACAGAAATACTCTCCCTCTCTATCTTCTGTGTGYTTCTGTCGTTTAGGCAGACTGTATAAGAAATCTGAGATCCAAAAAATGTTAGTTCTGACTGAAAACAAGGTAGTGTTACATAGAAAGGTACTTTAATCGTTGCACATTCCAAATTTATAACAGCATTCCACATTCTGGTTATAGACRAGTCTTAGTGGATCTGCAGTTACCAATAAACATCCCAGTTATATCTTTGTTGAGTATTTTGTGCTTTCTTTTTGCAGGCACTGCTACAATCTACAGTTCAGCAGCAAGAAGCAGCTATTGAAAAGCAGTATATATTAGCAATTGAAAAGCATTCTCATAAATGTGAAGAGCTTCTTGATGCTCAGGTATGGATGTGCACATGCAAGATTTTCCATGCTTTTCTTTCAGTTTCAACTCTTTCCTCATTGAAAAAAGAATTAACACATATGATCCCCAAAGAAAATGATCCATCTTTCACCTTGTTTYGTCAGCATAACACTACACAAAAGTTTTTAAAAATGATAAATAAGGACTCTTTATCTGTTGGGATCAACAATGTTCTATAATGCTGGAGCCTGTTAGAACAGATTCATGGAGAGTGTGGCACTGAGAAAAAGTCTCAGAGCAATTTAATACTTACTTTTTAACTGCTGCCATTTTCTGCGGTCTTGGAGAAACCATTCAATTATTTTTAATTTATGTAGCTAAATGCAGGGTTTGATTGTGTGGGATTTGCATGAAGTTTTGGTCCAAATTTTTTTGATGGTTCTTAGATGACAGGCAAAACCATGTGTTGTCCACACCTATTTTTATTTCATAGAAATCTTACCTAAAAAAAAAAAAGCTATGAGGAATTAGATAATATCCAGAAATATAAATAGAAATAAAAATATATATTAATGGCCTAAATTGGTTCATTTAGCATGACTTGAGTAAAAGCACAGATACTGCACAGCAAGTATTTGAAATCAAATTATGAATATCTGAACAGTGCCAGCCTGTTTTTTTTTTATCAATAAGATCTTGGTTTGACTGAAGTCCAGCTCTTGGATACAAAAAAAAAAAAAAGACCATGATCATATAAGTTTAAAAACCCAGAAGCTAATTTGCTGATAGCCCCCTGGAGTTGTTTACACTCCAATTTAGTTACCCTTTAAGTACTGTTAGCAACAGTTCTGCAAAACACGCAAAGGATAATGCTTATTTTAAGAAATTTCATGGGTAYATTTGACCTAAACACATCAAAAGTCCCCTTGAAGTACCCCACGATTTCAGAAGTGTTTTACGACCATTTGACTGATCTGACCATATCAATTAACACCTACTGCAAATGTGTATTAAATATATAGGCATCTGTATAAACAGTATGAAGTAAAGATGTAATAAAGTGGAGAAACTGATTGCRTCGTGAATGAGGTTATTGCACAGAATTGCGGTTATTTAATGTTTGCTATAAAGCTCTGCCGTAAGAACAAGTAAAACTGAATTTTTAAAATAATGTTTTGTGTTTTTGAAATGAATACGTTTGCTAACTTGATATCTCTTTCTGAATGTTAAAAGGCAGTGAATCTCGTCAAATATGGAAGTGTCATGGGAAGATTTTTTGACAGTGTTCTTACAAACTGAGCAAATGTTTGCACCTGTGGTCAGTTAGATTTGCCTCAAAACCCCAAAAATGGGACAGAAATGTGAAATCATGTTTGAGAGGTTCAGATTTACCTGGGGAAGAACCCAACAGTGTAAAGAACTGTTCTTGGTCATAGGACAAGAGAGTGGTTATGGCATAACACAGTGTCCAGTTCATAAGTCTACATTTAACACCCTCTTTGGATCCCAGAAAAAGTAAATTYTGTTCAATGACTTCCAAGTAATTTCTCATGCAATGCAATCAAGGGTTTTCACCTTTAATTGTAATATAAAACTGGGATTTTGAAGCCTATTCAAACAGATGTCTATGGGTGCTTGTGGTTGAGCTATCAGGTTTAATTAAATATGATTTATACTGGCATATTTTGTTCACTCAAAAACTTCATTGGAAGATCTGAGAAAATGATAGTATGTTTTTATTCTTTTTGAAGACAYCTGTTGTTAAATGTATGTTTTTGTCTTTGTTTTTACATTTCCTTTTGTTCGAATGGTTTTGTTCAGTGCTAACAGTTRAGATTGATGAAATTACTGCTAATATTTACGTACCTCATTGATTAATATTTTGTGTTATGGGATTGTACATGCATAGCCACCTTTACATAGAGATTTATGAGTATTTGTATCACTGTAAAGAATTTTTTTAGTGAAGCAGTAATAATCACACAGCGCAAGTGTCAGACAACACTCAACAGAAAAACTGCTCTTTTTTTTTGTTCCTTTCTAATATTGTTGCCTTACAAGCAGTATTTTGCCTTCAAAGCCCATGTAAAACTGTCAACCCCTTTAGTTTTTTGTCCTCATTTGCCATTCCTTTTAAATTTTCTGCTGTTTTATTTCCAGTTCAACACTATCAAGATTATCTYACGATAATTCCTTTCTCATGCTTTCTACTTACTCCCATTTGCCTCYTAAATTCCTATACCACTCCCTCCCAAAAGTGTCTTTGAGAAGATGGAAGGGCTCCTTTTCTCTGCTTGTCTTTAACCTATCSTTAGAGTTTATTGAAGTTTCTGATTTTTAAGCTTCATTTTATCAGGTAGAAATGCAGTTAAAATTCAGTCTAGAGCGGTGCTATCCTGCTGATAATRTTCAGTGTCCAAGGCTGTGTTTTCCAGGATGGGGGAAAATGTGAAAGACCTCATTCCATGGTTCCATCCCTGTTTCCTGCTGAAAAAATACCTGCAGTTCACATTTGACCATTATGTGTCAGGCTTGTCAGCCAGGTGGCTCGCTATAGGGAACATCCTGGGTGATGGTAACTGGAATGGTTCCTTCCCAGGGACAGCCTCTAGGGCTGTCTTTTCCCAGGAAATATACTCTCACATCCAAAGCAACGTGGGCAGCAGGGGCAGGGGGCATCTGCCCCTCTGCTCTGCTGAGCCCCCCCTGCAGAGCTGCATCCAGCCCTGGCCCAGCACAGCAAGGACAGGGAGCTGCTGGAGCCAGTCCAGAGCAGGGACACCGAGGGGATCAGAGGGATGGAGCAGCTCTGCTGGGAGGAAAGGCTGAGAGAGTTGGGATTGTTCAGCCTGGAGAAGAGAAGGCTTTGGGGTGACCKCACTGTGGCCTTGCAGTGCCTGAAGGGAGCCCACAGGAAAGATGGAGAGAGACTCTTGACAAGGGCCTGGAGTGACAGGACAAGGGGGAATGGCTTCACACTGACAGAGAGCAGGGTTAGATTGGATATGAGGAAGAAATTGTTCCCTGTGAGGGTGGTGAGGWCCTGACACAGAGAAGCTGTGGCTGCCCCATCCCTGAAAGTGTCCAAGGCCAGGCTGAATGGGATTTGGAACAGCCTGAGACAGGTGAAGGTATCCCTGCCCTTGGCAGGAAGTTGGAACTGGAGGATCTCCAAGGTCCCTTCCAGCCCAGGCCATTCCATGATTCCATKATGTCAGCATTTCAAAAAGCAAGCCAGGCATTCTTGGGGCATATTTAGGGGCACCAGTGTCATGGTGTCTTCCATCAACAAACAGGACAAAGAGAACTCCTTTCGTCTGTGACAGAAATCAGTCATGTCATCTACTGAATATTTAGGAAAGCTRTGCACAGCAGTTTTACTTTTCTAACATTTGAGGATATCTGAAAATGCCATCGGAAAACACATATCAGTTCATTACAACTTGGAAAACCACAAATTTCATCTTTATCTTTTTCTGAGACACAGACCTCTGATGTTGCCTTCTAAAAATGAACACCTACTGAGGTCTTCTGTTTTTATTCGTGTGGTGTGTGAAAATACGTGCTGAAAAACGTGATCAACAAACTTAYGAATAGATTTTTTAATACTCAGGAATTTTCCTTACTATTCAATCAAAGCAGATGGTGTTAAAAACATGACCATAGAGAGGTACATTTTTTTATTATTTTTAAAATCAATGATCCACATATTAAGGTAAAATAAAATTCTTAAATACCTACAGCAGATCACTTCCCATTTATGAAGAATTGTTTCCCCTTCATTTAGCTTTCATTGTTCGGTCCTTACTTTGATGTTCTCCTTCCTTACTGTTTCTAAGCACTGTGAAGCAGGCATTCTTAGATGGTAAGGGATTAAAGTAGATATGGAGTGAGGCTCAGAGCACACATTTACATCTTAAATTGTTACTTTAAAATATTCCTTTTTTTCCTCTGTCTTCCTGATGCAATGCTATCAATCAGAGATACAACTGGACGTTCTGTGCAGTGTTTTCGTGCTTGGATGTTGTTCAGGGAGATATATTTTACTGTGGTCCTTTGTTATGTTAGTCCCATATTTCCCATTTTGATTCATATAAAGGAAGAATGAAGAAAGACAAGGACTAGAAGTATTTACCTCTGTAGTTCAATTGCAGACATATTCCTTTCCTGTGCTGGGCTTTTTTTCTTCTACTTGCTTAACCCTTAAGGACGTGTGGCCTGCAGTTTGTATGGAATGTAGAGCATCCATGTATTTTGTGTGCTAAAAATGTTTTTCCATGATTTAAGAAGCAAAGGAGTTTAATTGCTGAGACAGAACCATATTGGAAGTGTCAACACAGAAAAAGGAAGCGCTCAAGGGCTCCATTCAATGCTTCCTTTGTACATTTTCATGTTGGTATTTTTCATGATAATTTTATGTGTGTGAAACATGTYTCGTGTTTGCAGTTGCAACAACATTTAAGATGAGTTACTCCCATGTCTTTAATGCCTTTTCTGCTCTATCATGATGTTGACTGTAATTTGTATGATAAATAGTAGTTAAAAATCTATTGCATTAAATCTTTTGTCTCTTTGAGACTCACCCAGAGAAGCACTGGTTTATCTTCAATTTGAAAGCAGTCTGCTGGAAGGTCAGTCAAAATGAAAATTCCATTTGCTGGAACTCATTTTTTAAAGTTTACAATGCTCTCAAGAACGGTCTGTGGACAAACAGRAAACTGAGGTGACAATAGTCATGAGCTGCAGGAATGTGATAAGTATCTTCTCTAGTATTTGGATGATGCATTTTGATGTGTTTTGCATAACTTTTCGTGAAAAGTACCAGTACGTCTCCYGACAACTCCAAGAATGTCAAATGTAAAAAGTACTTTTCTTATATAGCGAGTGATTGTCTGCCAGGAAAAATGTTTATTTCATTCAGCAACTTGGTTTCATAGTCAGGAGATATAATTTTCTATGATTTCAAATAATTCTTTTTATATCCACTCCAAATGTGCCTCATGTTTCTATAATAGTGTTTATTTTGTGAACTTTGATTATGTTTTTCTTTCCTTGTAAACAAAAGAAGTTCTATGTTTTTCCCATCTGATGGTAGTAATTGTGGAATTTATTTAATGCCTGATCTTGAAGGGGCCATATGCAAACTAGATTCTGAAAGTCTTGTGAATGTTCGCATTTTTAGGACATTTTAGCCATTTTTTTCAGTGAGAGTAATAATCCTGAAGATTTGCAGTCTGAAAACACTATGGTGGGCATAACCTTTCTGGCTCATTAACTACGATAGGTTTGAAAATTATTGAGAGTYCTCACCATGTGCCCTTCTCCAGGCATTTCCTCTCAGTTCTCAGAAATCTTGTAGTTTGCTGCTGTAGAAATATTTGTTTATTCATTCCTTTCAAAACCAAGTACTTCCAATCAGTCATTCCTATTACATTTTCATGTAATACACCTTCACGTAATTCATCTAGTTGTGTCTTTTCAGGTCTCCTGTTCTTCTGCCAAGAGCAAAGTTACACTTTCTCAGAACTTCTTTATTTTCTGGTAGTTCCTCATTATGTAAAGGAGCAAAAAAAAAAAAAAAAAAAAGTATTGATTAAAATCCTGTGGCAAATTTATTCCTGAGAAATTTATTCCTGAATTCTTAATACCACCTTGATTTCTATGTATATAGAGAGAATCAAAATGAAAATAGCAAGAATCAGCTTTTTCTGTGCTGGGAAGGATTTTGCTTGTTTGCTTTTTTCCCTAAATTCTGAAAAAGGATTACCTTTTTCAGGGTTTATTCTGTTTGAGCAGGTAAGTGGGACCAGATGACACACTGTGGTCCCTTCYAACCTACCCCATTCTGTGGTTCCATTAAAAAATCTGATAACAGCATAACTGTTTGGTGGAAGGTTTTAAATATAAACCCTTAACATAGTTTTCTGAACTGATTTCAGTATGCCCTTTCTCGCCTGCGAGTTGGAGGTTGATTTTGCAGTCCCTTTGCACCGTTAATTCAACCAGGACACTTTTAGCAACTCCAMCAAAAATCTTATTTGGAAATTACATTTGCTTCCTTGGATTTGTGAAGTGGCATCTGAAAGTAGCTCTTTAGAGTACTTTTTTTTTCTTTCTGTCTTTTGCTTATATAACCTGTTACCTTCAAACTTCCATTACTTGTTAGGAATGTATACCATCAAATCTTGTCAATACCAAACAGCTAGGCAATATAGTATGATTTTTTCCTCAATAATTTTTTTTGTCAGCTGTTGTTTAAAAATACTTAGTTTCCTTTGTTTTGCTGTCTTCGATTATTGAATACTTTTCTGTTTGCATTGCTCATATTTTAYGAGTTAATTTTGTTTCTTCTTTCCTGATAAACAGAGCAAGTTGGGGAGAACTCATAAAGGCAGTGAAATGAATTAGATCACAAAATAGAAGGAGTAATTGATACTCCTATTATTTTCATATTTTTATAAAGTTGCGTATCTCTGTATCCTCAGGACCTCAAAGTGCATCGGGTTTTTCATGATCTCTATTACAATGTACACTTTCCAAGAAAAGTATTTTCATTATTAGATGCCTTTATATAGCTTCTTACTTTATTTATAAAAGCAATGAAGTACTTATGCAGCAGAATGTTTTAGCCTTAATTTCAGCCTCTGATATGCCTCAAATGATACAGTTTGTGCACTCACTGTATTCTGCTGAGTGGAACCCTTAGTACAAGCATATTCTTAGTTATTTTATTACCTCTATGATAATTTTTCTTTGTATTAACATTGTTTTACCTTTTTCATTTAATAATGTTTTGCTCATTCCTGAGCTGTCTCTCAGAAAACTTTGCTGCTCTGYTAGACACTTGGACCTCAAACTGGCAAAAAGATACAGTTCAACCACGCAGTAATAAGTTATAATTTGAGGAAGTGGAAATATGTACCAGATGTTGGGAGTTCTTCACACAGATTTTCCACCTTGCGCTGCCAAATGCTGAGATGCCACAGATAGTGAGGACAGTGTAAGAAACCAGTTACAATTACCAGATCTTGTCATTTGACTTAGGCAGAGCTTAGCAGYGGTGAAGAAAAGGCGCACTATGAAAGAAAATGCTATTAAATGTAGCCAGCCTTTGTAGAGGGGCAGAAAACTGTTAGTGGTATTTTGATAAGTTTGCCTTTTTCCTCAGCATTGTATTTTGAAAAGGTTGTAGAAATGGAAGTCTTTTGTTAACATTACAAAATCATGATGTATTTTTGTTACATCACCTTCCTCTCACATAGATAATAAYGTTTCTCATGACCTATATTATTTCTTCTTACTGTTGTATCCGTTCATGAGAGACACAAATAAACGTAGAGCTTTGTGAGTGAATTTCTTTTCAAATAGGTAAACAGATTTGAAGTGTTGAATTCTTAAAAAGCCCCATCCAGTGGTTTATTTTTCTGGTGAATGAAGTGCTGAAACATTTACTGAATGTTTCTGAAGATAATTTTTCCCCAAGTCTTGAGGGAGGAGGATGGTTCTGTGTTCTATATTATGAAGATGCAAAAAACCCCCAATATTGCAGATGACATTATGTCTGTGTTTTTTCTATTAAACAATTAACTACAATGTAGTTTCATTAGATTAAAAAAATCAGTAGATATTTTTACAAGGAAAACTGGTCATTCACTGAGCTGAATTAGACACATGAATGTCTTGATACACTGGGTTTGATAATGATGTCATTAAAAGAAGGTGTCGTTTTGTTAGTATGTGAAAATTGTTTCCTGAGATGAAAGACCTGTGGAAGAGGGAAATACCAATAACTTGTTGCAGTGATACTCCAAATAATGCAAGGCCTCTTTTCCCTGTTTAGTATAAGGATATTCATATTAACTTTGGTTGTTCTGTGATGTTCTTTACTGTTTTATTTTTGAATTTTTATCTGACTACTTCTACATAAGCTATGAATAGCAGCTAMCAAAATGAATTTATCCTTGCCAAATCTGGTGATGCGTGCATGATAATTTATTCAACATTGAGAAGAAACCAATCTGCTGAAATATCCATTGGATGCCCATTACTGTAGCAAAAGAATTGCATTTTTATTTAATGGATGAAATCCTGTACATATTTCCTTTTAAATGAAACAGTACARGACTGCGAAAAATGCTATTTTCTTAAAAAGCATTTCAGTTCATGGAATACACCCAATTTTTTGTTTGACTTTAGATTTGAAGTTTAGGATTAATAAGAATATGTTAGAATAACTTAGAATTAGTTTTTAGTAGCTTTAATGAAGCATCTTAGCTGTGAAGTAGCTCATCTCATGCATTATTTCATTCATCCCATAAGTTAGTGTAATATCTTCTGTGAAAGCCTTCAAATTATGCTTACCTGAAAGAAAAATGTCATGATTCCTCAGAAATAAATTCWATATATAAAAATAGCAAAAAAAGACTGACTAGTTGCTATTGTGATTAAATCTGTTTACAGTGTCTTCCGTGACTCACATTCCAGGAAAAAAAAGAWTTTTTTTGATTTCTTTTTTACAGGAATCAAGAAAAACCACAGGACCTCTGTATTTATATTTGAATCTACATCAAACGGTTTTCATTTGGAACYATTGCCTAGAGAACTTCTTGCAGGGAGGAAAGCATTATAACCTATTTTTGAATGCCTTTTGTTTTAAGCTAATTTTCACAAGACTCTTCTTGAGCCTCTCATGCTATTTTTCAGAGGGTAGGGTAGAAATACTGGTATTTCTCTCCATTGTGGAATACCACCTTTTAGGAAAGTTTGAGGTTTTTCTTCTTTTTTCTTTTTCTTTTTTTTTTTTTTTTTTATTTTTTTTTTTTTTTTTTTTTTTTTTTTTTTTTTAAATCTCTTCCCTTTGTCTCACTGGGCCATCATATTTTTTTTTTTTTTTTTTTAAATCTCTTCCCTTTGTCTCACTGGGCCATCATATCATGAGACAATTTGCTCTTCTGAATTTTTGCAACTCAGGGTTTTGCACTCTTAAGCCTATACTCCCTGTCTGAGGAGTAAAAGGAGGTAAATTATAGCTTTGTGGGAAGTGCTAGGCTGTGGAAATCAGGTAAAGTGATGCAATTTAGGAGTTGTACTATTTGTTGTGCCTAAGCTAAAGGTTTTTTAGATTTCTGTGAGTATCTCTACCTAGTGTCAAGCTGTCTCCTGTGCCTTATAGATAATTGACAGTGTCAATTGGCAGCCTAGAAAACTTACATTGCATRAAAACTTCCCTGTTGCTTCAAAGTGGAGCTTTCACTGAGATTTATTTTTGTCCCGCCCTGATTCGTGCAGCCTGCTTCCAGTTCTGCAGCCATAACTTTTTATCAGTTTCCATCTTTGCCCTTTATTCCAGCAACTCAGTAAGGTATATTTGTTTACTAACAGGTAAATAATTGGATTCATATTTAGATTGSTTTTTCACCTGTTTTCCTGTTCTTGGATTGTTGATTAATAACGGAAACTCTCACCTCAACTCTGTTTAAAAACTTAATGGGCCTTTGCACGGCTTAGGTACTTTTTTCCAAATTTAAGGCTTCATGTGTCTCCATCCTAACTTTCACAGGAAATCTGGAAGAGACTTGGTTGCTTTTCACAGGATCATTAGGCCTGACGAACTCATTATCCTGCCTACAGCAGACAGATCACTCTGGCTTGAAAGCTTTTATTATGTTTACTTTTTGAATCATGGGTAGTGTGCTCTTGACAGGTACAATTACCAGGAGAAAGTGGACTCTCCGTTGCTTAGGAATCAATTCAGGATATATGTAGCTCAGAGTGGTACTTGAAGTCTCAAAGCTCTTCCCTTATTCCCTTAATACTGTCTGCCAGAGAAGGGAACATGTTGATAATTCTTACCTGTGGAAAATGCAGCTGCCAAATGAGAGTCATTCAACTCACACCCTTCATATGGCATTAATTCCTGGTGAGAAGGGGAGGGTTTATGAGATAAGGCTGCTTAGCTCAGGCATTTAACTCCATATATATGATCTTTAATTCAGAAGAGGTCTCTATTTTTCAGAGGCCTTTACTATAGCTGAACAAAAATCTACAAGCCAGGTAAATGAACCTAAAATTTCTTGTTATTGTCTGTCAGCTAAAAATACAGGGACACTTGAAAGCTCTGAAATGTCTAAGTGATGAAATGAACCTTCACTTTCTATTTGTTTTTAACCTTCGATTCCCTTTAATAACTTTGYTCTAAAACACCAACTGAAGAAGCACTGACTGTATGTAAATTTCATCGTGTCCACTGAGTAGCAGACTCCAAAGTAAYTCTCCATATGTCTAGAAATTCAATCTACCAAATGCTTCTCTAGAATAATTTCTACTTAGAGGGTGTATTGATTATTTTAAAATCTGAACCACAAACCTAGTTGCCCAAACTGAAGAATGGTTCCAATTCAATTACTAATCAAGAACCTTTTTTTTTTTTTTCAAAGATACTATGCTAGGACAGTAGTGTTAGTCCTCCTCATACAGAGGCACGGATTTTCCTATAAAGCTCTGTTTATTAAAATGCTGTAGAGTGAGCTCGGTGGTATTATTAATCCRTTTTCTAGAAAAGAATGCACCTGAATGCATCTGAATTCATTGTTACAGAAGTACAGATCATTTAAAGGCATATCCAGGGATACTGATTATGGATATCACCTGAACAGGAGATCTGGGAAGTTATGGATCGTAAAGGCTTCTCTGCATTTTCTCAACAATCAGCTTGCAGTCTTGAAATWGTAAATTCTGTATTTCCATGAGAAATGTGGATACTATTTAGTGTAAAAAAAGTTGCACTGAATTATGGCAGTGATTATTAGCTTTTATTTTGAAAGCATGCTAAATTTGCTCACAAATACTTACCTCTGAAAAATATGAACTAACATGTTTTTATAAACATATGTAATTCTTAATGAAGTTCTTATTGAATTTCTGGGAATTCCATAAAACTCCATATGTAATAATATCTAGATATTCCAGTCTACCAAGGAAATAGGGGAGCCTAGCTCGATCAAAGCAATCACACAACAGTCACAGCAGCTTTCATTATCATGGAATTGTTTACTTACTAGGCAGCTTTTTTGTAGTTAAAGTTTTGGTTGTGATATTGGTATTTTTCAGGATTGTAGATCCGTGGCAGGTTCATGAGAAGTTAACTGCTCTATGTGGCGTTTTAGATCATGTGAAAGGCTGTGGTCATAAAACTGTTTCATTATCAGGGAGGACTGACATTGATTTTCTGCATRTTCTACATTGCATTAATGCAAACATCTGCATTCCTGGACTTCCAGGAAGGGCTTGAGTGCTTTGTAATACATACATGGAAAATAAATTTTAAAACTCTTCTGAAGTTTACAAGCTGAAAATTGTGGTCCTATTGAGAAGGGYGTAAGATACATCTGGTAGCTGGCCCATTCTGACAACTTGAAATGGTCATACAGGTAACCCAGAAATCTGATGGAAGGTCTTCATATGAAACCTAGAAATCTGATGCTCAGAGTCAAGCTGGAATTCACTGTATGCCAGGCTTAAACTAGAAACTCACCTCACTGAACAAACTGATTTCCATTTTTTTGATGCTTTAAAGGAGCTCTCCTTAGAAACTGCTGTGCTGATTCTTGAGAMGCAAATAAAAATTCAGCCTTTTGCTGAATTTTTATTTAAAGCTTTGATTTGTGGCATATTTTGGCAAAGACATTTCCATGTGTTTGTTTTATATACTGTCACTCTGAAATAACGTATTTGTAATCTGTGCAATTAGTAAGTGAAGAGTCATGGAGAGCATCTACCTAATAAAATCCATTTATTGTTTCACCTTTGAGTTACTGGGAAAATGTAATTTCTGTAAGTGCCCTGATAGTTAAAGCTGATGTGTCAAAACACAAGAAAATTGGGTTACACATCATTAAGTATAAACATTTTGAGAATTTTGCTACTTCTTCCACAGGTGTTTTCCATTAGAATATGTCTGCCACATTCAGACCTATTTTAAGTAAATTCACAAGGAAATGCCTCCTTACGTGTTTATCCTGGAATGGCAGATAGGTGTTTTACTGTATAAAGCAGTCTAAAAGTTTTCTATTCTTCAAATGAAAAAATATTTTTCAGAACATAGTATTGCAGTTTGGTAATGTATTTGTAGCTGTTAATATAGACACTTGAAATTAAAACTTAATAAAATTCGTGAAACAGAAGTGACTGTTTCTTAGAAATGCTGGTGGAAGGGGGATTTGCCTGCATAACTGTTCATGTAAAAAATTTATGTACATTTATATTAATATAGAACTCTACTGTAACACTTCCCTCTTGATGATCTTGTAAAATAATATTGTGCGTTGACACTGCACTTTCAGGTTATAATATGTCATCTCYTAAATAACATGTAAAAAAGTGAACTAGGTTGCTAGCAATTATCTCATGACAAATACGTGGCATCAATAATTTCCAGCAATCATGTTTAGTTTTGGAAATCAGCTTAGCTCTTACAGATGAAACCCACAACCTGCAAATTCTTTACTTGATATAGAGAAAATCAAATAAATGGGTTCTGATCATGAACACTGACAGGTTCTATATCTGCATATAGACTACATGGGCATATCACTTCGGAGTTCATTTTCTCCCTGAAAAAATGTTTTGGATAACAAGAAATTGAGAGGAAACCAGCATTCTCCTTTGTTCACATTTCCTGGCTCTCGAGGTTTATATCACAAATGGTTGAAAAAAATACATTTGTCTTCTGCTCTCTGTACATACAGCTGTGAAGTAGTACAAGCCTAATTGAAATTCTGCAACTCTTTAAATGAAATAAAGTGYGGTGTTGCTTAGACCATGTTTATCAATTGTTTTAATTGTTGCTTTTACATAGCAATTCATTTTTCAACTGTTTTTCCAATGCTTTTTTGCTGAGAGGAAATATTAATTATACAGAAAGTGAAAGTTTTCATATTATTGTAATTTTTTTCATGACATGAAATCATTTAAAGGATTGCTATATATTTAATTTAACTGAATCTACATTTTAAGTGATTTTGTAAGCAACTGTGTCTAGGRTGCTCTCTCTGTGTAAGCCTAAGTGTCTTGGATGAGTTCTTTTTGTCTGTTTTACTCGCTGACCTTGGTTACAAAAATATGAATGTTTTTTCCCAATAGCATCAGCGACTTCTTGACATTTTGGAAGCAGAAAAGGAAGTGTTATCAGAAAAGATAGAAGAAGCTTTGATGCAGCAGTCACAAAAGCAAAAGGTATTGTTTTTGTTTACCAAAAAACTAAGAGATCAGATCAGCATTGTGGAGATTATTGGGAATGATCCTRTTGGGAATGATCCTGTCACAATTATTGATAGGAAGAGGAAGCTTTTTTAAGCACTTGGACTATTTGAAATTATTTTTAGCCACTCCTATATTGTCTATTGCAGTTTAATTTTTCATAATGCTTGCAGGAAGTTCTGGACAAATGTTTGGAGGAAGAAAGACAAAGGAGCAAGGAGGCTCTGGCAGCTGCTGCTAAGGTATCTCTTGTTAATTCTAGACATGCAATGAGGATTCCACGTGTGTCATTAGAAATACTAAGTTCAGAGACTTGTTTTTGTTTCATAACTAAATTTATCAGACTCTGTATTGTYATCTGTGTTTAGTAAAGCTGGTTCTACTGAAATGAACGTATCTGGTGTAACCCATGCSTAACACAGAGATGTAACTTCCATCTCTTGGGTGATAGCCTCTGAATTGTTTATAACAAGGAATCACAATATTGCTGTTCAGTTGTTGCTGTTACCTAAATGTCTGCTTTTGTGATCTTTTAACATCAATGCATCTCAATTTGAAGAGCTGGGTAGCAGGGTCAACTGATGATCTTAGCTTCATGTCCTATTTAACTTTCATTGAATATGGTCATTTTCAATAAGGACAGAACTATTTTAAAAATCATGTGAAAACGGACATTTTAAAAGGTTTTGAATTATTTGATATAAGTTGATATTTGACTAAAAGTGACTACAGTTTTTAAATATGATTTCTCCTGTCTATTTCATTATTAAGTACATTGGTGCTAGGACACTAATTTTGTAAATGTTAAGCTCGAATTAATTTCTAATACTGATGTAGAATCCAGTACAAAAGTTCAGTTGCATGTAGTARTCAGGGGAAGTCAGTGGTGTATATTACCTAGCACAGTTCATCAGGCTGTATTATAATTTTAGATAATGGCTCAACATAATGATCGGGGGAAAATAAGACAGTACTTCTTGTAGCATGGTTAAGGAGCTTTGGGAGGGAAGATACATTTGTCTTAACTATATATTGGCTAACTTTCTACAGAAAATGCTCAGACTGTTTTTGCACTTCAGATATTTGTGGATAAGAGCAAGAATATCTCTTACATGGGAATATCAAGGGAGGCCCATAATGTGCCTACTCTTCGCTGCATTTTTGTTGTGTTAAGCAAGCTAGTTATGAATTCCCATGTTTTCAGTAGGTGGGAATTTAAGAACCTTACCTGTAACTTCCTTTTTCTTTCTGTAACTACACAAGTCATTGCCCAGAGGTAATATCTTCTTGGTGTCACCTTAAGATAAATTTAACCTCATAGCTCAGAAGTGAAAATATTCACATCCTCTGTCTTGTCTRCTCATAGATCTCATTAGAAGAAGGTAATACATATGAATTAGTCATTCAAGTTGGGTGTGTTGCTCATCTAATTGTGCCTGATCTGTTTCATAGGCTGAAAAAGAAGTCATGCAGGAAGCTATTCTGAAAGCGGTAGAGGAGGAGAGGAGAAATATGGAGAAGATTCATGCAGAAGAAAGAAAACTGTGGGAAGCAGAACGTGACAGCCACAAAGAGAAGATTACCCAGGCTGTTTCAGAAGCCATGCGAGAGCAAAGAAAGCAGAATCAGGTTAGTATGCTTTACCCTTCTTTGCACCTGCTTTGTGATTTTTTTTGTTTTTTCTTTTGAATGTCTTTTGAATGTTCTTTTTTCTGTTGTTGTGTCTTTCATACCTGTGAAAGTTGTTACATTTGTTCCTTGTAGAACAGGTACAAAATAAAGAGGGGGTTATGAAAACTGGAAACATGAAACTGGAAACGTAGTAATGAACCAGAAATATTTCTACAGTTAATCATCAGAGAGGTGCTTCTGTTACAATAATTGTATGTCACTTAACACAAATGGAAAGGGACATTCCCAACAGTGCTTTTATCAATTCTAGGAATTACAAATTAAACGTGTTATAATAGCAGTTAAATTACTCTTCCAAAAGTTGAATTTTGTAGTCTAGGATACTGGAAATATTTGGAGGAACAGCCTGTTGTCATGGTTTGACCTTTGCCAAATGCCAGGCATGCACAACAGCTGCTCCCTCACTCTCCCCTGCCACAGCTGGGCAGAGGAGAGGAAAAAAAAAATAGAATGAAGCGGTCATGAGTTGAGATAAGGACAGGAGGAAACACTTCAAGGGCAAAACAGGCTCACCTTAAAGTTACCAAGTGAATTTATTACAAACAGAGAGAGGAGGATAATGAGAAGTAAAGTAAGCCCTTAAAGACACCCTTTCTTCTCTCCAACCCCTCCCTCCTTTGCCACCAGTAGCACAGGGAATAGGGTGGGGGTGGCAGGGMAAGGTTTGGTCAGGTCATCACTGAGATTTTC
>NW_026623248.1:1765716-1814442 GCF_030028575.1 Malurus melanocephalus | reverse complement strand
CCCACGGGCTGTGGGTGGATCTCTGCATCCCCCACGGGCCCCACGGGCTGTGGGTGGATCTCTGCATCCCCCGTGGGCCCCACGGGCKKKGGKKGRWYYYYKSMWYCCCCRTGGGSYCCRTGGGCTGCAGGGTCACAGCTGCTCCACCATGGTCTGCACAATGGTCTGCAGAGGAATCTCAGCTCTGGCACCCGGAGCACCTCTTGCCCCTCCTCCACTGACCTTGGTGTCTCCATCCCTCACATGTTCTCACATCCTCTTCTTCTCTGGTTAGGAAAAACTGTGTGTGTGCTTGTTTTGATTTTCTTCTTAAACGTGTTATCACAGAGAGGTAACCAACGTCTCTAACTGGCCCAGCCTTTGCYCGTGGCAGTCCATCATTCAGAGCCACCAGGGAYTGGCTCTGCTGGACATGGTGGAAGCTTCTAGCAGCTTCTCAMAGAAGCCACCTCTGTGGCCCTTCTGCTACCAGAAGCCTGGCCAAGCAAAACCAACACACTTGTGAATTCACTTGATTTCTTGGTGACGTATATCAAATGTTATATTAAAATTTTAAGGAGTATGTTTTTCATTGGTATACTGGAATTTGATATTAATATATATTTTTATCCTGAATAAGAAAAAAATCCAAAATATAACTTGATAATTTGAAAATAGAAGTAAAATAGTGTAACCCACAAAAATGAACTTTTTGGGAACAGACACCATTTCTCTTTCCAGTGTCAAACACAGTAACCTCACACCTAATCAGCTACATAAAATAGTTTGATGCTATGCCATCATCATACTCTGTATTGCTTACATTCCTAATRTAAATAGAATGATTTACATTTTTACATCTTCATTACTTCTTTTGAATGTAAAGACATCAAGTGGTAAAATGTCAGTTTACAGGACTTTCAGTGAGCCTTCGGGCACRCAAACTCTTCTTCAGAAAAAGAGATAAACAGCTGAGTTCAAAGCTAAATTCAAGCTGAGAACAAGTGCTTGGTCTTTAGTTTGATGCATATCATTCAAACAGTCCAGAATGAGAACTTGTACGAGTGGGGTAAGGAGTCTGTTCTAGAAGGGAGAGTGATGAAGYAGTTGTTTACTGCAGTAAAGACAGCAATTTTATAGCTTGTGGAACATGAAGGGATTTATAGAAGGAGGGCAGTGTTAATGAAGTTTGAGAAGGCTTTTGATGAATCCTGAAGATTTTTGGTGAAGRAGCCCCATGGCTGGGTGCTAGAGTTCAGTCAGGGTTTTGTATTTATGGATTTGAGGAGCACTCASTGTCCCAGGGGTGGGAGGGGTGTGAACTAAGCTGGAGGCAGGTTTGGGGCAGGTTTGCCCTCCCTATGCAGGGCATTACAGACTCTCATGGTTGATGCTGCCTTTGAAGTTGTCACAAGACAGGGTGATACTAGAAGTAGTTTAATATTGATGGATATATTCTTTGGTAAAGTTTTAAATAGCACTGTCATGTCAGTGCCTCCCTGAGGAAGCAATTCAGGCCTCTCCAAAGGACAGATTTTTCTGCTCAAGCTGCTTTTTGATCAAGTAGTTCATAGTGTGGAAGTACCTTGTGAGGTACTGGTGATGGTAAGCAGCACTGAGGTATCGGAGACTTGTGTGATTWATTCTGCTGTAAATGCCTTGCACTTTATCTAGTCTTGTATTATTAGTTAATTCCATCTCTTTTAATACCAAACAACTCTGACAACTTTTATTATAACAGGAATAATTTCTTCAGTTATAAYATGTGATTATTTCTCCTTTGTGTCAAGTTCATTCTTCAAATACCGAAACTATTTTTAATTAAGGAAAAATGCAGATTTTTCTTGAGATTTCCAAAATTCTCTCACTTACCTGTATGGTATATCTGAAGTTACACYTTTTATTCTCTAATTAATGAGAGCTAATTCCCTGGGGAGGATGGACTTTCATGTAGAAATTGATTTCTTGGCGACATTTTCCCTTCTTCCTTTGCCAAAAACTTGCATTATCTCCTTTAGGCCATTGCAATTATAAGCATACACCAATTACTAAAATTTTCTGTCAACAAAAGAAGTCCTGCAGAGCTGATGTGCCAAATGATAACTTAGATGTGGTGTCAGATACAGCTTTGGTTTAAAAATGAAAAACCCTTAGGCCTRCAGGCAGTTTGTGTGTGGGCATTAATTTTTTCTGTACAGAGCCTTCCACACAGTTGTTTCTGATTTATGCTTTGTTTTCTATAAGATTTCTCTTTCAAAAGATGTAACTGCACTCTTGACTCTCTTGCTGTTATTGTTTACAATATGTAAAGTCAGCTCTGTAATGGCCAAAAGTCAAACACAAAGTCTAACATTTTACACAATGAAATGTAAAAAACATAGATGAACATTTTATTTTGCTGTAAATTATTTCAAAGATATTTGCTTTACTAATTTGAACCAAAACAAATTAATTGTATTATTAAAGAGGAGGATGTCTCCTTCACTAATACTGTAAGTCTGCAAAATGCAAAGATCACAGAGGGTCACTGTAATCTTCTGCAAATAGAGGCACAATGGCCCACTGAGTCAAAGTGCCCACAATTGACTCTAGGAATAATTCAAAACATTCAAAATTTTATTATTTTCTTTGTGATGCAAGAGAAAAAGGCATTTTCATGTTTATAGGACAGGACTTGATAAAAGACATATTTTAAAAACTGCAGCAACACTGTGTACACTGTGTACCATTTCAATTAGGAAAATAAGGGAAAATACATTTGTGTATCATAGTAGAATGGATTTGTTGGCTTCTCCTTTACCTTCTAGACCAGAGAAACCTAATTAGGAGATTTCATTCTTTTGTTTAAAGGAGTAATTTTCATCAATTAATTTTAAAATAAAATATATTGGGTTTTTTTAACCAGCTTTTAAACACATTTACTAGAAGTTATATGGCTATATATAAAGAAGCAAATGGAAAAACCCCTTATGTATAGTTKTTAACATTTCACTGGGCAGGCATTTTAGCATAATAGCAATAAAGATTTGAAAATCTCACTTGTGCTGAATCAGGTGATGAAATTTCCCTCCATCACCTAAATAATTTGTTTGAAAGAGGAGAAGATGAGTGTTTCCTTTGCGGGGATGATAGAGGTATTGGTTTAGACTTTTTTGGTGATGGTGTTGCAGAGTGGCCAGGAAGGAGACCTTTACTGGATGCAAATTTGGAAGGTTTATGCAGATGCCTTCTACTTCGTATATATTCATGCTTGACAAAACTTTTTCCAAAAAAAAATTGTTTGTCCTCAGTCAAATAGTTGTCAAGTCTTCAGATAAGGAGATGTTACTTCCATGTAAGATGTATTGTGCTAATTTGACAGTGCCAGAGAAGAATCTGGACACTTAAAGACAGTTTCATAAATAAATCATGATTAATATCAAATATTTTGCCACCAAATATGAAACAGCAGAGTAAAGATAAATTTTCAGTGAAAGTAGGAACTAAGATAAACTGAGCTAATATTTCAACTTGATGGAACAGCCTTGACATAGCCCCTTCTCTTTTTTTTTTCTTTAAGAAATTAAAGGATTGCAGTAACAGGAATATTACTTTTTTTTTAAATGAGAACTTTTCTTGAAAACTTTGATGGTTCCAATGACTTGGGTTCTTTACTTAGAGACATGGGATTCATAATTTAAACAAAGGAATTATTTTTTGAGGCTTTATAACTCTGAASGGATAAATGAGATATTTTATATCACCAGGAATTGGTAAGATTTTTTTAGAGCAATCTCTTGAGGCTGTGAGGTATTAGAAGTCCAGATGACTTCCCAGTTGGTTGAGACTGATAGCATCTTCAGATTTTATAACTGTGTTATTCAAGTGTGCTTCATGCTTTTCTTAGAGGKGTTTTGTTGTTTTGGTTTGTTTTGGGTCTTTTTTTTTTTTAAATTCAGAAGAGCATTCTCAGTTTGGGGGAAGGGTAGGCTTGCATTTTAAATCAGGAACAACAAGCTCTTCTTGAAAAAAAGAGTAGTCTTTTGTTTAAAGATAATGTTCATTTGCACAGGAACCTCATGATCCTTTTACAAAACATTGAGAAGTCATTATAGACGAGGAATTCGTCTATTTAGSACATTGGCTGTAGCCTGGCATGTCTCCAGTATTTTCTCTTCTATTTTTCATACATTGTCTGGCATTTTTTTATGGTTGTATATTCCCTGCAAGGAGAGTTTAATGTCTGGTAGTTGTCAATGGTGAGAGGAACACTTGGTGAAATTTCTCCACTAGAATGCTTTTCCTAGGACACTTACTTAAATAAGAAGTGGATATCCTCTAGATAAAGTGTAACGTGTAGTTTGGCTCAGAGAGAAAAATTTTTCCCCTGAATTCAAAATGGCAATGAAGCTTCTGGGGTACAGCTCTAAACTCAAAAAACAATGGACAATGCTCTCTATTGCCATCTACTTTATGTTTATTTTTACTCTTTGAAAAAACTYGAATCCAAAAATGCTTTGAGGGTATAGGGTGATGATAGCCATACAATTTTGAATAAAGTAGGAGACTATTTTATTGAATTTATAATTAGTGGGCAGTGCAGAGTAGCTCCCATAGCTACAATACACAAAGCTCTCTTCATGGCAGTTGTTGCCATTTTACAAAGCCAAGTACTGTTACATAAAGGAGGTGAAATCCATGGTGATGTGGGAGAGTCTTAGCAAAAGAAACTGAAGAGAATTTATGCACCACTATTTTTGTTTTAAAATAAAATTATTAAAAGTAGAATGAAAGCTGGCAGCTGCAGGGTGAGCCTTGGAAATTTAAGTCTATCTCATAGCTTGAAATAAATAATTCTGCTAAGGCATTTGAAACAAAGAATCACTTCTGTCATTTCCTGAAGGCTTAAATTTAAAATACTCTATATAATCTTGTGTAGTTTACCTTATTTCTCAAGGGGTAAAGAGCCTGAGTTCATCATTGCCATAATCCACACGGCAGATCCATTAGAGGCTCAAGTGTTCTGAAGGCTGCAAATATTTAGGGGGRAAAAAAAAAAAGAGAACCTTTCATTTATTAAAAGAGCTAACATAAACTCTGCTTCCTCTTGGACATGAGCAAAAGCACTAAGGCAAAATTATCTTACCAATGGGAAAGTATTTCAGGAAAACTGAGGCTGCGGTGTCTCATTCAGCCAAGCCACAACTGAGATATACTGAGATACACAAAGAAAAAATACTTTTGAAGGAAAAGTTAACTAAAAGGCTTATGAAAAAAAAATAAAAGTGAACTTCCAAGTAGTCTTTGCTGAGTACATCTTTAAGAATTAAAGACGACTGAGTATKTTCTCACTTCTGAAGGTTAATGTTCTGTCGTGTTCTTTGCAGAACAATAAGTTTGTAATTTATGATCTTAGAAAGCATTAATACAATTTTACTGGCAAAGATCTAGATAGTTTAAAAAGAATTTATTCTTTAAATTGTGTTTAATGACTTTCCATGGATTTATGAATACCAGCATATGCCATTGCTTAGAAGGTAAAAGAAAAAYGTTGAGCGAATGGCTCCTTACCTGCTACATTCTCAAAATGTTTTTTGGTTTTTCCTGCTCATCTATTTGAGGGATGCTTCTGTTGGTAGTTTGGCAGGCCTGAATGAATTTGATATTGAAATTCTCAAGGATTTCCACACCCAGTCATATGTAAAGGAATAAAAGTTATGTAAGTGAAAATATGAAGCCATTGCTGTTATATCTAAAGAACTGGCTTTTGTTTCTTTTCTACTAATGCTAAAATTAGCTTTTACTTTTTTTTTAGTTGAAAATTATTGTTTTTCTAAATATTTTTCCTCACTGCCGTGCATTTGAGAAGGTTGTAAGAACTAAGAAGCTAAAAAGGTTTTCTAAAAAGTTATTTTCCACTCTAGCTTTCAGTCAGATTTATTAGCTATAAAATGGCCCTTTCTTAGATCTGTAATGAGTAAAAAAACACTTCTCTTTTTCTCATGCATCAACTTAGAAGGAATTTTTTGGTGAATAGTCTAATGGGGAAAAAAAATGTATGAGGATTATATATTTGTCCAATAAATTTGTTCTGTGCAAGGTTGCCTCTTGGTTCATATCAAATTTGGAAGCCTAACTCACTTTTTCCTCCATGGCCCCTTTGTGATCTATTTCTGTATACACCAAAAATASTGATGATGTAACTTTATGAATTCATCACTATCACTTGAAGGTTTCTTAATCTTTCCTTTTTCTTTTGCCAAATACTTTCTGCACCTTCAAGACCAACCCTGTTGCTTGTTACTGGGGACTGTATCATGGTTTTATTTCAGATCTAATTGCAGATATAATTGTTCACAGGACGCATTTGACATCATATCTGTGGGATGTAAAATATCATACCTAATAGCATAGTACAATCTTCATACAGGCTACCACTTTTTGTTTGTTTTTATTAATGCCTTCTTTTGTTTTTTTCTCCTTTGAAAATACTGCCATAATTACTATTGTAACTTTCCCTTTACTCCATCACTCTTTCTCTGTTAAATAAGCTATAAACTGCTTTTTGCCTCTGTTTCAGTGTTTGCTGTTATCTCTTTTTCATCATTAATCACTCTATTGATAGTATTTGTTACYAGAAGATCAGCTTAATACCTATGTTGACATTTCTTGCCCTTCTTCTATGATGCTTTTTTTTTAACTTGGGAGGATTTCCACCTGATACAATATTAATTTAATTTCCTTAAAAATTAATTTCTTTATCCTCAAAGCTCTTTCTGTCYCTGATATACAGAGGTTTGAGGGCATTTCTGTTAATGGAATACAAACTGGCTTGTTTATCAGTCTCTCTTTGTCCATTTGTAGTTTTTTTCATGTTTCACAAGGGTAGCAGAGTCCTATGGAAGAGTCAGAGTTTGAAATATTCCATTTATTCTGTTTCTGAAGCACTCAGCAAAATGTCGTATTTGTTAATATGATTTCAGAAGTAACTTTTTTAGACTCTGTAGGATTTTGATTCGGTGGGACAGTGCTAATCTTTGGAAGAAAAAAAATGTTTTTTCAGGAATAGGCTTGGGCTATTGTAAAATTGCTCTTTATGATCAATATCTTCTGGATTCATACAAGAAGTTGTTGGGTTTTTCCCCTCTATATCCCAATTCCTACCTCAATAGTCTGTGGACAATAAGGGATCACATAATGTGCTGAACAGGAACTTGCTCTTCAAAAGACCTCTTCTCCARTTTCTGTTGCCTTTATTGTTCAACTTTCAGTGGTAGTGTGTGCTTACATTTCTCTCAAGAAGGTAACAAACCATTATTTCCAGTTTTACTCTCTTCTTGTTTTTCCATCGTCCTGCAGAAACATTAGTGTGGCTGGTGTTTATGGAGACACAGAAAAGAAAATGTTGTGTAATCTTGAATGTGTGAGGAAGGACTCAACTCAGTAGAACTGAGTGGAAAGAGATCCCTGCCATTAAATKATTTTATTTTTAATATAATTGCAAAGTCTGGAAAAGGAATAGTTCACTGCATACAGAATTTAACAATGTCTGACTTCAGAAGTAGATTGTAGTAGTTTATAACCACAAACATTATAATTTGAAGGTTACTATTTTCTGAAAAACCACTAACATTGGAGTCTGTGGTTGCATTTCCTAGATAAAGTTTAGTACTGCCACCTGATCCTTGTGTGGAAACAAAAGAATTTTCCTATAAAATCACAAAGCAACATATGGCTTGTTTTATTTTTTAAATACTGTCTGGAGTTCTCTGGTATATCAAGTACACTTGATATACCAGAGTGTGTGTGTATATATATATATATATATATATATATATACATACTTTTTGTATATACATTGTTTTTCTTTCTGTCTTCATCTATATCTTCTACTTCCAAAGCTTTAGAATTCCACCTGTTCTCCGGCCACCCTTCCCCACTCCCACAAATCCAAATTGTAAATATGTATCAAAAAATGTCAGTATTACCCTGCARTCAAGCAAACCCATAAACAAATCTGTGGGTAATGCAGTGTTGTGTCTAGCCAGTCGAGGAGTAATAAGGAATCCATTTATATTTACCTTTTATTTTCTGAAAGTTTTGATTAAAAAAAGAAATAAAATCACAGATGTGAATAAATACACTAGAAGTCACGTTGTGTTCCTTTTTGAACCATTGTTTTTTTGCCATTATTTCCTGCTTAATCACCACTAATGTTTCTGCTTTACTGTTTTTCAATTTGGCATGTCCAGAAYAAAGGCATAGGAATTGCCAATTTCTGCCTCCTTTCTGAGATAGTCTCCATCTTCCACTTTAACTCCCTGACAAATCATTTAAGACTGTGTGCTTACTTCTACTGGATGATTGCTGTTTTCTGAAAATGTGATATTTTCAGGATTTATAGAAATTGAGGTTTGCCATTTTGTTCTCCTGAACCTTGGAAATGGAACACTTGGATTAATAATGTCATTWCTTATTCCATGAGTTTTGGGACAGTGACTTTAACCCAGCAATTTGTTTGCTGGGSTGGTAATTTAACCAAATACTGCAGGTGATAGAGATGTTTTAAGAAGTGGTTCCTGGATTTCTCTTCTGTAATGCATTTGATGTAGGGCAATGCCAGTTTAGGGGGGTGGGTAGGTATCTTCTGCTGGTTTTTTACTGCTGCATACAGAATATCCCTGGAAATTGCCAAAGTTTGGAAGCAAATTACTAGTTTTGACAAGTTTTTATATAAGCATACATAAATCTTTGGTAATTTGTATAACAGTGTGGGAACAGACTTTGGTGATGTGGGATGGTTTAAAACTGCATCAGGGAGGTTCAGACTGGACACTTTATAAGAGGCTGGTCAAACAGTGGGAGAAGCTTTCAGAAAGGTGGCCAATGCCCCTGTCAGTGTTTCAGAGGCATTTGGAGAATCCCTTAATAATGTGGTTTAGTTCTTGGGCAGCCCTGAGGGGCTCAGGCACTTGGAGCAGATGATCTTGTCCGTCTCTTCCAACTGAAGTGGTCTGGTCTGAGAACAGCAACTGGTACATCCCTGCCACTCTGGTGCAAAGTAGCACCTGCATTGCTTTATTTTCTTCTGCTCTCAAGGAACATTATATTTCTRTTAAAACATCTTTAAAGTAATTATTTCTCTCCTCCTTTCTCTCTTATTTTGCCATTTAATACTAAATTGATAGATTTTTATAAAGATACTGCATACATTTAGGATAATTGTTATTGAGAAAAGAGTGCAGAGGTGATACAAAATTTAGCAGGATGAAAAGGGATGACCTCTATCACATTTGTGAAATAGTTTTTCATTTTCACTTGCATGCTTTTCTTTTGAAAAGGAAATTGTCAAGGAAGCATTAATGGAGGAGCAGAAACGAAGTGAAAAGGCAATCGAAGAAGCAGTAAAAAGGACAAGAGAGGAACTGATGGAATATATTAAAGAACAGAAAAGGGTGAGTTACTAGTGGATAATGAGTTTCACCATGGAGTGAGAAATTGCTAAAGTTTATTAAACCTCAAACTTGTCTTAAAATACACAGGAAAACAGAATCAGAGGTAGGTCTTCAGATCTCTTGCTCTTTTTCTCAAACAGTTTGTTATTATGACATATTTCTTCCTATGTATTTATAGACTTTCAAGTCCACCACAAGCCAAAAAAGCAGAAATTAATAGTTCTGTTAAAATTTATGGCATTTCTTATTACATAAAGTAACATAAAGATGGGGCATAAATGCAGTCTGTCAAATTTGAGATCTGAGCTCAGACCACAGAAAGCATTTCAGTATAAATAACAGGTCCTATTTCATGTTCACAAATGAACTTTATTGTGCAGTTTGTATGCACACAAAGGTAATTAATTTTTTCCTCTCAGCCCATGTTATCTGAGAACTTGAAAATGTACTCTTACTCTATTGAGTGTGATTTATAGTCAGTGCATTGGTCTTGTTATGAAATGTTGCAATGTTCTAAACGTTGTTTTCAGTTGTTCTGTTAATGCTATATCCTGGCAGTTTAGTGCTTGTGTATAAACAGTAAATATAACTCAAGGGACTTTGATTCACTTTCAGTAGGAGGAGAAAGAAATAACACACTTCTCCCCTTTGAAGCTCTTTATAAAAACATAAACAAAAAATAATTTTTAAAAACATCYTTCATATGGCAGTAGCAGCCTAAGATCGAATTTCAGTATTCTCAATAAACAAAATCACTCAGCTTGAATCTAGTGGGTAATTTTGTCCTGAGAAGGAAGTAGAAATAATAAGTTTGGCCTCTGCCTCTGTATTTCTTGCTTTTATGAGTTAAACAGTAGTAGGGGAAATAGGATTTACCTTCAGAAGTTTCACTCTGCTACTCGTTAAGATTGCAATTGGGTGAGCTCCTTCCATTATGCTGTGTCTGGAGACATTTCCTTCTAGCAGGATTTGTTTGATTTGGAAAGACAATTTAAACAGAGTCCAGTGCAAAACATGATCCATGAGGATGTTGGAGCATATCTGAAATCAGTTGTTTACAAGGGAAAAGCTGTGGGGAAGGTGAAAGTAGGTTTATTATTAAAATAACTTGTGTCATAAATAAATGGRTCAATAAGGCCTCCAGTGCAGATATATATGAAAAATATCATCTTCAAAGAAGCAAAATCCATTTTGGTTTATCTCGCAGGAGCATAAATTCCTTGCATTTCATAGAGCATATCAAATATTTCAACCTTTTTSTCTTACTGATCAGTTGACACAAATCCAGTAATTCAAAAAGAAATCATACATAAGGACAGCTAGATTTTTCTGGCATAATATTTATAAAGACTGCCTGTATTCAAKTTGGAAGTGAAAGATTTGTTTAACTCCACATCATGTAGCATAATAGCTTTTATATGATTACATAAGAGGCAGAGGAAATGAACCTTGGTCAAAGCTCATGCACCTGTAAGAGTAATAAATAGACTTTATGGACTATGCTAAAAAGTGGCAGTTTATGGAAGGGATTCCTAGAAGAACTCAAGGAAAGTGCCTTGTCTARGATTCAGAGAGGTTTTATTTCCTTTAAGTGGCTGGTCCATGCCAGGTATAAACTTGCTCTGTCTGAGACACGGATGTAAAGGGAGGCAAAATCTTTCTGTTTGGCYAGTGAGTTGAGTAAAGAGTTAAGAGTAAGGAAGCACTTGTCCTTGARTGTCCAAAGTCCATCTATTTTGATGTAAGCCCAAGATTCACAAACTCATGTGTCAGTATTGTCTTTAGTTGCCTGATGTTCACCATGCTGTAACCTCTGGCCCTGCACTGTGGTTCCTGGTCAYCTGGCTGTTCAGGAAGCATCCAGAGCAGAATGCTGTGACGAGCCCCAGCACATCAAGGTGCCAGCCCCAAGGTGCTCTGCCACAGTCCAGTCCCTGAGGCTGTGTCTGTGTTAGTGAGTGCTGGGAAGWGTTTGACAGCTTTTTATGTTAATTGTTTAAAAATTCTAGTGTTAGTTTTTATACTGAATGTTTGTGAAGGCATTTCCAGTTATATGGGGTGGAACAGCTCTGGGGTTTTTGTAAGGATTAATAATTTTATCTTTCTCTAACATCTGGCTGATGTGGTAGAATATATGTACATGTCTGTGCTCTTACATGTATGTGCTTACACCCACACTGGTGTTTATTACCGGGGGAGCCTAATGTCCTGTAAGCTCTGGTTTAGGATTAGAGTTCCCCAGCCTGATCCCTGGACTATGAGACAGAGGCATAGCAGTGGCCTTCACATATGTACAACTGAATTGCCTTTGTAATATTTTTGGTTAAAATCTGATTAATGGGCACATGCCGCTCTGTTAGGAATATAGAGTCAGTCTGGGTCTATCCCTGCTCCTGTTTTTATGGACTTCACGTGGGGCTTTGGCCCATTTACCAAGCACTTCACTTCTGCTGKCTAATGCTGAATTAAGTGAGCATAAACATAACTTTGTCCCAAAGCGTAGTTTGTAGGCAGTTCCAAGGAGCTTTCATGTGTGTTGTTTGCTCCTGCTTGCAATGCATTTCCAAGGGTGACTGAAATTTTGGAAATGTGTTAAAAGCATTCCAGATAGGTGAGTGGAAGAGAAGTGTGTCAATTCCCTGTGTAAAGGGGTGTCCAGACCACACCCTTGCCCTCGTCCTTTGCTTACATTTTGTGTCCTTTCACTGGGCCAAGATGTGAAGAAAAGGTGGKGCTGCCTCCCCCAGATGGGCCATGAAGCTGCAGAGTGAAAGACAAGAATTGCTTTAAGGTAGGGAGGTGAATTTTTGGACTCCATTGGTCTGAGAGAAGCCAAGCCAGGTGACTTACAGGAGTAAAGCTTCATTTCTGAACAGAAAATAAGTTTGACAATAAATAGTAAAATAGCAGAYAAGCAGTATCTGAATAAAACAATATCACTATTGGAGTGTATTAATCCCTTTGCTTCATCATCTTATTTTGAGTCTGTGTGTTGGCCTTTTCTTTGCATTCATGATGTGGACCTACAGATTTTGTGCAGTTGAGTGTAGCTCCTGYTGTTCTATGAAGACAATTCCTGAAATATATTTACATTTTATAGGACTGTCTGGAATGATTTTTTTTTTAATAATTCACAATAGAAAGTAAAAAAAGCCAACCCAACTCAATACAAGCATTTTTTAAACAATGGAATGAAAATACTGAAAGCTGTGTAATGCTGACTTAAGCAAGTATGTCTGCTTGTCAGAGAATATCTATACAGACCAGAATGTCACCCAGAGAGTTCTGGTGAAGTTCTGTATTTCCAGGTGTCTTGTGAAAATTCTAATGACCAAGGTAATTAATTGGTCACTATTGTACTTCAAACTAAGATCTGTTTCCAGTTATTTGTTGTTAGAAAGGTCAGGAAATTCTTTGCCCTGCTTCTTATTTTTTCATACTTGGAAAGTCTTCTGCTTCTTGAACACAGTTGTTCACCTTTTGTTAAAAACTAAGCATTGTTAATTCTAAAAGCGCATGAATGTTAGGAAGTTCTGCAGAATAGAGGTCGACAAAAGTATTCTGTTATAATATTCAGGTATTTTTTCTATGCTACAGATTGCAAGTTGTTTATAAATGTCATAGTTCCGTAATTTACTGCCTATTCATTGCAATTGAATGCTTACAAATATTAATTCAATATGTTTTATTACAAATATTAATTCAATATGTTTTATTTGTTTATTACATATTTACTGTGGACCACAATGTAGTGGTCTAGTATTAGTGTGCCTATTATTTATGTACTTTTTAATTTTTGTGACCACCAGCTGTACATGGATAAAAATTAATTCTTGAAGCTGGCATACAAAGGAGAGAGTAAGTCACAGGAGAAAAAGTTTCTACCAAATAAATCTTGTGCTGAAGAAATTATTTAAAGGAATTTTCCAAATTACAAAGATTCACTTCATGACATGAGTACTTAGAGTAAGCATTTCTTACAGTTGTACTTTCTGATCCTGTTGCTGACTATGTAGCCAGCCAACTTGCAAATTTTAATTTTTCCTATTTGCATTGGCATTTATCTTCCCTCAGGAAAAAGTACTRTTTGTTTTCTGACCTCAAAGCTGAGAATATTAATCAGTCAGCTTTAGTCTGCTAATTGTACACATCTCTCATTGGCTTTAAAGGGCATATTTTGGCCTATCAGGGAAAACCTACGTGTTAGGGCTTGAGTAATCACTGGAATGACAGACTTGTTTTTAATGCAGCCCCTGGTTCCCTGAAAGTCAGACACTTTATCATAAGTGCAATCCCACTCTGATTTAAGGGAGGATTCTGGGAGCAGAGTTGTCACCATTATTATGAAACCCATTGTACTATTGTGTGTTCTCATATGATTTGTRCAGCTGTGCCTCATAACCTTTAGAAGAAAACAGAATTAAGCATATTTCTGACTAATGTTTACCAAAATTCTTCAGAATTGAGATTAGCCAAAGAGATCTTCTGGTGGGTTTGGTATTTAATAGATCATTTTTTTTCTGATATTACAAAAACTAAGGACCTATTTCAACAGCAGTATTTGTATTTAAGAATCACTTGCTGGCTGGTATAAGCCATGTCTGTCTTAAGTAAAAAAAAAAAAAAAAAAAAGCCAAAAGTTTCTCTTCTGATTTTGCATAGAGGAATTACCCCTCTAATTTGGTAATAATGCAGATGCTTTTGGAAAACAGAATTCCATGCTCAGCCCAGGGATGTGTGGGGTGTGCCAGGACAGGCAGTTTGGCTCTTCGCCATGTAACCGAAAGAACCAAAGTTATTATTGCTGTTTTCTGAAAAAGACTTGGAATATTTGGAAAATACTGTTTTACCCTGTTAACACACCTTTATAGAAGGTCAGCTCATATCAGGCAAGAGCAAGTCATACCTTTTCCCACTTTCAGTGGGATTATTCTGAAGTGAAACAAGTATTTACCATTTGAAGAGGGAATTGTGCATTTCATTCTGTGCACAGGTGCAGTGCAGTCACAATGCTTTTCAAGGGAAGAAMAATAGTGATCAAGTTAAACTCAAGACAGCAGGAAATATCTATGAGTAACTCAGATTAAAACTACTAATTTCCTCCATGGTTATCCCTGTTTACAAGTGTTATTTCTAATAATGTACTGTATTTATGGAGTGTATTTTGTATGTTTATTTTGTCTGAAGGAAACAAGTAGACCTTTGTTTTCACCTTTTCATTAGGTTTGTAATTGACAATTGACTTTTTGGTTTGGTTGTGGTATAAAATTCTGTTTCAGAGGGTTTTTAATGTCATGAGTTACATTTCCTARTTAAATATATTCATACAGATCTGATTTATCATTAATATAGTTTTAGAACTTCTTGGGGGTTTTGTGTTTGATTTTGTAGTTATCTACAAAGCCTATATAAATCTATCTGAAAACACCTTTACCAATATAGATTGTGGAAGGTTATCTGTGTTACAATTGCTATACCCTTGTTATCGATGTAGATTTTTTTCTTAAAATATGAAGTACTTTCTTTTCAAATTCCTCATTCTTTGATATTTTAAGAGAAGATTTTGTGATGAAAACTAATATCGTACATTTAGGTTTTTTAAGGTAAAGACTACAAAAAAATGCAAGAAGTTCAAGTTTAATTARATTTATCCACCTTTTTGAGGAGAGGCAGCAAATTCCTTTGGGTTTTCAAATTGTCTGAAGAACTGTCTGTAATTCATTCTTAAATGCTGATCTTAAGAGAAGATGTGTGTACCTCTGCATAGTTACTGTTATTTGTCCATCAAAACCATCACACAAACTGGTCATTTAAGYTTTTCCTAAACAAATCAGATTAAAAGTTCTCCCTTTACAAATCCAGTGCTGCAGTTGAAATAACATTTTTGTTCTTTAAAACATTGGCATAAACACCTTAGTTAKACAGTCATACAATCTTTATAAAGACCTTTCAATTTATTGCCCTTTTTTGTATTAAGAATTCGATCAAACTGATGACGAAGGTTGGTATAGTAGAAGAGAAATAAGATGTCTGGTGGCTGAAACTGGCTATGGTTGTAAAAAAGGATATGAAAAAAATATTACTACCAGAAAACACCTTCAAACATCAGCTTAATTGTAAATAACAATGGTTTGTTGACCCCTCTTATCAGATAAGAATAATCCATGTTTTGTCTTGCTATTGATTTTTATTTTTCTACTTTCAAAGGTGACATTATCTTGGTAGAAAAATTTC
Organism: Malurus melanocephalus; assembly: GCF_030028575.1. Lineage (NCBI taxonomy): Eukaryota > Metazoa > Chordata > Aves > Passeriformes > Maluridae > Malurus > Malurus melanocephalus. Next base: position 1,798,795 of record NW_026623248.1, on the reverse strand, counting down.
TGTATGTAATTCATGCTTCTGCCACTAAGGAAATGTCACAAGGCTGGAMCCATTTTCATCTTACCCATACACCAGTCTTCATACTCATTGTCCTAACTGCAATTAAAGCAAATTCTTATTGTAGTTTGGCTTTCTGTCCAACTAAGAATTGACACARACTTATCTATTGGTTATCTATATTTTGCCTTTTCTGAAATTATTAAATTGGTTGCTTTTTAGACTTTCATTATATATAATGAAATATAATATGGGTAATATCTCTATTTAGCAGAGAAATCCTTGAYCTTCTGTTGTTGAGTGCACCTTTGCTTTCCTCTCTGTGCTTCTATACATGCATGATGGTACTTTTATGATACATCTACTGGCAGTAACCATTGCAACCCACGAAATCCCCTCTCGAAACATGAATCCTAATGTAGCTTTAAATCCAAGAGCTCACATTCTTCAGGTCCACATTTAGATTGGAAATTAGCTTTTTGCTTTATTTATGTCACCTAATTGTTTCCAGTATTCATTTTCTTTTAAGTAAATTTGCACAATTATCTAGTTTCTAATAAAGTAGATACAAAACTGACATGACGATGGATGGAAATAGAATAGGAAACTTCTTTCAGAAATGTACTGCATATGAATGTGAAATGAGGTGCTTTGGAAGGCTTCTAAAATACCTACTAATGTCTTGAACAGAACCGTTCCCATAAAGTATTACATTAACTTCAGTGGCTAGACTGTTAATCTAGTTACTGCTGGTTATCACATACAATATTCAGGTTTTTAAAATTTATAGTTAAAATATAGTTCCAGCAGGAGTGCTGATGTGATTCATGTTGATGTGCTTGCATGGTTGAAAAGTGTTTGCTGCACCCATTTTTAGCTCTAGCTTAGAACAATAATGAGGATCCAGCACTCTGCCTTCTTTCTAATTACTTATTCCAGAGGAGGTGTTACAAGCACACAAATCTGATGCCCTCAGACCCAAATCATTGAATCACAGTGGTTTGGTTGGGGAACTGGAACATCATGTTGGGTTCCAACCCCCTCACCATGGGCAGGGACACCTTCACTAGATGACCCAGGGCACCATCCAGCCCTGCCTTGAACACTTCCAGGGATGGAGCATCCACAGCTTTTCTGGACCACCTGCTACAGTGTCTCACCACCCTCTGATTAAAGAAATCTGGGAAGTCTACAAGCAACAGTGGGGGGTTTCTACCCWGTGCTGTTGGTCAGGCCATGAATTGACACTGACTCACACTGAGGACCTGATTTTAATGATAAAGTTTGGAATTCACTCAGTTTATTGGGTAGCAGGCTAGAGTATGTTACATYTGATATTCTTCAAATTAGCATTGTGTGTTAGTGGTGGAACAATTCCTGTGAGTATTCCCMGTGCAACCTTTCCTCTTTCTCCTTGGTAAACTGGCAGCTTCTTCAAATTCCCTACCCATGGCAGGTAAACTATTGTTAATCACTAGTTTCAGTTGTGGTTACAGTCTATTCTCAGATTAATTTGCAGCCCAGATTCCAATCAGGGATGAGTGTCTTAGAGCAGTGGTTAAATGAGGTTCTCCATACATCCCATGTAGATCCAAACTGGAATTTTTCCCATGAAGGGGAGAGTTGCTATGTATCAGGAGACATTACAGAAGCTRGGGTCAGGATAGACAGGGTTGACCTTTCCCTTCTTGGGCAAGTGATCCCAATTCCTTTCCTGGAACAGAGGCTGTACCTTACATTGCATCCCTTACTCTAGATCCATTCTACCTGGAGAGACTACAGAAGGCTGGAGATTTGGGAGAGAGCCAGGGAGAAACCAATAGCTGCAGCAGCACACTGTCACCTTAAACACAGCCTTTTAAGAAAAGAAAATGGGAATAAGAGAGAGAACTTAAACAGGTGATGATAGGAGGTGTTCCAGTRAAAGACTTCTAATATTAGTATACCACATGCCTGTGAATAGGAAGGATCCCACCTGAAAAACTTGTGTTACAAATTGGTGACTTTCATTTATTCATCCATTTGTGTCAAGTCACTTGCAAAATCACGTATCAAAAACAGGGAATTTAGTTTTCAACTCTTGTAGGTAAAGCTTATGCCCTCAGGCAGTKATTATCAGAACTTTGATATGTGTTATTGTTTTGCAAGTGTGCTTGATTTCAAGAGTCAAGCACAGCTTTCTTCTGAAGGTTTATTATTTGAAGACAAGTGCAAGAGGGAGAGGTTATGAAAATCAGTTTCTTTTAAGTTATTAATCTCAAATGAGTGATTTTTTTCCTTTTTTTTATAATACTTGCTATATTTTAATATGCCTTAGAACAAAATAGGGTGTCATTACCATTCTTGTTCCTGAATATTTGGCTTGGCATTTGATGCAAGGCCTCAATTGCAGGCTGACGTGCCAGCAGCTGAAGCTGAAAACAAGACTGCGGTGGGCAAACTCAAGATTTAATTTCAGAAAGAGTGTTTATATTTTCCCTGGGGCCCCATTAATGAGAGTTCAAACCCTAAATGTTACCACCAACACATTTTAACAGACCAGCTTCCCAGTTTTCAAAGTGTGGTGTCACCTTGAGTATTTTTCTTTCAACTTTTTCCCCTTCTGACTTTTAAAGGAAAGCAGTGAAGTTGTATCATTTTTGGCTGAATTCAATGTCATGTTTGGGGAGCATAAAATTCTGTGTAATGCAACAGTCACATTTGAAAATACCTAATCCTATCTTCTGTTTCTGTATCAGCTATTTTAATAACTCAGCTCTAAGTTACCAGTGCTAAACTTCATGTTACTGCAGAATTCACCACCATCCAGTCTGTCCTAGGGGTCCCCACGTTGATGTCCCAAATCCACCTGATGTCAGGACATCTGGGACATYTGTGCCATGCCCAGGATGAACTTGTGACCAATAGATCAGTACCAAGAGAGACAGGAGTGATGGGGTCACTGTGAGTTCCTTAGCTCGGTTTCCTGCTCCTTCAGCTGGGCTGTTTTGTGGCTTTAACAGGATTAAAGAAACATTTACATTGAAGCTTTAGGAGCATTTTCACACTGCTCCTTTACCCAGCTCAAAGAGCAGTATAAATCCAAAGAATTAAACGTGGGATTTATGGGAAGCTGTAGTGTAAGATGAGTTGGTGCACCTGGCTCTCCTTTTCTCCTCTGYGGACCAGGATCCTGAAAGAGTGTGCTGCATGGGATGCAGAAGTGAGCGTGGTATTTCTTCCTGAACATTTAAGTCTCTATAAGCTTTGAAATTATTGTTTCTAAGTATTAAAAGGAAATTATAGTTTGCTGTGTCRCAATATAGTATTTCTATGGATTGATCCTATCAGACATTTTTCTTCAGATGACATTTTTCTGCCACTTTTCAACAGCAAAATATCATGCATTTAAGAGAATTTTTAATTACCTGGAAATTATAGTGCTCTGTCTTAAACAAATGGAAAGGGAAAAAAAAATTACAATTCTCTGCCACTTAGTTTCATTGAAATACAAAGGAAGTTGTTAAATAACCAAAATTGTAATTTTCAAACGCTTTGAGTGATCACTTATGCTGATGAAAGCAATTTAGTTGAAACTACATACATAGCCTATTGTAGGGTTTTTTCAATTACTTTAGAGTAAAATTGCCAGAGTTTGAAATTCTTTGCCTAAGTTAAAACTGTTTCATATATCCTTTTGTGCCTCAGTGTATAAATCTACAAAGACTGAGATTATGCCTGTACTCTTTAGTCAGGCGAGATTCCAGTTGAAACTGAAATCAAGTAGTGTTATTACTGAGAAAATATTGTGCTATTGAAGCCAAAAAGGGAAAAAATAACAGGATGAATTATAATGTTCAGCAATGAGATGACTGGATACTACAGTATTTCAAAGCTACCCTTGTGATTGAGATGTATTGTGCTTTTAATCCAATGTGCAGCATCTTAATTACTGCAAGAATAACTTTGGATTTGGTCTGCAAACACATAATTGTTCAACTGGCTCTGTGGACATAGGCTRTTCCCAGGAATAGAGATTTGCAATGTACATTGTACTGATGTCACCCAGATCTATCAGTCGAGGGTGGAGTCGTATTCTCATCATCAGGTGATTATGCAACACCTGAGGTCAGGGAAACGCAAGATCTGTCATGCAGGGTCCCTCTGTTCTCTGATATTTCATAAGAAGGCAGAAGAAGAGGCTCCCAAATGTCCCTGTTGTCCATTAGGAAGGCTTTGTGTGACAGGAGGAAGCAAGGCACCCTTACACACCTCTGGTCCCCTGGAAGTGAAGCTCTCCTGTGTTACTCCTGATTCATCCCTCAGCGTTAGAATTTCATGCTGTACTTCTAGAAATGTGAGAATTGTAACCAGATCATCTGTTTGAAGATTGGTTGTTTTGCATGCTGTATGACTTTCTCAAAATATGTTTTGATATTAAGTAGAAAAAAAAATTGAAAGTTCTTGATTAGATGTGTGGAATTAAGTATTTTTAATGAATGCAACTTGTGACTCTTGTCCATGGGAATTTTCAAAACATCTTTAGATTAACGGAGAGTAGGTAATTTAAGAAAAAAAACAAACAACAGCAGCAACAATAAACCCCAGAAAAATCTGTGCATCCATGTGTGCAAATGAACATGAATACCCTTATCTTGCAATCCTAGTGAGAAAGTTAAGTCAGCTGAATTTTTAAGGTAAAACATTTAATAATCTATTAGATTGAATAGGTGAATGTTTTGAGGGGGAGGAGGACTTTGGGAAGTGTTTTTAATTCTTCTTAAAATAAAACCTTAATCCGTTTTCTGTCTTTTTCTTTCAAATTAATCTGTATGCTTGTAATTAGATTTGTATTTCACTGTCATTTCTTAATTCAGAATTTATGAGCATGTACAACTAACAACTTGTATAACATAACAGCTGTTATAAATTTGATCTTAAGTTAGTGTAATCCACATTGCTTTGTACTAGATGGAAAGTTTAATCAGTTCAATATGATCACTTAGATTAATTAAAGCTGAAAATATCATSTGCARTTTTATTTTCTTAGTCATAGGTCAACTTCTTGGCTTTTCTAAGTCCCTGCTGTACCATTCTCTTAGCACCAAGGGGATCCTAAAGAGTCTTAGGAAGGTAATGATGACCGTGCTCAGCAAAGGCGTTTTGGCACACACAGGCAAGGCTGTCAGATGGCAAAAGAGAAGAGGCAATTGTTCCACTCTGATTGATTTTATTAGGAGTTTCCAGTGCAAAGATCAGAAGTGGGGTCACTGTCTCTTCCATCCCTAGATTTTTGTGATACCATTTTAATTACAGTGGAATTGCACCCCACCGAGACAAGGACAGAATACACAAGGCTCTTTTCTCCATTGTTTCCATGACATACAGGAACTGTTTTGTGGTCTCTTGTTTGTGTTTTCAAGATCCAGAAATCACACTCATTTTAACGAGGTGATCTGTAGAATTTCACTGTCCATTTACCAGGATAAAATAAGCCCAGAGAAACTGCAGAGCCACCACAAAGTCCTATTACTTAGCAGATTGTCTTGGCTGTACAGTTTTGAGGGCAATTTTTTTTTTCTCTTGTTCACTGCATAAATAAAATTAGTAGACAACTTTGTGTATAAGGATGGTTTATTCTGTTSTGAATGTTTTCCTGCAGCTGAGGAATATTCAGAATTCAGGGTTTGTTTGGATTTTTTGTTTGTTTGGGACACTCAAGTCCTTTTATGTGGAGATTTTTGAACCTCAGTCCTTTTATCTGCTTACTCTTTTTGCTGAGTTTTTAGCTGCAGAATTATTGGAGACTCTTCATAGTTGGTTATATGCAGAAAAATTCAAGGTGTTTTTACCCCAAATCTTGCAGCCTCTTTGCTCTATTTTTCAGGTATGTCTTTTGCTCTTTTTATCCTTCTGCTGAACTCTGATTCTAAAAAAGTAAATGGGAAAGTTTGCCTTACCATRTGTGTTTTGATGAATCTTTCCTATGACTGTTTCCTGCAATTGGATTCCTGCAGCAAAGCCAGTGGGATCAAAATTTGAGACTCAATYGAGTTGTCTGTGAAGCTAAAGAAACACATAAATAAATTCTCTTACCTACAGCAATAGCAAGATTAGATAGATGAAGAAAAATGATGTGGTGTCCTGCTTACTCTTTGCATTCAAATTTTTACCCATGTGTTGTTAGAAATTTAGCAAGATGCTTCAATGACTTATAGTTAATAAGTATATATGTTATTTTTCTGCTTTGGCTGCAGGCTACTGACTGATACCATCAGGTCAAGTATACTTTTGCCTCCATTGCTCTTTTCCCGCACCCCACTCTGCKTAGCAACAGTTTCTTCTCTTATTTTTCAGTCCTGTAAAATAAGGTATTGCCCATGTGACAAACYGCTTTTCCCTTTGCTTGGTTGTATGTTCTGGGTGTTATTATTTATTTGCCAAACCTTAACACAAATTTGCTTCTGAAAAAGCAGCACAATAGCCAGGCAAGTACCCAAAGGAAACTGCTTTGGGGAATACACTATATCCCTGCTGTTGAGAAATCTTCACTGGCTGGCAGTTACAGGAGGATTTGGAGTTGTGTGGAGAAGAAAGCCTGCAGATCATTGTTTTGCTGGTGATTTTTCCTTCCTCCTTTAGAATTTTCCTGCTTCTGGTGGTGTAAGTGATGACCTGCTGAGAGCTGTGGGTACTCGATCTGTGTGTGTTTTGAAACGCGGAGGTCTTGTCTTTGATGACATTGTTGCAGCTGCAGCTTTATGAACTGCCTCTCCAGCAGCTGTCCTGAATTTTGCTGCCGTAGCTTGGCTTCAAATTCCAAACTGAGTTTTCCAGTAAAATATGACTGTCAGTAAAAAACATTATCAAAATCTTCAATCTTCTCAATTCTGAAGAAGTCCAGAAGTAAGCGGGCTCAAAAATTTCTGTCTGAATGGAAGGAAATTAATTTTCCATTCCCTGAATCTTAATGTTTAATTGCTTATCCTAATGCATTATATAGGACAAGTTGCCACAGTTTTAATGCTAAATTTGTCACAGACTCACTGCAGGCTGATTTTCCTTCAAGGTGTGAATCCATCAACCTTAATCTACAATGGTAATTTTTGAAAGATACCTGTATTTTATGTGATATCATCATGACTTCTAGAATATACCGTTTCATCCTGTCACATGTTAGAATTCAAGTTTCATTAAAATGAAAACCTRGCTGTTCAATCAAATGTTTCTCAAAACCAAGAGGTGGAATTTCTCTCCGGCTACTTCAGTATTTCCACATTCCAGTGTATTGTAAGGGAACATTTTGCTTTAGAGGCGGTGGCAGACAATGTCACAGTGTYACAGGAACCTTCAGATGATCATGATACAACTGCCATCTCCTTGATATMTGGGTGGATTCATTACACTCTGACTGATTGTGTTGCTTGTAATTTCAGCTTTCCATATAACATTGTTTTGTCACCTCCCAGCCTGAAGAAGTGACATATGTGTTTTTAACCACCTCTTATACTTCTTAGAGGCAAGGAAGTTATGCTCGTGTGAGTGTCCCATTAATGAAAGATCACATCAGGTATACTTGTTTAGAGAGCAGCCAAGGCAATGGAATAGCAGTTACACAATCATGGAAAGGTTCACCCTGTGGTTTCACAGTTATGCACATTATTAGGGTGGGGTTTTTTTCAGTTTGTATACACTGCAAACACGATGCAATGATTATTTCTATTTTACATACTTATTCACAGATAATCCAAAATACATTCTCACTGTAACAAAAAGTATTGTTCTTATTAATGCTTGTATTTACTGTTTGCTTTTCAGTCAGGCTTAATTAATCCAGTTCCGTAGATATCATCTTGGTGCTACAAGGTARTTCTGAGAGCATGACTCAACGTGAGCTCATCAGATAATAATATTGTTTGATTATAATAGCAATTTTTATGTGTAGGAAGATTGTTGCTGCTCTTAACCAAGCATGGTTACCGTGGATTAATTTCAAACACGTCTCCATACTGACAAATGAAGCAGATCTTTGCTACTAGATCTGTCACTCAGCCCTTTCAGGAAGCATAGTCTGATAGTCTTCAGGCATTTTCCTAGAGAGGTGCCAATTTGGGTTTTTGAAGTTCTACAGAAGCCCTGTGTAWTCTCTGCCAAGTCTGTGTAAAATCAGCTCCTGATAGCGCTCAAGACTGACTTGGTTACTTAAAACAGTTGGAGATTAAGAGAAAACTATTAAGGACTTCTACGTTCTATGAACACTCAGGGTCTGACAAGCTTGGAGAGAAACCACTCTGAGTCACTTACAAATCCTTAATTTAGATGCTGTTGTAAAATCCTAGTTCTTTTCATATCAGAGGAAGTGACCTGATGAACTTGGCCGCATTGTGATCTTCTGCTTGTGCCTGCCTTGTGGAGGCTGTAATCTAGTGTATCTCAGAAGCTGTGCAGACACTTGCCAGGGCCAAACACTAACCATTTGCCATTCCGAGATTTTGAAGACACTGTTTGCATTTGTTTCTGTATGTTCGCCTTAAGAACCTTGAATCTGTGACATTAAACCAGGACAATCAGATTGCTGGACCAATCATCAATTGCAGTAGCGATTATGTTAACTCCTTATTTTTAGTGTAGGGCAAGAGTCTATAAATAATTTGGTCAAGAAACCCTATGTTTGTAATCTGTTCAGTGGGTAGGTCACCCCAGAAATTGCTCATGTACTAAAGTAAATATTTCCATTATTAGTTTTGTGGGCTTTTGTAGAAAGTGCCTATTTTTCACCTTCTACAGTAGTCTGAGCAGGTGCTGCAACCATTTTTAGTTCTTTTTGCACTCAATCTAGTTTCCTTGATTGAAAGAAGATTTCTTTCTCTTATTTGTATGAAGGAACATTAGTATTTTCTTACACTCTTGGGTCCAGCTGGGAGACAGCGGAGATTCTGAGAGGTTTGACAGGGTGTTTTCCCACCACCTTCAGCAAACTAGGAAAATCTGTTTTAAAGATGTGTCCAACATATGGTATTATTTTAATGATCAAGTTCAGAATATAAAATCCTTAAGGTTTAGAAGTTGCAGCATTATTTATTTAAAGGGAAAAAAACATTTTCACACGGCAGTATAATTTATTAAACATCACTCTGTCCTAGAGGTTGTCTTGAACACTGATGACTTTCTAATGTGTAGCAGATACTGTATAAATTACAGCCATGAAGAACCTTGTTTTTATACACTTAGTAAGTGTTATCAATAGTAGAAATTCACAGGTGGACAGACAAAAATGTCCTGTCCTGGGATTAACTCTAAAATAAGCTCTGCTGCACATGTGTACCATATGGATCTGTTTTCCTTCTCATCCATTACAGAAATGAGAGGAAGTAGTTCATTGTTTCCTCATCCAGCGCTCAGATTTGCAGGTTCCTCAAGGTAATAATTTTTATATATGGTCTATTTAATGTGCTAGGGAGTTTTTTTAAAGCCTGCAGTTGAATCTGTGGGGACAAGTTCATGTTAGTGCACCGGGAAAGGGTTCTGGACCCATAGTTTCACTAGAAAATACAATCATGTAGCTGAACTTCTGCAGCTACAGAACATTTCAGGATCGTGTCAGGCTCACTCACTAAAGTGGATTAGTTGAGGGGAAGAAAAACCCTAAATAAAACCTGTTTGATAACAAAACTTGTACCAAGTAAACCCCTTCTCTTTGAATGTTCCTCCAAGAGGGRCATCTGCCAATCAAGCAATGAGAAGACACTGCTGAGTGTTTAATTAACACTGCAAGGGTCTGTTGGACTGGGTTTGTTGGCCCATATTCAAGACAGTGCATGTAAAGAATCCTAACACTAAGTTGCAATCGTGCTTTGTACCATCAGTTGGGGCAGGAGGAGCCTGCAAAAGTTAAGGTTTTGATCATACAAGAAAAGCCATTATTTTTCAAAAATAGTATTTCTCTAGAAATATTTAGAAAGTGTCACAGATTTAAAATACAACCATTTATTCACTTAGAACTGAAGTTCAGACCATTGTTCAGAAAGACCATAACTGTATTTTATAACATAGACTGATGCCAAAATGATTTTTTTAATAATTACCTATTGTTATAGATGTACATGTAGTTAGGCTAAACAGAAATACCTAAAGGCGAATTCAGTTGCAACATCAGTGGTTGACTCTAAGCAAGAGGTTGTGTTACATTTGGATTAAGTGCTCCAGGAGCAACCCCAGTATATTTTTAACATGTTGGCATTGTCAAGCAAGTCCCTAAACAGAGGAAGAAGTGCACTGAGAATTTTTTTGTGAACTATTTATGTATTATGAACAAAGCATGCATTGGTATAATTGCTTCCTTATACTTAACTAATGTGTATTCCCAATTCCACTGATTTCAAAGGGACTTTAATTATTGTCTCTAGTCCTTAATAATTAAGGGCATAAGTATTGAGAAAAGCAATCTGTCATCGTCAACACTTTTGACTGGTGTTCTATTCTTCATGGATACATCCATCTAAATGTTGATCAAACAGTGCTATTCTACAGTCAGAACTATAGAATAAAATGAGAAATTATTCCAGAGTCTTTTCAAGCAAAAGTATAAATTTTTAGTTTATATTAATTTTCTGCAAAGATCATGTTTAACRAAATTATTTTAAAAATATAATCTGAAGTATGCCTGTCATCATTCTTCAATTTATATTTACTGTTTTTTCATATAAAAGTTTTTTAGTTAGTAAATTTATATAACACAAAACCATATAGATAAATAATAAAGAGAAATCAGTTACAGTTTGCAAGCAGCAAATAGACAAAGCTTTAGTACATTTATCAGAAATAAAAATATATAGAGAAATTAAGAYTAAATAAATTAGGATAAACTACTTCATCAAATATTACAACAAAGCCTCAATTGCTTTTACCTCTATTATCAAAATGTCCACTTTCTGAGCATTCCTCGGAGAGGGGACTGGAAATATCTGATTGTTTATACTACGAGTCCTTTGAAAAACATTAAATTATGCCAGGCTGATGTACATAAATAGTTGTAGCTAGTCAATATTAAACTTTAAAGAAATGCCTGAATCGTATTCAGCAGCCAACAAGCAGCTACTTGTAAATACTAAATAAATGGAAAGCCTTAATATCAGCCTCACTGATCAGGACCTGCTTAACTCCACCTGCAGAATCCCTTCTCTTCACACATCCATCTCTGTATTTTCAATTCCCAATAACCTTCATTTTGCATTTGAAATCTCCTGTCTGCACCAATGTGATTTTCTTTGAGTAACAATGATACTTTTAAGGTTTTAAAGTCTTCTTCCACTGGCCCTTCCCGCTGTATGGATGAATATAAATATAAATATCAATACTGGAATACTTTCTTTCCATTTTTCCTAGAAAAATGATGGCACTCAAARACTTATTTCTGATTTTTTGGTCTTAGAAAAACTGCACTGTTTCATTCAATTATTATGGCATGATTGTTTATTATTTATTTTATGTGTGACCAACTTTAAAAACACCAGTAATAAAATTAAATACAATCAAAAGCTTTCTTGCTCAACATCTTTTCTCCTYTTTTAATCCCTGGCCATTGTATGTATTGAATTTCATGATAAAATGAAGATTGCGATTTTTGCTCCTGTTAATATCACAGAGCCAGAGCAGTGAACTGAACTACAGTTGTATACATTAATCCTCCGAGTATTATTTGAAGTGCAGGTAAATGTTTCAATATGTATTTGAATAAATTTAGCTACTATTTCTACAGCTGCAGATACATTTGGTATTGGGAAGTTGTATTATCTCAGAAATAATTTTGAACAAAATGCACATTTAACCATTTTTAAATTTATACAAACAGGAAAATTGAAGAGCCATATGTAATGTTAATTTTGCTTTCTTCACTTTTCTGGGTGAACTTCAGGCCACAGGGAGATTAATAACAAAATATAGTTTTGCTATGGTGAGATCAGAATTTCATCCTTGAGCCTTAAGTGCTTAACCTAAAATTATATTTTCCATGTGATATTTTATTMGTTACTAGAAAGGGATAGTATATTTCTGTCCTATGTCAGTTAATTATAGAGTTCTGGCTGGGTTTCTCCTCTAGTATTTGAACAAGTTGGTGAATATCTAATAGAGGAAGATAAGCATGAATGCCATGAAAACAATCCTATTCAGAGGTAGATGTTGCAAGGGGAAGATATGGAGGATGTGCACACTCACTTATTTGTGTAAGAAACTGATTTCTACTTCAGCCATCRCTTCTGCAGACTTTCCTTCCATTTCACAGGGAATTTGAAAGGTAAGATGAAGCTAGGAAGATGTAGAGCTAACTTTGGATTGGTTTGAGCTGTGGGTGGCTGAAGTGATGCAGGGCAAAATGGGTTGACTCAAAGTAAAATGGAGCAGCCTGGGATGGAAACATCCTCCTGGTGGTAATACAGTGCCTTTTATTTTTTATTTACCAAGCCCAATTCTTGCATCCACTCAGGAGTTCTGCTGGGACCTGTGCCTTGAGGTCATGCCTTGCATGGCTCAAAGGCACATCATCCTGTGGATATGACTGAGGTGAGACCCCCACAGGATGCCTCATCCAGTTGTCTTTGGCCAGAAGTATTGTGGAAATACTCTAAAATCTAAAAAGTGGACTGAAGCTTTAAAGAGAGGGGAACAAACAGCACTGAATGTGTTTGACTGTCCTCAGCTCATTTTTGGTAAATTAAATGTCTGAATGATAGTGGGAATTTAAGGAATGGAATTAAAAAAGTGTTCTTCCAAATCTCATATATCCAGTTTCTCGGCAGGATCCATGCAAATGCTTAAAAAGGCAACCTCTGGTTCTTAAAGGAAAAGAAAAATCTGTGCAGAGTTAAAAGATGCTGTTGAGTAACTTAAAATAATGAAGTTCAGAACATTTAAAGCTTTGAGTTTATTAAAGATCCACCATCCTCCAAAGAATTTGGGAACTTTGAACTAATAGATTTCATAGGATGAAAGTGAAACCTTGACTAGCAATGACAACAGTGACAGTATGATGTAGGAAAATGCCATTTCTTGGCAGATCTGAACCAATATGATGCATTTCTCAGCATGTATAGGATTAAAACAGTTGGGGTTGTTTGGTTGTTTGAGTGGTCCATCCCAAGTATGTTATTCATACTGATTACATTTGCATATGAGTCACACTCAGTTTGAATTTGCCAGATGTCCATTTATGTTTGTTTAAATAATGAGATCATTCCATGAAGTGAACAGGACCTAAAAATATAGAGAGAAGACTGTTTGGAAAAGCGAGWTTTAAAATATCTTACTTATATATTTTCCCATTTCATGGTATTTTATGCTAGCAGGAGTACAGCAATGTTGAGGCAGTGTTCAAAAAAAATATGCCCATTGCTAACAGTTTATTAAACAATATATTATATAACAAAGCTTCGTTGGATTTGATTTGTTTTTATTTCCCAGCCAAGCCAGTTTCTCCATTAATGAGCATGTTCTCCTTCAGAATACATTCAAATGTACCATTTTCAAAGCCAGCATCATTTGTTGCTTCTCTTTTTGTGTTATGTGAAGATCCCAACTCTTTTTGGATTGTTTTCTCATTCACTGTAGCATGGAAGGTTTTTGAAATGTTCCTGCTCAAGGCAAAGCTTATTCATAAACTGAGCAAACAAGGGGGGACTGAATTCTCAAGTTTTATGTTAGTGAATTTGCATAAACTTTTAACAAGCAATAAACTTTTCTTATGCACAGAGGCTACAGCAGACCACTGGAGTTCGACAAAAGCTCCTCAAATGTGTACTTAATTAATTTGAGATTTTTAAGATCTTGCTCAAGCCCGAAGAAAGTTGTTCATGCTGCAGSCAATCACTATATGCATTAAACATTTACTTTAGAACCTGGTGAAATAAATTTAATCATATACAATTTGAGATTGCRGCCTTGGTAAAGAAAATTAATAGGAGCATATCAGAACACACACATCCGGTGAGCTACTCTGGTCTCTTTACAGTAAAATTTGCACATAAAGGGTGCAAGAAAACAAAATTGAGAGTTTAGCCAAAGCTCTTGGTCAAAGCTCAATGAAGACCTATGTAGGAATGTAATGATATAATATGCAACAAAAGGAAACCACTAAAATTCAGTTTCATGCTAAGYTTGTCCAACTCATATACCTACCAGAAGCATCAGAATCTGATTACATAATCTGAGAATTATATTGACTAGAGAAAGAGGTTTCTCATGTTCTTTCTTAAGATGCAACAGATGGTATTATATGAACTGTCCTGTAACTGTCCATTCATTCCCTAAAGAAATATGGATCACAGACACAAAAAAAAAATCTGCAAGCTTACCCAAGCAAAATGTTTTGGTCCAGAAGATAGGAATGAGGAAAAATATTTTTCCCATCAGAGAAAATGCACCAGCACAACAGAGTGGGGTTTTTTTGTTCCAGACTGTCCTTTCCAGATACACCTTCTTTGGAGATTAATTTTCTGCTTCTTCCATTTTCTTGTCAGTAGCAGCTGTTGTTTGAATATATCAAGAAGAGACTTTTCTGACATTTATTTGAACTAGATCTGCTTTAAAATCTGTTGTAAATCAGTAGGCTGGGTTCACATCAGGCTGTGTATGGAGCCCTAAGGCCTGCTTTTGCTGAGACATGCAAAAGTTTGAACAACAGCTGAAAATTTGCAAAAGTAGAAGCACAAGCAGACCAGTTTGGACAGGGCTCTGAGCAACCTGATCCAGTGGAAGGTGTCCCTGCCCATGGCAGGGGGTTGGAACTTTGTGATTTTTAAGGACCCTTCCAACCCAAACCATCCTGTGATTCCATACTTCTATTACTGAAGGAGAGTTTTATGATGGTGTGATGTTTAGAAAACATGTGYGTGTCCTGCTGGCAACTGTTGAAACAAATTGCCAAAATATTSTAACTGGTTTTGCGCAAGTTAGAGGAACTCATGGAGCAGCAAAGTGTGGGGTCATAAAAATCCTTCCCTTTGTGTGTTTTATCACAGTGCTGCAGCTTTATCCTGTGCATTTCCAGAGTCAAGTGGGAAGCTGACACAAGCTTTGCCTTGCATTCCGTGTTGATATTTTTTAAAATGGTCAATCTGTTGTAAAGCAAAATAGGCATTCAAGTGAGTGTTAGAGCAACTAATTTGACTGCTGATTGATAAACAGATCAGTTTTTATTGAAAGCTGTAATTTAAGCTGTGAGTCCAAGATACATTAGTCAGGATATTTTTTTTTTAAACCTTCCATTTGCCATTGCATATGAACCTGTACACAATAGCCTGATGGAAGTGCTGGACTTCTTCAAAACTCCAGTACTTTCTTTCTCTTGAGTGACATAACTTTTATGTCATGTTAGCCTTGTCGCTACATTTCAGTCTCACCCTCTGTCATCGTTATATAGGTATTTAGTTGAATTTGTGGCTGATTGAGGAATAATCAAATTAAAACCATTTCTCGGTTGTGATAATATTTGTTTGACATTTGAACTTCAAAATTCAAATGGAAGGAATTTTGCAATGGGATTTATTTTTTTAGTTACTATTAAAATTCAAATGCCTTTCAGTAAACCATGTTTTTGTYATTTGCATAACCTGCCAAATCTTGCTATGGTGTTCTTACCCTTTTCGGTGGGGAAGAAAAGGCCATTGCCTATACTGAAAGTATATATTTATATGCACATATAGAGTTCACATTGTTTGGTAGTGGGGGGTGAAATGTAGGAACAAAGTAGATAGAAAATATGACAACTTTTCCTCTGCAAACTATTTAAACATGCTGCCAGTTAAATTAACAGTAGGAATTGGGTTTTTGCATGTGCAGACGTATGTAGTGATCACTGTAAACCAGAAGCAGTATTTTTTATGAAAGCAATAGCTGTAATTTCTGTGAGGATTTACCTAGCATAGCAGCTAGACCGTTTAGCATTTTCAAATAGCTTGTGTAGAATTTGAAAGCTTAAACATTGTTTTTAGCCTTGTGTACATCTTATTTTGAGGAAACTCAAGTACTTCATCAGGAAGTTGTTATTAAATTGTCTACGTTGAAATTGCTTAGAATTTTTAGTTGAATTTTTGTTGTTGAGTATGATTGCATTTTTGCCRGTAAACCCTGGCATTTGTTTTAAAGTTTTCTTAAAATTGATCGATCTTGTTTTTTCTTTTATTTCAACAGCTTGATCACATTGTCCATCAAAGACATCTGCATAGTTTGGAACTTTTCCTTTCATGTGCACAGAAACAGTTAAATGTTTTATTAAAGGAAGAGCCAACCCCAGAGGAAAACAGAGATTGACATTCTCAGTGCTGCTGATACAGTGTGGTTTGTGAAGCTGCAAATCTCCATCCAGCAAATGATGAATATATTCCAGTCTTTTCGGATTGTATCATCAAGTCAAGATTGATCTGCAAGTCTTGATAGGAATGTTTGTGGATGATGTTATTTTATTTATTTACTTATTTTACTACTATTAGCAAATATGAGTGGGGAAAAAAATCCTTGACAAAAAAGTTTCTTTTATTTAGAAATTTTTAGGATTTTGCTTTCTTTGTATTTTCTAGTAGCCCATGGTTGAAGGTCTAGCTAACTGCAGCAATGATGAAAACATTTCCCTGTTATGTCCGTTTTAAATTTGGCATCATGTGTTTATGTGATTCACCGTTATTTTTTACATTTAATAAATGGAGACAAACATTTAGTTTATTATAGATAGAAATCCATCTCTATTTCCAAAGTATCCCAGGTCTATTGCCTCAGGTGTGCCTGAGCAGCTTATTATTAATTACTACTTTTGATGTATAACAGAAGAATCAGTACGGAAACATAAGAGTGCATTTCTTAAGTCATTCATAAACAAATCCAGCTCTAGAAACAGAAAAATTCAAAAACTTAACACTGCATCTGTTTGGAGTAGTGCAAAGCATTGCCATAGCCCACATGTAATAAGTCTTTTATTTCTGTTTTTTAGAGCTAGTTCAATTCCAAAAGTCATTTTCTCATGAAATTACGATTAATGTGACTGACCTCAGTTTCAGGAAGAAGATGTGTGTAATTATGTGGAGACTGATACTGCACTGCCTCAGTGGAATTTCTGACAGAATAAGGAGTGCAGCTTGCTGACCTCACATGCCCTTTCTAAATGCATTGAAGGAAGTAGAAAAACTCCCCACTGACATAATTGGACTTTGGATCACTCATAAGTCTTTYTAGTCTTGCTAAGGGCAGATAGAGTGGAATTTCTATGCCTACACTCTATTGATTGTAGATTTGGGGCCTTAGTTATAGAAGGGTTCTGAATGAAATAAGGGAAAAATAAGTGTTCATGCTTACGTATGCAAATAAACTAAGAATGATTTCTCTTATGGTGAGCTTGTGAATCATTGGGGGACTTAAGGGCTTTTTTTCAGTGTGGTTCTTGTTATTCGTAGGTGTTTGGGGGTTTTTGTTTAGCTGATTTCTTCTTCATCAACATTTTTCACAAATTGCTTTCTTTTTGCAATAAGGAACATCAAATGGTTGCACATGTATTTGGCAGTATGAAATATATATTGCAGAAAGTTAAAGTTTGTTTTTTTTTTTTTTTTTAAATCTTTACCAGTGGTTAATTTTTGTAATCAAAACCAAAGTGAACAAAAGTTCACTTAAGAAGTAAGTAGTGCTGGTTTTACTGGATGATGACCTTATCCTGCAAATGGATTAAAATCCAGTCTTCTTTTTGATACCTGATTGACTGATCAAGTCATTTTTTCTGACAGCTGAGAAAATTCTTTAATGTTAATGAGTTGCCTACTAATTTTCTTCTCCTAAACCAGTGACATTTTCGTTTCTGTAACTGCACCAAAGATGAACCCATTTTCCCTTGGGTTTTTCTTTTTAATGTTGAGGTTCTGTAAAGTGAAATTGATTGCCTAGTGCTGTTTCAATATATGTTTAACTATGGCAATGTGGTATGAGCAGATTCCTAAATKAACTTCTTGGTTTTGTTCTAGACCTGTACATGAAACAATATTCCTTTTCACTGAAGTGTTCCCTTTCAAAGCCAGATCCTTAGTGGTCTCTCAGATGTCTCCTAATAAAGAGATTTGTACTCTAACTTGCAACACAATGTAAAAGCACTTTTTGGAGAAGCTTATGATTGGAGTCAGTAAGATTTCTCTGGCAACTACAGTAGATCTTTCCCATTAGAACATCATGTGTTGTTTATTTTCAGCTCTTGAATATTGTGATTGTTATAGAGAACTTTTGGTGTTTTGTTCTTACCTTTGACAGTTTTAGTCCTTTAATCTTCCTCTCTGCCTCCAGGCAAAGTCACAGACTAGACCACAGACATGAAAGATCAGATTGGGAGCTTGAGTTACATTTGAAATTCCAAGACTCAGAAATTTCCTTACAGAGCGAAACCAGACCTATTCAATAGGTGAGCTTTGCAGTATACAATAACTTCCACCTTCTCCATGTAACGTTCAAAACTTTAAAGCTTAGGATTATTTTTCATTATTTCTGTCTAACCACAGGAGAATGCAGTTTGTGGAAATCTGGGAGAAGTGAATCATAGAATCATAGAATAATTTGGCCTTGGACACTTCCAGGGATGGGGCAGCCACAGCTTCTCGGGGTGACCTGTGCCAGGTCTTCACCACCCTCACAGAAAGGAATTCCTTCCTTATATCCAATCTGAGCCTACTCTCAGTTTAAAGACAGGGAGAGCTTTGCAAAACCCAATCTAACTCCTAGAAGTTGACATCACAATTTCTTTGTAATTCTTCCTTTTATTCTATGTACAGACTGGAGAATGACATAAAAGAGAGAACAGCATGTTGTATGACTACGGGGTAGAACTTTATCTGTCTCTGAGGCCTGGCTGGTAGTGTGAAATTTTGCAAGTCTGCACTGGGAGGAATGAGAAACCCTGAAATTAATCCTTAGAATCAAAATGCCAGAACTAGAACATCAGCAAAGCTCATATAATAAACATTTTATCTATATGATCATGTACTTCACATTAAAAATAGACCATAAATCTTGTTATATAAAGGCATGGTTTGGACAGTCTGTTGTGTGTATTACAAGTCATCTAAAATGCAGGGCAACAGTAGGTTCAGTGCCAAAACTGCTGTCTTTCATTGGTCCACTCTATTTTAACAYTTCTACTTCATGGTTTAGAGCTAAGCAGGGTAATTTGTAGCCAGTAGTTTACACTGAGTTAATACTGCATATTGTGGAATCATGCAGTCCTATACATTTGCGTTCTGTTTCTGATGGCTCCTTATCTACTTCCACTACAGGATTGAAGATTGGCTCTGAGACCATATGTGGGCAAGTTGTCCCCAAAGAAGGAATCATTGGCAACATGCTTTTTGTATACTGTCGATACCATCATACTTAAGATACAGGAATATTTGAATTTTTGCCTTGCTGTAAGAATCTCATTGACCAATTACACTTGAATTCCTTGAAGCATTGAATTCCTTCACTCCATCATTAGGTGGCAGAACAAAGGAAAAACAGCTGTCATTCCACAGGCTGARATCACTTTAGTATTTTGAGATTTCTGTGCATCTTTACATTGGCTTCTGATCAAAAGTGTGTCATGTCCTGCCAGCTCAGTAAATGGTGATGTTAATTCCCGACTGTCTGAAATTACCCATGCAGACATGACCTTAAAGAGCCTCATTCCTTTTCACACCAAAACTCCCCTACAACACTTGACACCCTCCTCTTCCCCTGTGTATTTCCTTTGCCCACATGTTTGAACTTACAGATTTTTCCCTACTGCTTAGATGAAGGGAACATGTGATAAGATTTTGTCTTGTTTCCTAGTGGGAGATAGTCACCAATATAAACTGTTTATCAGAGGGAYATATATCCTTTATGCTCACTTTCTGATCACACATGGTGTGGGTGCAGTTATCAAATGGACTTAGTTTAGGTACTGTAAACTCTGTTGCAGGAGAGACTTAATGTGTAGATGAGATTGTCCCAAGTGTTTTTTACATGGCTRTCCTGAATGCTGGATAGAAAGATTTTACAACATCTGTGGCATTCTTTTTTCATCAATGGTCTATAAATGCGCCAAAGTAACACTGGACTGGAAAACACTTTTTACATGGGTTTAATTCATGCCTTTAATTCAATTCAAAGTTCTTGCAGGAACTGACAAATGTTTTATATTCTGTTCTCTGTCCAAGAATATTGTTCTTCTGAGGCTTCAACAAAACTCATCTGCTAACATTGTTTTCATCATTTATTAATTTTAAAGCCCACATAAAGCCAGTAGTACTGCTGCTGAACTAGGATCATACTTGAATTAGGGTCATATAGAACATCATGGGAAAACCACCCAAGTTGCCCTATCAAGTTGTGGATTTGATTAATTGCTGAAGAATTGTATTTGTTTCACGTGTCCATGATACATCATTCTTGTCATAATAATTAAAACTATTATCCTATGATAACAGGAATAACAGTAACAGTAGTTTTCTGTGACAGGGTTGGTATTGGTGTTTTATCCATGTCATATTGGTGTTTTATCCATGTCTTGTATGCTGTGTAATTATAAAATTTTAATATGTGTCAGATTAATTTTACTGCTTGTATTGCCTGTAATATTTATATTGCTTATATTGCCTGTAATTCCTCTCATTTCAGACTTACACAATCAGCATTCTTGAGATGCTTTCCATTGTCCAGAATGAATAATACAATGCACAAAGTACTACTGAATAATAACTCGAACTATTCTTTTCAGATGACAATTTTAAACAGTGTAAGAGTGAACACTAGTAAAAAAAATGAGATGTTTATTAATAGTCATATCCTAAAAATGTAATTCCCAACAAAATGCTAGAAATTTTTCTCTTTTTTTCAGATTTGATAATGAGTCTGTAGTAATAGATATAGAATGCTGTCAGAAGTCAAATTACTTGCATTTGTTCTCCAAGTTTAATTATTTTTTCTTCTTTCAAAAGCCAAAATGAGTGGCAGTCTCTTTTCATCAATGGTCTGTTGATGGTCATCAAATGCCTCTCTGCATTTAAAAAGAAACTTGTCCTAACTGACCCCCTCTACAGAATGTTGTAGGAGGCCCTTTAACCAAGGGAAAAACAGAACTGCTTTTKCTGAATGAACTTTGAAGGATGTTTCAGTTCTTGTACTACTACCAAATTAGGGCACTGGTTAAGTCTTCACGTCAATCTTGCTGCATAAAGTTCCCAGCAGATGACYGGTCATGGTGATACATAGTCAGTCTCTCTTTTTGTGACAATAATTTTAAAAATTCCATTACTTAAACCTCTCAGTCTTTTATTAGGATCATGCATTACATATTTAGAGCATGATTGGGAAGTGCTGGCTCCCAGGAAGTCAGCAGGAATTCTGCTGTGAGTTATTTGCAGCTCAAGATTTCTTCCACATTTCTTGTAATTGTGACCACAATTAATATAGCACACACGGTTCTGTCTTTGTATGGTTCTGGAAATCTGCAGAGAAATCAAGAGCAAAATTTGTGCTTAGTTCTGTGAAAAAAGCRTCAGCACTTGTTCTGTTGGTGGTGTCCTGGAGAAGGGGGATGAGCTGTTGGCTTGAGATGCTGGTGAGGGAAAATTAGTGTCTTGTTACTATACTGCTGCTAAGAAGGTCTCATCTCAGAAAATAGCATGACATGAGAATCTGTATTTTAAAATTACATCCAAAACCCCAAAATTAAAATAAAATAAAATAAAATAAAATAAAATAAAATAAAATAAAATAAAATAAAATAAAATAATAAAATAAACCAGAAACTTACGCTTTTTAAAACTTGAAAACACTGCAAGGTTGACATGTTGAGATCCAAATGTCCATGGGGGTTCCTGAGCATCCTGAGCAGAATGTTTTAGGAGGTTCTCTGGAGAAGAAGGGCATGCTGGGGATACTGCTGAATAAGAAGGATGAACGTATTTTTGCTTGATTGCTACATTAATATTAAAAACAAAGTTATCTACACAATGGAGAAGTCTTCACATATCTGCCAAATAAAGTGGAAGAGGATCCAGAAGTTATGTCCGAAGATAATGTATCATCTAATATTCTTGGAAATTGGAAATGTGTTTTAATCTCAGATACAACAATTTTTCATTTACAAAGATTGGAACAAAATTCCTTTTATCTCCAGACAGCAAGTGAAGGTCTGCAAAGGACTGATGGTTACACAGGAATGATAAACCGTTCAGAAGAATACAGATTACCACAAGCAGGGTGACTTGTACTCAATTTGATTCTATCAGTATGTAATATAAATGTTGTAGCCACAATGTGTGTGAATATTTTCAGGACAGTTTTTCTTCCACAATTTTTTGAAAGAGGGGAGTTGAAGGCAGGGATGACACGGTCATTCTCCACAATATTTAAGAAAGATTGAAATGGGTGATTGATTGATTGATTGATTGATTGATTGATTGATTGATTGATTGATTGATTGTGAGTTGGACCAAATGTTGATATTTGTTTTGAAGCGTAAGCATCTAGTTCAAGCTGGTTTTCACAGAGGAATCCTATAGCTCAGTTGACTGTAGCAATTACATGTTTTGATCAAATTCTTCCTCTTGGTTAAACTGCTAAGTGGATTCAAGTCTTTTATATCCCTCATATACTTTTGGTATAATGCAAAATTTAATTTTGGCCATTTCCAGGACAAAGCTTAGAAATATCAGTTAAGAAATATAAAAGTTTTTCTACATTCCAAGACTCAGAAATTATAGCAAGAGTTGATCCACACTTTGTAGAATTTCTGTTGTTGAGCTCTATCAACTGAATCCATTTTTCCTTTAAAGAAGGCACAACTGGAGTGCCAACTGGTTTGCTTTTATTAATCAAGAAAGCCTGTTGGTCAATCATGGTTGTCACAGTGCTCTGAAAAAAATACATAATGTTATGAAAGAGTCCAAAAATCAACTGGAACAGATTGTTTGCTGACTTGCAAGTCAAAGTTTGCTAGTACATTTTGCTCCTACTGTTAAATAGCAAGACTGGGATTTTGCTCATTGTTTTTAGCTAATGCCTTGCCTTCTTGACAATGGAGCTTTGAGGAAAAGTCAGCTAAACCACCCTCAAAAAGGACTCTCTGATGAAAAAAGAGAGAAATGTTGAAAAGTATTCCAGTATTCCAGGAGTCCAGCTGGGAACATGATGCTTCCATCTCCAAAGACATAGTCCTGTCAACTTCTCTAGCCAAAWCTGTACTTCTACTCCACATTTGCAGAGGGAACTCCCTCACTTTACATAGATTATAATGTGTTCTGAGTCTGGAGGGAAATGTTTTAGCACGCTTGCACAGTGAAGATACATCTGGTACTCAGCAGTGGTTCCCGACATGCTGTGCTACTATCTTGGCCTTTTAATGTAGACTTTCTGTAGCTGCCTCTTTTGCATCATGTTAAACTCACTTCAGATACTATACTGAAAGAAAATTTGAAAGATCTTGAATTTTATGTTCTTTTTTATTAGTGAAAACTTCTGGTATGTGTTTGCATAAAGGACGAGGTTGCYACTACTGCAAAACTTTTGCCTTTCTTCTAGTGACAAGTGTGGTGTGGATCTTACTGCATGTCTTCAAAAACAAGTCCTTTGTCCTTAATGCTAAAAATCAGCTGATGGGACAAATTTAGGAATTTGGGKTTTTTTTTGCAGAAATGGCATCACAATCTCATTTGACCTCAGATTTAGRTTAGTAGCCATGTGGTGTATTGTTTTTGATATGTTTGAGGAATTGACTACATTCCACTCCTGTGTTTTTCTCTCATTAAATAGCCCGTAAACTATTGCCCCAATTTATACATGCTTGACAATGCTATAAAATCAGAATCAAACATTATCATCAAATATATCAAGATCTTYGTGTGTTTTTGAAAGTCATAAGAGCTTTTTTTTCTAATTTTAATAATAAATAATTATCCTTTTTTAGTGTGTTTTATGGTTTTGAACCCCTTCACATTCAGTCATTCCACTGGAAATGCAAGTGCTGGAAAGTCTTTTTTCCCCCTTTATAAAATCTGAGATGTACTGGATCTCAAGAGGTACGGTGTTAAAGTAAATATCAAATATTGTAAATCCTGTGATAAAATCGGGAGACTAGCGATGGTGTCACTTCTTCTCTGCTTCTTCTGTCCTGCTGTTAACTTCAGTTTTGTGGTCATGTCATGGTTTTACTTAGCCCAATTTTTGGTGGTGGGGGGATGGGACCAAGAAACCACAAAGATGGCTCCTGAGGAAGTTCTAGAAGCTTTCTCCTTCTTCTCCAGCAAAAGGAGCCCTACCCCCTGTGTTTTAGAGCCAATCCATTGTGGCTCTGAGGTTGATGGACAGGCTGTTGGTCAGGCTGGGCCAATTGCACAGGCTAGTTACACCTCTGTGATGACGTATGGTCTTGTACTTAAGAAGAATTCAAAACAAGATGGAGCAGCCTCCATGTAGTTTTTAGGTTGTTAGTATCGTGCATTGGGGAAAAACAGAGCAGAAGGGTGAGAAGATGTAAGAAGAAAAGCAGAGACCCAAGACTACAATAAGGAGAAGATGGGATTGGCTTGCTGTGCTGTTGCTGTGGTGCTCGGACATGGAGAAAACAAGCTGTTCTCAGAAGCACTATTTCTTCAATGAGAGACCTGTATAGAAAAAGAGAGCGACCTTGCTCTGAGGAAAAAAAACTGGCCTTTGAGGACTGGACTGAATTGATCAGAAGCCAAAAAGAGGAAGAGGCTTGGGTCCCCCCCGCCCATCTGCCCCACGATGTTTGAAGCGAGTTGATGCTAAGAAGAAATTGTGTTCTGCGGGAAGGAAGAGGTGCCCCCACCCTACGTCTGAAGTAAGTGGATGTTTAGAAGAAGCTGTGTTCTGTTCTGCCAGGAGGTTTGTGATAGTGGTCTCACGCCGCCGAAACAACGCAGTTTGGCCTTGAGGAACATTCTTTCCTTTCKCCTACAAGGTAAAGAAAAGAATCCCTTGCCATCAGCAGTTATACACTGACTGTTTCTTGGGAAAAGAMCTTCCACAGCTTGGAGCTGTAAGAACGCTTCTCCTATGATGCTGGACGATAACTCTAATGAGTAGTTTGATCTATGTTAGACTTTCATTCCTGTCCCCTGTGTGTGCRGGAAGACATGGGGGCGTGGAGAAGGATGACCTGAGACAGAGACGGGTTCCCGGAAAAGATAACAGGTGTCTTAAAATGTCCGTTTTTATTTTTCTTCTCCTTGTAAATTTTTCCCTATCTTTGTTCCCCTCCCCAGTGCGGTAGTATTCTTAATAGTTTTTAGTAATAAATTTATTTTGCAACTTAAGTTATTCAGCCTGTCTGACCATTCTCTGGAGCATATACATATCTTTCTCTCAATTRTGTTATGTTATCTGAAAGCCATAAATTTTCGTGTTAATTGGGCTTTTGCTCTCCCTTCTGCCTCTCAGGTGGGGGGAAGGGAGAGAACGTCGTGGGTGCAGTGCTTTTGGCTTTYGGTYAAGTTCAAACTATGACATTTTTGGTGCTGTGACTCAGATAGGGAAAAAMCRGGTTTAAACCCAYRACAGGTCATAACTTCACTTGCCCCTCAGGGTGAGCGCTTGGGGCTAATTTACAGGGTTGCTTTYTGCTAATGCCATCTTTATTTAGGATCTCACAGCCTCCTGGTACTAATGAGACAATATAAACATTGTGCTATTCTGTTCAGTTGTCCTGCATCATATAACCTCAAAACTCATGGTAAACATTTTTTATTTAGATTATAGAGAAGAAAATGAATCACCCCGCTTTCATGARCAAATGTCATGGCTGTAGCATACACTAGAAAACAGAGGGACTTAATTTTGTGTAAAAAAATAACCAAGTGGCTCTGCTGCTGCTCCCACAGCAGTAGYCTCTGTGTTTGGAGTATGGAGTCCTCACTAGTTCCTGTTGACWGCTGGGCACAAATGTGAATGAAATCATGCAGACCCTGAATTAATCACCCCAACCTTATTTGGCTCATTCCACACCAAGCTGACAGGCTTCTAGACAGCTTGGATGCWGATAAGGCAAAAACATGGGAACCGATGTGTTCTCCCTGTGTCAAATTTCTGTCAATGGTCCTGTTTACAGAACAGTTTCTTCACATTGGAAGTTCAAAGGTAATTAGAATTATCTCATTCAGATGTAAAATAAAACAAGATAAAATGTGCAGAGCTTATATGGTCAAAATWTGTATTTGCAGCATCTGTGACTTAAATCTCAGCAATCACACTTTAAATATGATTGTCAATGAATAGAAGGAAAGTTTGGTACTGCTGAGGTAAAGTAGTAATTATTTTCCCTACTGGTTCCCCTGTGGATATGTCTRAATGAAGATTAAAAACAGAGAACATAAATAAAAGTGGCAAATCACAGGTTCTCAGCAGAGATAGACATTTTTAAAGCTTATTGTATCCTCACAGAAGTTCATTAAAGCAAAGACAATGCAATGGTCTTTGAGCCATTAGAGCACACAGTGTCCTTCCCTGAACTGACTGGAGAAGTAGTAGAAAATAACTGGTTCTCGTTAGCAAATCAAGACCAAAGAGCAGCTTGTGTCTTTGAATGGAAAAAAGGGAAAAATTGTGGAAGAATAACGATCCATCAGCATTTTAAGAAGCTTTCATTYAGCACTGTAAATAAATAATGATTTAATATTGTGCTACGGCCAAGTTAATAATGTGAAGTATGAATATTCTTTTTTTCCAGCACTTTGATATTTGACATGTAAGATAGTGTAAGGCATGAATAAATGGCCATGCTGGAGAGTAACTTTTATTGTCCAGTCAAGCAGGTCTGCTGCTATGCATTTCCCAAGGAGAGCAGCACTGCAGGGAGCAAAAGGAAAGTGGAGCAAATGGCTCGTCATCATTAGCTTAGAGGAAAACTAAAAAACAGCTAGGTAAACTTGCTCAGAATTATCAGGATTGTAGTGTTCCCTCGGAAAGGCCTGTTTCCATCACTTCCAGATCAGATCATGGATTGCTGGGATAATTCTGAGCCATGTGGATTTTACTCATGTATGAGGTCCGCTCATTTCAATGTGAATTCAGTGTCTGAGGGTTACCTGACAAGAAAAATAAAAAAGCAATGATTGCACAAAGTGGTCTTGAGTTATCAGCATACAGGGGCTATCAACTTTCAGGGCTAGTTAAAACTRTGTTTACTTCCCTAAAGAAAGTAGTATCAAACACTAAAGAGAAATGAAGAGCATCCAAGAAAAATCTGCCTAGACGTAAAGACAATTCAAGGCCAAAAAAATGGCACAGGCCAAAACTACACTAAATATGAAATTAAAATAGCAAGGCTACATATTTGCAAAATAAGGAACATGTTGCTAGTCTTCAAAAAGAAACAAATATAAAACCCCTTAATAATATGCAATTCTGCAAATTCAATTTTCTTCAGAAGCAGAGGAATTGATCAGTAAATCCACCTTCAGAAGTTAGAGCTGATTCAGAACAAAAGGTGAATTTTAGATGCTGGAAGTTGGAGGTTTATAATAATAAAATAATAKCAAATACATACTGTTCTTGGAGTTGGTGTCAATGTTTTGGTGAAGGGGAGCTGCAGCGGCTGCCTTGTGCCACACACAGCCAGTGTGTACCCATGGGGGAATTTGAGCCTGGGGAGGAAACACAGGGACAGAGAGAAGCTTTTTCAATTTTTGATTTGTTTCTCACCATCAAATTCAATTTTAATTGGCATCAGATTAAATTTATTTTCCCCAAGACAAATCTGTTTTGTTGACAATAGGACGAACTCCCTGTACCTTGACCCATGAACTTTTTCATCTTGTTTTTCTCCYTGTGTTCCTTTGAGGAATGACAGCAAGCAAGAGTCTGGGTGGGCATCCAGAGCCAGCCAAGAACAACCCACCAGACATGGGCTGACACTGGAGCCTTGGTGACAACTCCTRTAAGTGGATCCCCACTCCAGAGGTATCAACGGGGTTGGAAAACCACTGTGAATCTCACACAGGTCTTTTTTCTTCTCACACCGTTGCTCTATCACCATCAGAAGCTGGGAGAACAAGAAAGGGGGGGAGAAGGGAGAAAGGGAATGGTGTAGAGGAAGAGGTTGGCATGCAGTGCCAGTGCCAGTGCCAGTGCCAGTGCCAGTGCCAGTGCCAGTGCCAGAGGAGAGACTGCTCCTTCTTCCCAAGTCCTTCCTTCCTCAGCACCCATTTCTCATGATGAGAGTCCCAGCAGTGTGAGAGAGCAGCAAACAGAAAGTTGGGTGAACTCAGCCAACATTGGCATATTCTGTCCTGAAKGTCAGAAGACTGGATGAGAGAAGACAAAATAAGGGAACAGCAAAGCACTGGGAGCTGGCTTCACCAGAGAAGTAAGAAAAGCAGRGAGTGGACGGAACACAGGAGTGCAAGGGTGTGATACTGAAGATCACAGAGATCTTGGAGTGAGCAATACCAAAAGGAATGAAAATGGTGGTTAGTGAGAGAAAGTCTTGACAAGGCTAATCAGAAAGAAAAAACAAATAGTGACCATTGAGATGCAGAACTTGGGATGGGGTGGGGACAGAGAGGCAGGAGACCAGGATGAACTTCTCTGTAATGTTTGCTTTCACACACGCACTATTAAAGCTGGAGAGTGGTGCTGAAAGGGATTTAAATAGAGTTGATTTCYTGAGCTTGTAATGAGTCCATGCACTTTGGGTTTGGCTGAATTATTTTCCATTTTTATTCCTTTTTTTTTTTCCACAGGAAGAAGTAATAATATTTTCAAACCAATTGCAGTTCTGGTCCAAATCAGTTTTAAGATTCTAGTTTGGGAATGACAGGATCAAATTCTCACAAGCCTTCTCAGGAGATTATGGCCCGGCAAAGATTAAGATGTTTCTGCTGTCTTGATCTGGATCCAGAAATTCTTTCCACTTCTGAGTCTGCTTTCCATTGAGGGCTGCTAAGGTGTATTTGAATCAGAAAAGTGGACTCCGAGCAGTTGTTTTTCTCTCTCTYCTTTGTCCTCTTCTCTCCTCCCATCTCCTAACCCCCAACACTCACAAAAGTTTCACTCCCTCCAGTTTCTACCTTGCTGCCAAAAAAAAAAAAAAGGAAAACAAAAACATCACAACTCACCCTTCTGGTTTTTTAACAACATCAGATCTTGAGGCTTTGGTTTTGTCTCATGTCTATATGAGGTAAAAAMCACTCAGCCTTTTTTTTTCCCCTCCAGCTTAAAACCTGATGYTGCTTTGGGTTTGTGGTAAAAAGGAGATTAATGTCCTCAAGTATTCCCAACAAAAAATACTCCCTTTTCTTTTGCATTCAGGTTTTTTTGCATTAAATCTGCAGAATCACACGATCTACTGGGCTGGATGGATAGCCAGGCTTAAGCTAATATGTTTTTTTCCTATGCTGTTAAGTGYCCCTAGTGACTTCTGTTTTCTGATGTGTTTTTGGATTGCCATGGTACAATGCTGTCAAGACAAATATAATTGTGYCTTTGATTTCTCTTTTTTTGTATACTTTCAAAATACTGCACAAGGTGGTCCTCAGCTTTCCAGGCAAGAAGGACCAATATCCACACACACGTGGAGATCCACACTTACCCATCACAGATGTTGTCACATCAATCTAATCCTTTTGTAAGAAGCTGTAGTTGAAGGTAAAGGAGGAGTTTTGCAAATCAAAGCTTGACTGCAGAATTGCTTGAGCAGTGACTCACCGAGAGGTGACTCTAAAAAAATTAATTAGTGCCTCAGTTTACTGCCCTGTAAAAATTGTCTCGGACATGTCTAGAAGCTGAAGTGCTATTCTGAGAACACACTGAGGTGTTTTCTAATTCAGGTGACCACTGGTAAGTGCCCTCTTGACTGCATCTTCCCTGAGAAATAAACTGATTTGTATTTGGAAAGCTGCCATTCCCAGCAGCCAGGCACTCAGAACATTCCTCCTTCTTCACCATCTCTTTGTAAGGGACTTCTTAGCTGTTTTCTTTACACTGGAAAATGTGAAACACAAAATAAGCATCCAAAAAAAAAAAAAAAGAAGGAAAAAAAATAAAGATTGCTAATAGGTGCTAAGGAAGGTAAAACTGTTGGGATTTTTTAGGAATTATTTCCTCCATAAAAAAATCTGTGCCTTCCTTTAATGGGAGKAGGTAAAAAGCAAGGAGTTGGGATCGAGGGTGGGGGGGAAGTTTGCATGTGGCTGCAATGATTAAATGTCAGCTTTGCGCCTATTYTTTAGCCTGCTAGGAGCTATGTACCATGGTGATACATAAACAAGAAGTGACCAATTATTCATGTGAAAAGAGACTTCATGAATCACAGGGAAACAGTAAATTATGTGGAAAAGCACATTTCACATTCTTCATCTGATTGTGACAACACAGAATCAGTGTAACAACTATGCACATTCCTTTTAGTAAGACATGGGGGTGGGTAGGAAAAGGGGTCCTGGTAATACTGGAATGATTTGCAACAAACCCTTTCTTCTCTTTTTGAGGAGAAAAAAAGCCTATTTCAGCTGCCTGCTCTGGTGTGGCTCATTGAAGCGTGTGCCAGGTGCATGAAGGAAACCCTGGCCAGCCTGGAGAAGGTCAGGCCCTGGGGAGTGTGCTGTTTGTTAGCAGAACACCAAGGGGATGGTGTTTGCAGTGCAGTTAGCTGCAGACAGAATACCTATTTCAGCAACCCAGCATCCCTGTCCACTGGAGAGTATTTTTGCTTCTTTGGTGGCACACTGGAAAGGAGGAGTTGTTCCAAACACTCTGCTCCTGGTAGACAGCTTGAACTGCATGGGTTGTTCCTTGGCTCAAGGGACTGGAGCTCCAACCTCCCACACTGAAAGCCCAGTGGCACAAAATCCCTCGCAGACTTACTGCCTGATCTTGTAATTTGCTCTGCCTGAGGGCAGAGTTGTGCAGAGTAGAGTCCCTTTGACTTCACTCTGTCTCAGGGATGCCATTTATATCCACTGGCCCCAGAAGAAGCCTGTGCTGAGGAGCTACTGCTGGAAAATATCTTTTAGGTAGCAAGTAACCTTTTCCTYCTTCTTCTAATGAAATCATGCCARTCAAAGTCCATCCTCACCTTTACTGCACAGAGCTGCTTGGCTTTATGTTCTGCTGCACAACTCCACCAACTGTGTCCTTCCATGTACACATCTGGGTGGTTTCAACACATCTGAGTGGTTTCAAGAGGCAGCCTCACCCAACAGCGCAGCATCTCCAGCAGTGTCAGGGCTGTGTTGCTCTCAGGTGCTTTGCTGGTGTGGGGCTGTGCTGGCAAACACAGCGATTGCTGTGCCTGCACATTCCCTGTGTTACTGAATGCAATATCTGAGGAGTATCTTGGAAAACCAGGCAGCAAATTTAACATGAYGAAGTTCATGATTCTGAAAAGGTCACTCCACTGACTTGTTGAGAAAACTTTAGCAAGGGTCTTAATAGTACGTTTTCATTAGCACYCAGAAAACATAAGAATTATGTCAGAACGGGCATGGAATATGTAGCACTGGAACCCCCTATCTTGAATTAAATTGGTAAAGAGAAAAGAAATTATTTTAGCCTTAAATCAGAATGCCTAGTGTTAGTAACACACATTTTCTGAATTTGGGAGCCCCCAACAACTGAAAAATTCGTGTGCAAAGGTGCAGGTTTAGAGARCTACATGTAGACAGGATAATCAGAAAGGGGTAAAAATACACAGGTCCTGCATTCAGCCTGACCTCAGAGGCTGCACTTATCCCTTTATTCTCTGTGCTTGGATGGCCAGCCATGCTTTGAACAGCAGGATTAAAGTTCCAAAGGAAATTAACTGAGTATTCACACTGATTTTGGGTTTTAGTGGCTTTGCCCATGATGAAATGATTGCACAGGGTGCCAGTGACAGGGCTAGAGGATCAGTCTCGTGACATCCGTTGAGTTTAGAGCGGCTGAAGAGAAGGAGGGMAAGGATGTTTATGCTGCAGGGGAGGAGTCATGCTGCTGAAAACACACCTCACATCGTGCTACAAATAGGGTAAAAAAGAGCCACGGTGCCCACAGTCCCTACTTTACTTTTTTTGTTCTTTATCACCATTCATCRGGTGCCATGTCACATTTAATATTTTTCCATTTGCCTTTGGCCAATATGGTCTGGTACTGCTCAACAGCAGAAACCTGTTGATTCTGGACTGCTAACTACTACTGGCTGGCACACCAAACTGTAGGGTGACTGAACTGTGGTGGAAGACAGACAGAATTGTTTCCAATGTACACCTAAGGAGGCCCTCAGTAAAGCAAACATTGATTTTGGAGAAGGGCTTTTTAAATTTTTTTTCTTTGCCTATCTGCTGCCAGCAGGCTGTAAATAGGATCCCTATATTTTTCCCTGTTGATACTAACCCACACTGGAGCTCATCAGCAGCGTGCAAGCCAGTAGAAGTTGCTGAGCACTGCTAGAAGCCACACACACCTCGGAGCAGATGAGCTCTGTCCCAGCTGTCACGGACTGGTTACAAGGAGAGAAGGCACTGCAGGCAGCCCTGCAGCCCACGGGTGGCCTGTGGCTGCTGGTTCACCGGGTTCACCTCGCCTTCATGGCCTAACTCCTGCTGTTATAAATCATATAGGTACGAGTTTGTTCCTGGAGCAACTTGTTTGCTTTATTAATTTGGAAAATTTCAGTAACTGCGCTCCCCACAGCCTCTTTTTCTGCTGCTGAATTTGCCATAACTGGGGCTCACTCAAGAATGTTCTGTCTTAACAGTGTGTGATTTCCCCTCATGATTTCTGAACGACATTCTGAATAGAAGTACTGGTAAAGTGTGGTAAATACATTTCCAGATAAAGTGATGGYATCTCAGAAACAACCCACTTCTCTAGAGACAGCATGCCACAGATTTGAGGCACCCTCAGACTAAGAGAGAGTTAGGCATCYTGTCCCATTTTCCTCCTCCCCCAATGTTAAGATCAGTGAACCATTTAGAGCAGAAAACAATTTATTTTTAGTACAATCACACAGTCACTTCTGGTTTTATTTATATTTAAATTAAAACCAGCTTTCAGCCCTTCAGCTAGCCCAGAATGTTGATGTTATTTAAGAAACGGGAAAGAGAAAAAAAAAAAAAAAAAA
>NW_026623248.1:1745700-1765699 GCF_030028575.1 Malurus melanocephalus | reverse complement strand
AAAAAAAAAAAAAAAAAAGGCTACAAAATAAGGAAGAGTTTAAAATAGCTAAATCATTTGAATAATAATTTGAACCTGGCATCCCATACCAAGAGGAAACAACAGCATCCTGTGATGCCTACAGGCATTAGAAAGTTGGTGGAAAAACTAGTTAGATGTGCTGTGTCTCTGTAGAAGGGTGACTGGCAGGGCACAGGTTACAAGAGGCACATATATGGTTTGTGGCAAAAAAATAGTTAAAATACTGCTTGAGCTGAGTCAAATACCCAGTGGTGCCTGTTTGGAACATTTTCCTTTTAGTCATTTTGTTTGAAATGTAATAGATGGCTGGTCAATCTGTTGTTAGAGCCTCTGTAGTTGTTGCCTGGAATATTATTCCAAAATGTTTACTCCACAGAGGTGTCTCATGAGYGGTACCTCTTACTCACATCTGTCACTTTTTTTAGGAGGGGTAACTTGAACTTGCTTTTTTTTTTTTCACTCCCATCTCACAGATGTTCAGACCTGTTTCCTTCAGTCACCCTGTCRCTGCATATACATTTCCAAGGGGAATTCAGGGACAAATTTAAAAGTGATTCAAGTGAGTAGAAAGACAACTTAAAGTGAAGTAGATTCACAATCACAAAATATTCCCAAAGYGCCTGGGAAAAAGTGAAAAGATCAATGACTGTTCATAGGGAGGTTTCAATGAAAGATCCAGATCTGTTCCAGGAGATGTTGTGGAAGTCAGTGAGTGAAGAGCCTTCATGTAATAGTCCCTGATATTCCCAAAACCCCGAATTCATGATGTGTGAGTACGTATTAGTGGATTTTTTTGCAAAGCCTGGAATGTATGTGAGACAGAGGAGGCTTTGTGTGATTTATCTTTCCACAGCCATCCACTGTGGTCTGCAAACAGCTGATGTACTCCTGCCACAAACTCTACACAGCCTGGAACCCAAGGGGAGCTGGAAGGAATGGGGGAGCGGTGTGTTTGACCTAAAACTTCAGAGTGCACAGGCTGCCAAATCTTTTTGGTAGGGGACTGTGAGCAGGGGCTCSTGCTGGTGCACAGTGCTGGTTTGAACTGAGAAGAGCTTCAGCAGCACGGGAGGCATCGAGACACAGGAGGTGCTTTGGCATACACAGAGGTGGGTATTACAGTGAATTCATGGAATCAGAGAATTGTAGACTCTCCTGGGCTGGAAGACATGCAGAAGAATTTTCCAGTCCAGCTCCTGGCCCTGCACAGACACCCCAGTAATCCCACCCTGTGCATCCCTGAGAGCTTTGTCCAAACACTGCTGGAGCTCTGGCAGGCTTGGGACTGTGCCCATTCCCTGGGGAGCCTGTTCAGTGCCTGAGCACCCTCTGGGGGAAGAACCTTTTCCTGATATCCTCCCTAACCCTCCCTGACACAGCTCCAGCCATTCCCTGGGTCACAGAGAGCAGAGATCACTGCCTGTGYCTCCTCTTCCTCTCAGGAGGAAAGTGCAGAACTGCTGGGAGCTCTGACCTCAGTCTCCTCCAGCTCAACAAGTCAAGTAACCTCAGACATGCCTCACGCAGCTTCTCTAGCCCATCACCATCTTCCTATCCCTCCTTTGGATGCTGGAATTCGCTGGCAGCTTCTGAGATTCAGACTCCACCTATGAGGTCTAACACACCCCGCTCTGCTGCTGCACTCCCTCCAGATCTCTGTCATCTCTGCCCTCAGAGTGGGGTTGGAGTCACRATCTCCACTTCAATGCATGGACCTGGGTCTGACAGCTGTTTTGGGAACAAGATGAATTGTCTGCAAACATGTGCAGGGGACTCTGAGGGAAAATGCTGCATTGCTATCTCTCATGACATAAATAGCACTTTATYATTTTGATTTCTTAGAAGGCTCCTCAGCTTCATTCTTGCAGACACCACTGTTATGGAAGGAGTGGAGAGAGCCTAAGCTCTCCTGCTCAAAGATACATGCTGAACAATGGTAATGCAAAGGATTTTTCAAGATTACATACTCTCCAAAGAAACTGGATAGAAAACCCTCTGTCTTCACTACAGCATCTCACAAAATTCCATCTGGATGGGTTGATTGGGATCAGATGGTCACCAAAGTAGCTTGTGCTGTTTCCATTCACTTGCTGTCTTAAGCCATTTTCATTGAGAGGTTATTCTGTGTRCAGAATCAATGTGGTAATTGTTGTTTCAGAGAAGCTTTTATTTGCACTTTATACCAGGACCTGTGTTTGATTTACCATCTTTTTCAGATGATAAAGTATTGGGTTGATAATCTTCTCTTTCCCAGTGAACAGAATGACATTTACTCTGAGGAATTAATTCTCCTTGCATATTTTTAAAATGCTATTTTTTCATGCTGACAACTAGCACCTCATCTTGATCTCTCAGACAATTTAAAGTGCCATGTCAATCTTCACAGATGTAGTGGATGCCAATGTCACACCCAGCCTGGTCTGTCAGAGTTCTAGGGTGGGTTTGATGGGGGATATCACCTGGTTCAGCTGGCAAATGTTCTCACAGCCTTCACTCTGAGGCCTGTGAGAGTTATGGGCTGCCTGTTTCACAGGGGTCATGAGCTAGTGTTGGTTTACACAAGGGCTCTGAGGAATAAACAGCAGGTCCTCACATGAACAGACCATGGAAAGTGTCAGTGGGAAAATGCTGGGATGTCTCCTGACACCCACCTTGAGAGTGATGGTGTGCTGCAGTCCTGCCAGAACTGGGAGAAACAAGTTCCCTGGAAGTATCCCAGGRTCACATTGTGAGGCTGTACTTCCAGCATGGGACTGTAACTTTGCCTCTGGGCAGAAGATGGGAATTGTAGAGGAATCTGATTCTGATCAAGGAACTTGTGTGAAGCACGATGGGTGCATTGTGGCAAGCAGTGATAAAGCACCATGATGTCCTGAAAGACACTTAAAATGGGACAGCTGTCAGCTTGGAGCTTGTAGTGGCTGAAATCTTCTTRTGTTGCAAGGACTGCTTAGAGGATGAACATTTCCCAATCTCTCGACCAATGTCCCACRGCTTCTCCTTGCCTCAAACACTTTCTTCCTTTTGCTTAAAGCAATCAAACAAACAACAGAAAGCCCTTCTGCTGTCAGTTCTGAGTTTTAGGAAAATGTCTAGCAACTGACAGGAAGCAGTTTGTGAYCTCACCTGGCAATGAATAAAAGCCAGTTCTAAAAATGGCATTTGGAACAGCGACATTTAATTGGTATCTGCCAGAGGAGGACACACTCAAACTTTGCTTAAGTAAAACCTGATTGTCAGCACAAAGGAATTTGGAGATGTTTTGACATACTTATGTAATGGAAGGGGTGAATAGGAAGTGAGGAGACATTTTTTTTCTGAAAAAAATCCTATTTTTGTTTACATACTCAAAATTTAACACTACACTAATGCCTTACTCCTCTTTCCCTTTCCATAGTTTTGTCCCATGTCTCTGGTGTTTACATTCTAGTTAATTTGAGTGAGCTTATAGTTTAGGTCATTATCCTGTTGTCCTTTTTTGGGGTAAAAAAGAGCAGTAAAATTGTCAATTATGGATTTGTTAACAAAACATCTGAATCTTCCGTGAGCCATTCGGAGGCAGGATGGAAGGATACRTATCCTTAGGGGAAAATGTCAGAAAACGTGGCCAGCATCATTTAAAGAGTCAATGTGACATTCTGCAAGAATATTCGGTGGGGACAACAGCTTGGGGCTGAGCTTTCCTCAGTGCTGAGCTTGGGTTGATRAGAGTGAGAAGATGGTTTTCCTCACTCATTACATCCCCCAGGCTTTAACTGGTGCTTACTTGGAGGTAGGAATGAGTTTGGATGACATTTGTACAGCTTAAACAAATTCTGGTCCAAATTCTCTTTTGAACTGTAGTCTTCTCTGAGGATAATCAGAGGGCAAAGCATTTACATATTCTTCTCCTTCTAGTCTAATCCACTGCTGTCTCCATATCACTCCTGTCAGGTGGCAGGTTCAGTACTTGGGAAGGTCTCAG
Source organism: Malurus melanocephalus (assembly GCF_030028575.1). Classification (NCBI taxonomy): domain Eukaryota; kingdom Metazoa; phylum Chordata; class Aves; order Passeriformes; family Maluridae; genus Malurus; species Malurus melanocephalus. Next base: position 1,761,714 of record NW_026623248.1, on the reverse strand, counting down.
CTTTCCTTAGAAGAGTCACTGTCCATCCTGCGCCACAATGGGGAAAAGTTCAAAGGGACTACTCCTGTAAGTCATGTAGGGAGCGGTTCAGGGTCTGATATGCTGAGTTTAAGGGTTAAGAGTAACAGTAAAAGTTTACTCAGTTTTCTTATTCAGCTGTATCTCACAGTATTTCATAACTCCTTGTGAGACTAGAAGAGACTGTGTTGAGGGCCTGATGAAAATTAAGGTATTCAATAATTTTCCTTCCCCTTGCCCATGATGCCAGGCACCCTGTCATTGAAAGCAATGAGGTGGGGCAGGCAACATCTTCCCATGCTGGTTCCCTCTAGTTGCCCTCTCATCCTTCATGTGCTTAAAAGTATCTTCTCAGAGCATTTGCTCCACAGTTTTCCCAAGGACTGAAGTTATGATGGCCAGAAAATGTTGGCCTCTATCTTTCTTACCCTTTTTGGGGCTGGTGCAACACCTGCCTTTTGCCAGGCATTAGGAATTTTCCCTCATTGCCAGAACTTGTCAAAAGTGATAGAAATCAGCTCCTCAGTGACATCAGCCTTTAGCAGCCTCRGATGCTCCCTTACGTGATGTGACGRACCTGCACGTATCAGTTGGTGAATGGATCCCCATCTTTTCTTCCTGTGGGTACTGACAGACTGGAATAGGAGGCTCAGAAACTTGGGAGGCCTGAGGACAAGTCTCACATGTGAAATCTGAGCTGTAAATTACATCTTTTTCCCTGTAGCTTGTCACTAGGACCCTGAACCCACTGAGCAATGGATTCATTCTGTCTGCCCTTTCTTCCACCGMTGTACACACAAATCCTTCTGATTCTTACCTTCCTTCATAGTTTCAACTCCAGCTGAGCTTCCAGTCCTGACAGCATTCCTACTCATGCAGTTCATGCATGAGTAATCTTTTCATTTTGCCATTCACCTTTTACAGTTTTTGCTGTTTACACTGCTAGTGCTATCAAGCTACACCAAGTTTCCATAAATAGAAAAAAAAAATCCTATGTGACTCAGTTAATTCGGGGATGATTAAATGGCAGCCCATATAAAACTGGAAATGAGTTTTATTTGGTTTAGTCTTGTCTCCTCCACCTCCAATAAATGAATCTATTCAAGTTCAAACCACACAGAGGGATTTTCTCTCTATGACTGATGGTGAGGAGTAATGTACAGTAAAAGCAGATCTTAGTGCTGTATGAGTGCTTTAACTTACATGAGGTGCTGTGAAAAGCCACTGCTGGAGTTTTACACTTTTGGCCCCTGAGCCACCCAACCTGTAAACCTGAAGGGGGACAGAAGCTGATTACCTTTAATAAAATCCATCTCATTGTCTGCAGTCTACAATCCTTTGTAGTCTGGGTCTGCGGCTATGGAACAAAGAGGTTTTCCCTGTTGTGATGAAAGTCCTGCTTTGAAACAGCACAGGAAGGTTTAAGAAAGAGAGAGGGACTGAAATGGTCTCTCTTGGAGAGAGTGAGCTGCTTGACAAAACAAGGAACTGGCTTGGAATAGCAGATGAAAGGATATTATGATGTGTCAGTAAGGCAAAGGAGACCCCAGGCAGCTCTGATTTAGGCTCAGCTGTTAATCAAAAAAACTGGGGAAAATCCAAGCCTCCAGAGCTTAAACAGAAATAGAAAGGGCTGTTTCCTATTATACAAGCACATAAAGCTGTGCTAAAGGGGAAATCCAATCGGAAAAGGGCTTTTCTCCCTATCCAGCTTGTAGATTGTGCTGGAGGAGTAAGAGGCACAGTGCTGGGCACTTTTCTGGAGTAGTGTACTTATTAACCCATGGCACGAGTATAGAGACAGAAATAATCCATGGGTGCTCTGCTTGGAAACCACTTTCCATGACATTCACTCGCTAAAGACTGTCAATCAGTCCTGCTCAGGCCAGCTGTCACTCAAGACCCCTCCACATGCATAGGCCTCATCCAAAACCTGTCAAGATAAAGATGCTCTTGGACTTCAATGGTCTTTGAATCAAGCCTGTAAAACAACCTGACATCTGCAGTAAATACTCAGGCCTTAATGACCATTTTCCCCTAGGGTTCTGGAACATCATTCCAGCATCTGGGAAACTTGCGTTTCCTGGTGTTTCCCATTTGGTAGAGGATTTTTAACAGATTAAAAAGCATAAGTTCAGGTCAATTGGTTCCTCACTTTCTGGGTTAGTTCAGGTTCTGCTGCAAATCAGGATGTCAAATAATCCTTTCTGATCTTGCTTTTCTGCTGAGAACCTCGAATGGTCTAAGCAAGCAGAATTGAATATTCCAGAGAATACAGAAAGAAAGGAAGATAACATTGTCACCTGTCAAATTGTAAAWACAGCTTGTCTCTTTGAGCAAATAAGAAAATGTCTGTGGCTGAGCCAATGGACCTGACACCAACCAAAGAGTTGAGATTATTTGGATGGCATAAACACTGCATGTCCTTTTTGGCTTTCATCCTTTTTATTCTGCACTCTAGTAACTCTGGGAATAGGAAACCACCACTTCTGTCCACAAAAGCCTGACCACACATACTCACAGCAGGAATTTTACCAGGTTTGTCTTTCACTGCCTCCTTACATAACAGCAGTGGTGAAAGGGAAAAGGAAGGAAGGAAGGAAGGAGTCTAAACCACTTGGACAAACCTGGACAGAATCTTGCAGACTGAAAGCGACCACTGAATCATAAAATGTCCACTGGGAGAAGAAGTTGGGAGGCTGAGGGCATTGACAGTAGCAGCAGGGAAGGGAGATGCAAAGAGAAAGAGACTTTTCACAGCCCAAAACCTGGGGTGTTAAGGCTGAGGAGAATTGAAAGACAATTACAAGTTTGAAGCTTGGGAAGATGAGAATACCCTTTCCTTTATTCGTACAATGTTCTGTGTGTTATGAGCCTTCTGGTGAAGTGGGAATGGCTTGTTTCTTTGATTCAATGGTGCTCACAAGATTTCAAAGGAAAATGGCTTAYAGGTTGGAAAATGGGAGCACTATCATGAAATCATGACCAGCCCCAAAATATTTGGTCCTCAAGTTTCCATTCATGGTCTCTAAGACAGCACTCAGGCCACAGCAAAAAAAAAAAGACCTGAACTGTGGCTTACCACAAACACTCCTTGAAATCCCAGCTAGCAGTCTGGCACTTTCTCTAGCCCATTTCTCACGTCTCCAAGCCACTCATCTATCTGCTGATCATGTTAGACAGAAACAGCAGCCAGCACTCCCTCCATCTGGATTCTTGCATATGATTTTTAGAAAGGCTCCAACACAGACTCTGTTTCTTTTCTTTGTTTTTGTTTCTGCTTTGTTATTTTTTCCATGTCCAGATTCGGAGCTTGAGTGTTGCTGTGGTTGCCTYTCTGACAATGACACTGTCCTAATTAATTGCTACTCTTTAGAAGCATCAGTGCCTGGTTTAGGATACATGAAGATCTCAGATTTATAACATTTATATGCAAAACTGTGCCTGCAGTTAAAGAGGCAGCAGAGTAGAAATCCCTGGCCTAAACTTCTCTTTAGGCAGGGWTTTGCACAGAGTGCCAAACCAGAATCAAATTAGTTTCTTTAAGACTTAGATTTTCCCATGTTTTCTGTTACTCAAAGGTCATGRTGTTTTTTAAATGTCTCTGCTGTTCCTGAGTTAGTTTCCTCTTCTGTAGCAACCTGTAGGGAAGTCATAATGTAGTGTTTATGATGACATCCCTTTCGTGCTGTGGAAAGAATTTTAATGTCATGAATTCCACCTTATGACCGGAGAGATGGGCTTGAACTGGAATCTCACAATCACATAATCCAAAACTCAGTGGAATTTGAATCCCCAGCTGACCTCACATTTTAGAAGCCAAAATTCTGTTTTCATCCCTCATCTTCCAGTCTTTGAAACAGTTTAGATCTGGGATTCTCTGGCTCAAATGCCTAATGGTGGCTTCAGTGCCAAAAAAAATGGGAAAGAGAAAATGGGAAACATGAAGATAAACAGAACCCTTAAGTGGAGAAAAACTAATTTAAAAAATCTATAAAATATCAGCTAACAATGAGAACCTAGTTTTCTATCTGTCCAGCTTGTCCAAGCACCTCTCTCTACAAAGTTCACTAGCAAAGATTTGGGTTTTCTATGAAGACTGTCATTTCACCTACCCACTTGTGTCATTCTCAGTGGCACAGCTTTTAGCACCTCACCCCTTAACATCTTTTTGGCTCAAACAAAATTCCTGTAAGTTAAGAATGGGCTGTAACATCTCACCTTTACAAATAGAAAAATCACAGTGTGGAGAATTTAAACAGCAGACCTAAGCTCACCTAGAAGACAGTGGAAGAGGAGGGACTCACTGTACCACTCTCTGCACAAATGTCTGTATGATGACACCATTAACTGATAAATGTTTTTCATGTGATGGGCCCCATGATCCAGAATCTGGTTGTTTGGGGTCTTTTAAAAAATATATATTTAGCAAGACCCAGGAGATCATTGAATAATGTACCTACAGTCACACTCAATATGGATTCTTCTCCACATCTTTTTTGTTAAAGTCCATGTTCAGGTTCTTTATTCAATCATTACTCAAAAAAAAATAAGTTCAGCAATTATTTAAATTAAATTTTAACACTGTTGGAGGAAAGATAACCTATTCCTCACAGGAAAAATAGATCTTGCTTGTCGTCAGAAGAAGCACCAAGCAGTGGTCAGAGGTTGTCACCTAGACCTCCATACACAGATATATCCACAGGAGCAGTGTGTATTGGGAAGGCAGGACAGAGTGGGATGGCCAGGTGGAGGATACAGCTGGACAAGTGTATTGGCAAGAAACAATTTACATCAGCCCCTTTTGCCCCCTTTCTCCCTAATTTCCATGCTTCCTYCTTTCCAAACCACCTTGGTTTCTCCCTTTTCCAGCTCTTGTTTTCTCCACAAAACACCTCCTAAATTTTGTACAAACCCAAGACGCCCTTCCCCTTCATCTGTAAAGCCCCTTTCCCACAGGCTGTGACCCCTCAGCCTGTGAGGTGGCCCAGAGAGATCTTCTGGGTGATCCAACTCCCTCGGTGTCTCTGGCAGGCAATGGGGCTGACAATCCCCTGTGGCTGCCCTTGGAGGGACCAGGGTGAGGGTTCATTTCTCTGGGGAGGTTTTTGGAGTTCCTGTGTGTGGAGATGAGCCACTGAAGGTTGATGTCTCCTGGGACAGCATCCATGTCAAGGTTTTACCTGGGTTCCCTTCTTGCCTTTTTCTCTTTGTGCACCTCTGTCTGTGTGGAGATGAGCTTCAATCACATATGCCAGCAATGGGAATAATGTATTTTTAGTGYCACTGTCACCAAAACTGCAGGAAAAAGAAAACCCTCTAACACTATATTTGGAGTGATAGAGAATCAGGCATTACTTTATTTTCTGGCCAGGATGTTGTTCTGGCCAGGATGTGCCACAGAAATAATTTCATCCACACAAAGCCCGGGTGTGCAGAGAAAATMATTCTAGGACATATAAATTTTACAAGATTTCCCCCAAACTTTATACAGTCAAAAGCCATAGAATTCTATTCGTTTAWTGTTCATTGGTCCAACATTGCGCAGTTCTCAGTATTTGGGTTCCTGYTGGATCTGGATTTCTTCRCCTCTGGTGCTAATTAGGTGCTCCTTCTTTTCTTTCTTTTCCTAGACCAGGTGTTCTGACCACATCAGGAGTGATGTTCAGTTGATGGCCTGTTGATAAGCTCTCCATGGCTTTTGATGGTCCATATCTTCTGTACCACTCCCGGGTCTGTTGAGATGTTCACTCCATCAGTCCTTACCGAGTGGAGCAATGCCCTGGAAAGAAACCTTCCCCCAGGGCAAAGGCAAGCAGGATCTCTGACTGAAGTTAAATAAAAAAAAAATTTAGCTCCAACATTTTTAATCTCCAACATTACCACTCACTTTAATGGAGCTAATGGTCAAAGTTGCCCATCCAGATTCTTGTTCTAACAGTACTGAGCATCTCTCTCACAAAGAAAACMTGTTTTCATGTATATTTTTCTTTTATTCCAGCTAACTCTTCTGCACTGCTGGAATGGGGCACTGGACCCCCATTCTTCACTTCAAATTTGGCTCTCCCAGTGTGCCTGCACTGTAATGTAGCTTTCTAATTCCTAAATATTAAAGATTGTTAAAAGAGGGGTTAATTTYCCATCATGCACTCATTGCAATGACTTTCATGTTGCTTTAACTTTAAAATTTTCCCTTCCCTGTTTTGTTTTTCTAAAATATGTAATTCATATAGGACTCAAGTGACCCTTTTTTAAATTCAGATTTTTTTTTCTGTAAAATATCACACACATTTCTGGTTTACTCAACTGTTTTTAGAAAAGTGATATATTCTGGTGTCCCTGGCATGTTACATTAGGTTCAGATGTGAGCACAAAGACTCCATTTTGCAAAAATAAATGCATTCTCTTTCAACTCACGTCCGTAGGGTATCCCAAATGTACGGCACCGTGTTTACTGTGCACTAATATAATACATAGCTGTGCAACCTATGAACATGTTAGTTAAATGCTCAACACACGTCCTTGATGCATCAATTACCTTCATTAGACTTGGCCCCTCGAATGATTGTGAGTGCTTGCTTGTACAGAATGTTCCTTGCCTGCCTTCAGAGAGGGAGGCCAGCCAGAGGAACTGCCTGTTTATTTTTGAACCCATGTAAAAGTAGACCAGGAGCAGACACCTCCTGCTGCAGGCTAGACCTGACAAAGAGGTCATCTTTGTTGCACATGGCTAAGGAATCACATCCCCTGCTGAAGATCAGGACTATTTTTAGAAACAGGATAGAACTCCTCATTCTTGAAATTGTTTTAATTTCCATCCCAAGAGTCAGACTGCATGGCTAGGGAAAAGAAAAAAAAAAAAAAATCTAGTAGGCTGCAGGGCCAGTGTGAGCCGCAAGCCTGTGTAAAAAGAAACCTGATGAAATTGCTCCTTGTGGTGCTCACAGAATTTTGTCCTGGCAGCACCGATGTGCTAATCACTAAAGGCTGACAAAGAGCCATTGCCCAAGAGCAGCCCATAATGGTCATGTAAATTTTACTTAAGTACATGCGATTACAAGAAATTGCCCAGAATTTTAACACACATTGTGCTGCCCTGTTTATAGAACAGGATAGATTTACTGGCTCCATTTTTCTACTGTAAATCAAAAACCTTAGGGCTTGGGAGGAGGAAAGGGGGGAGGAAAGGAAATGTTTTGGCTTCACAGTATATAACTGCCTACGGAATCATTTTAACGTATATTAAAACCTCATTCAGGTCTGCCACAGATGTAGTGAGTTTAAACAATCCAGTGGGGCGCGTTCCTCATAAAACTCTTCCCCTTCTCTGGTTCTGTAGACTGCACTTCAGTGGATGGCCACATGTCTCCTGAAGACACAAGAATTCTTGTCCTGTTTTCCACAAGAAGTAAATTGAGTTTTTCAGAGTTTTCAAAAACTGCACAGGAAAATTATAAATTATACTGACTATTCTATAGTACAGGCAACAGCATCTCACCCAGAAATTTCTGCTTCAAGCCCAGAGCTCAAGCTGACTGAGGCGATGGGTCCGGGCCTGGGCTGGATTTCAAGCTCTTAGCTGAGAGACAAAGTGCCATCATCCCAATGTCTGATCTGCCACCCTGTTAAAAAGGCAAATTTCTAGTCTGGATTATGTCTAACTGCAGCTTCTAGTCACTGAATCTTGTTTATGTCCTGTCCTGCTGGATTAGAAAGCTATCTATTACATGAAACTGCTTTCAGCCTGTGGTATACCCAAACCAGTATTTGTAATCTTGGGTCATCGTCATAGCTCTTTCTAAATACTTCCCAGTTTTTCTACATTCTTTTGCCAGGGTAGACATCCAGCTGGATGGATGACTCCCAAAAACTCTCCCTGGTGCCAGACAGAGGAGTAATATTCTCTCTATTTTTCTACTCAGTTGTCTCTTCCTTTTGTAAGTAAAAATTATATCAATACAGACAGTGTCAACACATCACTAGAACTCACAAATCACCATTTYTTACCATGCTCATGTTTTCCAGAGCTACTAATTTGCAGCATTGACTTGCCTGTTTCAAGAGAGCATGTTCTCTTTGTTCACAGGGTTTAAAATGCACCTGTTTTAGTAATCCCATTCTACCCTATGATCTGTATTAATTTTCATCCTGGTTAATATGACATCACATGCAGTTCCAATACCTGTTAATACACATATTTTTTATTTTGCTAATATTCTTTGAGATCGCTGATAAAAACACTGAATAGCAGAGTAARTAAGCCTCGAAAAGGAGCCCACGGAACATCAGTATTAGCATGGCCATAAGATCCTATGTTTTACAGAAACTGATGTAATCTGTTAAATTTTTATATATTTGAATTATGTTCACTTTTGCTAGCATTGTTTATTCATTTCTCAGATGTAAGGATTACATGCTTTATGGAATGCTAAAAGCATTATGTCTACAGAGCTATCTCTAACTATCAACCCTGATGTCTTGAAAAGAAAGGAAATAAATAATCAGAAAATTATCACAAGCTTTTTATGGCAGCACAATTTTCATCTTGATGTTACAAATTCTTCATTCCTTTTAGATAGTGTTACATAGAAATCTGTGATTTTACTAAGGTWGGCACCTGGCTCATCTTGTCCTGTCCCAACTGAATTTTTAACTGTTATCAATTTCTTATCAAACCTCTAGAGTTCCTTGGTGTCCCAAGACTTAAATAGTCTTCTGAGATCTCTTTGGACAATTATTTAGATGGTCTTTACCTGCGAGTAAAAACTATGCTTTGCTTCAATCACCACAGTTCAATATCTGTTGTCTAAAGAAATTATACGCACTGTATTGTCATTAAAAAAGAACAGAAGTCTGTTGCTTTCCCAGTGAAGAAAAGCCAGGTGCACTGTACATGTTGTACACATCTGCTTTTTCCTCACCAGGCTTGATAATTTCCCGTTCAGGATTAGAATGTTTCAGTTTCATCTCCAAGTGACCCAGAGAGCTTCAGACCAAATAACTGGGAATTATTTACTCCAAATGACTCTGCAATAGGATAGGAAGTGCCTTCCTATAGTTGTGTCAGAGTTCTATGAGGAATTAGCAGGAGGAAGCAGATGGGGTTTGGGGAGACAGAAAGGACAGGAAGAGCAGGCGGAGCTGGGACTGAGGCACGCTGCAAAGGTAATGGCAATTTGGTTAAAGATAGGGAGATATATTAAGAGAAAGAATGGAAGGTCAGGCTTGGAAGTACCTCTGGACTGGGTTATCCTGGCACAGCCTGCAGGGAGATAGTCCTCACCAGCAAGCCTAAATCTCYTTCTGACTTTAAATGGACATCTCAGCCATCACTTTCCCTGGCACAAGGATGACCTATTTGAAAATAAAATCCAGACAATCTGTATGGCATCATCTACTATTTTAAGCTGGGTTCCTGTTTTGTCTTTGCCCAAYGATGTGAGCTCAGCTCTTGCACTGCCAGAAGGGAATCCTGAGGCCAGAGGATGTTTTGGAGTCAACAGTTTGACCGGTGAGTTCATCAGAGGCAGCGTGGGTGGTTCCCAGCGCTGTTCAGGTGCAAGAACCTGCACCAGCAGAACAGTTAAGAAAAGAAGCACAAAAATGTAAACARTGTAAAAGAAAAAGGCAGAAAGAGCTCCCTAGGAAAACAGGGTTATTAAACAACTAGTAACAAAGAATGATGTGAGTATTCTACAGTTACACAATCATTATGAAAAAAGTATATGCTTTTTTTCCCATTTTTTCTAGAATTTCAAGTGAAATAATTACATTTGTCCTAAGTGTGTCTCAGCAGAAGTTTCCTCAAAGTTTAATTTGATAATAAATCCCTACAAAAACCTATAGACTTTCAAAGCAGGAATGAGCCTCTTAACATCATGGGATAGAAATCAGTTTTTGGTGTTGCAATGGGCTTTTGCATTGTGGGTACCATTATTACTTAGGTTGGATTTGTCATTTGCTTTATGTTTGTATTTTATTTAAATATTCATTAATAGCWTATTTATTAATATTAACATTCATATTGGTTAAATCAATACAAATATATTATTTTATATTTGTGTTAATTAATAACATACATGCAGCACTCAGAAACATCCAAGTGGTCTTGTGCAAGACATTAAGAAGGATAAATGGTAAGATATTTCTTCTCAAATCACAGAGCTGAAGAAAGATTCTGAAGTTAAAATTGCCCTAAATGGAAACCTTAAAAAAGATGATGTTGGGTGAAAGCCAGCCTGGAAAGGGAAAGGAAACTACAGGCAGCGACTTCTTTTCATTTCCCTAAAAGAACTTATTTACCTTAGGCAGCAGATGCAGGTGGTCACCAATGTCCTKGTAAAAGGGTGTAACACCTCCTCTATTTGTGAATTTTGATGTTCTTTGTATTGTCATGTGACAAACAGACTTTTCAGGAGAAGTAAAAGATTCTGAACCACTGTGTCTTTTCAGGGAAGATTCTGATTTTACCACATGTTTATCGCTTTCCTTCATTAACTGACTGAAGAAAAAATAAAACTAAGTGATTAACCAGATTTTACTTTCACGAGGAATTTTAAGTTTACATGGAGTCAGGAAGTGATATTTATGTATAAGAAAATATGGCATAATTTAAAGGGCTTGGACATTCCTTCATTCACCATCTTTTTTTTTTTTCCCTTTTAGACAATGTCTACAGATGAATTAATGAGTGGAGCAAATCAGAGCAAAAAATGCACAGATTCCCTAATTGCTTTACCTACAACTTAAGACAAGCTTTGCAACTGCCATCTACATAAGAGAAATACTGTTTGGATTTTCTCTTGTGTCAAAGCCATGTATCCTCTGTAAGGTCCTCTACAGTCCTCTGCAGTGAAGGGAAATGGGAGCTGCTAGAAAATGATTCATCACACTTACTTYAGAAACTTTTCTCAGGAGGACTGGTTCAGCATCAGGAAGGGTCCAATTCTCCCTTTTGATTAGAGAGATCCATAGAGAAAAAATGACTTATTTATATGCACCCAACAGATGATGTCTTGCCAAAAGTAAGTTATTTGTCGTGATTAAACCCACTTGCTTTGGATTTTCTGYCTTTCCTTTTCATTAATTTTATATCAACCCCTCATTCCTTGCATTGGCCAAGACCATTACAGGCACACAAGACACTGACTGTTGCAGTTGGCTCCTTGTGTGTTGTTTTGGAAGGTGCAAAAATTATATTCCTAAAATAAAAGAGACAGGATTTATAAGCCAGAGCACACAAGGGAAATCCACTTTCCTTGAAAGGCTTGGCTGCTGTCTAAGTTGCCTCTGACACAGTTACATAAAAGACCTACTTTATTTTTCCACTTTCTGAGTCAGAAGAGCTTTGGATAAAATTCACAGTGACCCTGCTAAATGTATGGAGCCAGACTCCCAATGAGACTTGAGGTACACCCAGAAATTTAAATTCTAGCATAAGATTTGTTTTGCAGGGGGAAAAAAAATGGCTAAGATAGTAGCCAAGGATTCAGGAGATGTGGATTCATTTTCTTGCTCTGCCACAGATTTCCTATATGACTTTGGGAGAGTCATTTAATCTCTGCATATCACTTTTCTGTGGTAAAACTTTCTGGATGTCTCTGAAGATAAACATATTAAGACGGATGCTCTGAAACCAAAGCCCACATGTCTGTTGAAGAAAAGTAGACAGTTCCTAATCAAATGCTATTTCCATATACAAATATTTGGTTTAGAGCATATCAGTTCTAAAGGATGTCTCTCCCAAGCTGTCAATTCCATGACAAAGATTAAAGTTTAAAATCTTGTTTCCCACACATCAATAATTCCAGCTGCCATGGAACTTGAGACCAAAACAAAACATTTAGAAACACTCCCTCTCCCACACCTTCTCCCCAACAAAGAAGACCCCCTTATCTCACCTGTATCCTGTGAGTGACACCCCATCATTCTGAAGTCCTTATTAAAAGACAGTTGTTGCAACAAATCCAGGAGACAGAGGAGTACTAAGCAATTTGAATCAAAAGGAGCAAAGATCTCCCAAGGAAGTGTCATTGCATAACTGTACCACCACTTCCCTTCCTTCTGGGCCAATGAAGTTTGCAGTCAGGAACTTATGCTGATTTTAACAGCTTGGGGATGTAACAGAAAGATGCTGTGGGGAAGGACAGGGCTGAAATGGATCTCATTATGCTWAGCAGAAAGCCTTGGGTACAGCCCAGAATCTGGTCTACTGAAATGCTCCTTCAGTTGTCACTCTGTTTCAACTCATACAGGAGGTGGACTTACTTATTTTAACCATTTTTATGATATTTGAATATTTCACACACATTAGCCCTCCCTAACATTATACTCAATATTCTTTTTTTCAGAAGAGGCAAGTAACAATCTCTATCACTTACTTTTCCAAATACTAATAAAACATTACCTTCTACAAAATTAAATTGGTGATAATGCTTGAAGGTGAAATCAACTGTTCTCTGCTGGGCTTTCAGATTACATTCTTGTRGCAATAAAGATGAATCTAAATCAGATCTATGCTTTTCCATACCTAAAATCCACCTCTCTAAAATTAACTCACTCCATACAAAATCTCACTTYTTTGGATGATTGATTTTATTGCAGCAAGTAGAACTATACCATAGGGTGCTGATGAACAGGCAATTTAACTTACAAATCACTTCTGAAAAGGTCTTCTACTTCAGAGAGCAAACTCAAYTTCGCAAGTGACCTAAAGTTTTCACACTTCTTATTTCAAGTTTCCATTAAAGTTGAAGGTTACACTGCCTCTGTTTCTCTCTTTTTAGTGTGAGGTTCTTTTCATTCTCAATAAAAGAAAGAGGTTGCAATCATGAAGGGAAGACCCAGAATGATCTGAGGCATGATAGAAAACCTTCTATGTGGCAGTCTTTGAAAAAAAGAAGAAAAAGCCTGCACTAAGCATAAAACAAATCTCCTCTCAGGAAAACGTGTAAAATTGAATGGTACATTCCTAAGGGAAGAGCATCTGATTAGAAGATGATGAGAGTGGGGCAGGGCTGGGGATTTTTAAATGAGATGTGGTTTGAACAACTGTTTGAAGTAAACTGGATCTTCCAACAACACATGGATAAACCTGGAGTTAAAATACTTGTCCAAAAACTGAGCAACTGGGTTCTATTGCCTGATTTGTTTCAGATTCTGTGTGTAGTCTATGGCATGTCATATATTCATTTTATGCTATATTGTAAATGGGCATTTTATGCATTTTGTAAAAATTAAAAGATGTTCTCCTTTGCAGAGATGTAGCAAGCAAAATCCATAAAACTCAGAGGAGTTTAGAGGAGTAACTAGATTGAAAAAAAATTAATTTAACCAATATTGCTAAATACTAGGGAAAAACAAAGCATTGAGGTCCTATAAACTATTAATTATGACATGTCTCCCAAGAGAAAAAATAAGGATTCTTTTAACTGGGGTGTTAGACTTTTGTCTCAGCTGGTCCAGAGGCTACAGAGTGGGTGAAAAGTCCTCAGCTGGCAAACTGAAAGACCTGAGACATTTTAGCATCCCTTTATATGCCAAACTTGGTTGACCTAATCCTAATTTATTAGGCAWGGGAGAATGGATCTGCATACAATAAGGACTGACCTTCCCATATTTTCCGGTGAATCCAAAGCCTGTTCACAGAATTCTGGTTAACTATTTTCCTTCTTTGAATTTCCCCCACCTCTTGACTTCYGGGCTTCACTTGTGACCAGAAGACAAAATGCCATGAGAAAAAGCTCCCCCTGTGGTAATTCTAACACTGCCAAGCACAAGGCCTACAAACCACATGGGAAAATTCATTCACATACAATCCACWGCCCAAAAATATCCAAAACATTTGGGATAAGAATTCAACCTTTAAGCATTAATACAATCCAAACTTCTCAAATATTTCAGAGTCAGCCCTTTTTGTAGTTTTTTCGCAAAAGTAGAAAACACTTCCATTAACCATTTTAAATGTTTCTTTCAGATGCCAAAGCCATGAATCAAATAATTTGTTAAATGAATATTAAATATTTAATCAGTGTATTTTCACTTATTTTGCACAGGGTTTTAGTAAACTAGTGAAGTTTCTTGATGCCAATCAGATTCTTCATMTGAGGATTGTTCCTGCATTAATTCTATTCAGTCTCAAGCCAAATCGTGCAGGCATGTGCACGAGCATTGCCTACACAATAATGTTGCATCTTCCTTTCCAGGGAATCCAAGTTGCTTTTTAAGTTCCTCTGGCTGCTGAGGAATGGCTGTACTAAGGGTCATCTAAGATAGTCTAGCAAGGTAGTTGTCTCCAACAGTGGTCATATGCATAACTAGCAAAGCCAAGATCAAATTGCTCTACCAGCCTTAAGGTAACTTCTGAGTCTGATGTACTTTGTCCAGTTGGTTACAAAGTTTTCCTCAACACTTTTGTCCAGTCTTCTTCAGAAGCAATGAACTTCAAGTTCATTAGACCTCTTTGTTTGCATCACAGACTCCCATGTGTCTATCAGACCCACTATGAGGACATAGCATGGAAAGCAGTTCTGACTCCACAGCCACTAGAGACATGTATTTATATATTTATATATTTTCAGTGTATCTCAATGTAAATGACATATTTCCAGTCATATTCAAAGATGTGAGCATCTAAGGGACCAGTTAACAACATTCACTTCAAAACATGGGTGTATCTGCACTTTAATTACTGGTAGTGACTGTGCATGCTGCTACCAGGGCATCTGTTACGCACAGAATTGTAGCACAGGCTGGGAAAAAGTTTGAAAGGAAAACAAAACCCATGTTGGAATCTGCTAATAGCTCATTGGGGCTCTGGCCAGGACTACATCATGAGCTGTTCTCAAGCTGAGTGGTTACAGCTAGCCTACAACCCTATCAGAAACATTTCTGGTAGCACACCTGCTCAGCAGCTCTGCTCAGAAATAGCTGATTTAAGCAAATGACAGCGTTTTCTTGGGACCAATCCCAAGCCAGTGAATTAATCATCACATGAACAAAAAAATGATGATTGACTTCATCATATCCTACTCTGAGTGCAAAGTTCCCTGCTTTCCTCTCCAACAGCATTTTTTGTATTGAAAATTAAAGGATAGAAAGTCGGTAAGTTATTTCAGCTTTGTGTGTTGCTTGTTGGAGGAGCACAGAGCAATGCTTGCRTAGGGTGGTGGTGAAGTTACCATCCCTGGAATTGTTCAAGAAACACTTGAACTGGTACTCAGTGCTCTGGTCTAATTGACAAGGTCCAAGGTTGGACACGATGATCTTGGACGTCTTTTGCCACCTAATGTTTCTATGATTCTATGATGTGAATCCCGATCAGATGGTTGTTTTTGCTTAGTAGCCTACAAAATATACCGTCAGTGTCAAGTATCCCTACTCTCCATTTCCTCTTTTGGTTCCGTAAATACAGAAGGCTTCCATTTCACACAGTTTCACCTGGATTTCTSTGCAGCTGATATGCTTTGTCGTGTTTTAGACAGCATGAAGCTGTCCCAAGGTGCTGACTAGTTTGGGAGAGCTGCTCAAAGCATTGATGAGATACTCCATTTTCTCTACTTGGGTGTGGCATGTCCTTTCCCCCCTCTCCCTCTTCTTCCCTTCGTGTTTCTTTACCAGAGGGATTTCAGCTTTAGGATCGTGAAGTTCTTATTCCAATTGTCACTTTAAGGATTTAAATTTCATTTTCTGGTTCTCTGCAATTATGCTTTTCATCCTATGCCAAAGTGACTTCTTGRGAATGTCCAGTACATTGACTCCCACACTATTTCTTAATCAATGCACTTTTCTCTGGTTCAAACTTTTCAAGCTTTTCACATTAATTTAAAAGTTATATATCACATTCATACTGCTGGACTTTTAATTTCCAGTCTGCTGTGAGATTTCTATGCAGAAAACTCATGAAATATTTGATATCTACAATACTTTTAAATACTTTCACCCACCTCTTTTCCTTCTCTCCACTACCACCTTGTGTCAGGTTTTGGCATGTATGTG
>NW_026623248.1:1633705-1745611 GCF_030028575.1 Malurus melanocephalus | reverse complement strand
AGGTATTTGGAGATGGGAAGAGTAAGCTACGTTGCCCAAAGGCAACAACAACAAAAATGTCTGATTTTCTAAAGAGTGTACTCTCGATGTTTCAGAGTTGTGGTTTGAAAATGAAAGAAACAAAAAATATTTGCCATAATGAAAGAATAAAAGGCCTGGATTGGCATTTGTTGTTTCAATAGCTAATGGAAAAGCAGTCAGTGCTCCTGGGAGCCTGCAGTGGTGAGGACCCTCTTCAATCTCGCTCTCCTCTTGAACAAGAGGAGAAATCTGATTAGGTATTGCAACTTTGTGAGTGAGATTAGGCAGGAAGGCAGATCCTGACTTGCTGGTGACCATGATCYTGGTGTGCCTTTAAAGCACCTTGACCACACCAGGCCTACAAAGCTGTGCTGAAATAGCGCTTGGGGACGGSATGAGGAGGAACATGTCACCTGTGGAATGGCCGACCCTGGGCCTTGCCTCGCCTTGCCCCATCTGTTCTGTGAGGGATGAGTGTCAGCCKAGTGCAGCTGCTGCAGAACTCTTTACAGATCCCTGTGCCACACTGAGCGCTTGAAAGGTGATTTCCACCAGCTCCACTCCTCAGGGAACAGGGAGGGGGTCAGGCCATCTGCAGACACCGCCATCTGTGCAGTCTGCTCAAACAGAGCCAGCAAATTCTCCTGTTTCTGCTCTTCTGGAGCTGTAATTGCTGGTGGCCTGGCAGTGCTGCTGGATTTGGGGGCATTTCTGGTTGCAACACCCTCTGCAGTAATGAAAGTTTGTGTCCCTGTTAGAGAATCAGATCTGAGGCTCTCAAGGCCTGGCCTGAAGTCTAAGTCACCATCTCACTCTTCTAACACCTCCAYGTCAACTCTCAGCTTCCTTCAGGAAAGAAAACGGCTCAATAAGCAATGTCTTTGCCAAAAATTAAACCTAAGCCTGCCTGGCCTTGCTTCTCATTACTATTTATATATATAATTTAATTTTCTTACTTCTTGGACTTAGAGTCATCAGGGGCTTAGGACTGAGGGATAAGGTAGAAGATTTAATTGTTGCAGCACTGACAGGACCTTCCTGGGTTTATTTTTGTTGTTGTTTAGTTTTATTTTTGCTTTTTTTTAAACACTGTTGGAGGCTTTCTTTTTTAATCTGCTTTCTAAAATGTCTAGCGCTGAGAGATGGATTTATCCATAATGATGAACACATGGTTTATGCTGCCTAGGTATTATATATCCGTGTATTTCACAGGGGCATATTTTTTTAGGTAAGTGATTCAGTTTTTTTTGTTTTCTTCTTTTTCCAGTTTGGGGTTGTTTCCTGAACCAAACACTCGTGCCCCCAAGGGTTTCTGCTCATGGCCACATGAACGAAAAGAAGRCCACATACCTAAAAGCGTTCCTGGCTACATGCCCTCTAACAGGATCGTTGTGAGGGCTCCATTTGAAGTTACATGCTTTATTAATATTTATTAATAGTGAGCCACCCTCTGTGACAGCCTTCATTTTGAACACATGCCAGGCTTTTCCTGCTCTGCCCACAGACTACTTCTCAGAGCTGTAAAAGGAGTCAACCAGCAACCCACGTTATTTTCCAGTAGATTACTCTGGACTGATGGAAGAAAAATGAGGGGTATTTCAGATAGGAAGCTGAATTAAACTAATCWGGTGATTTTGTAGTTGCTGCACTGTAATTGTAAAAGTGGGGCAGTTAGGCCCTTGAAAGACTTCAGTTTGCACAGTTCAGTACCCTGAATGTTCCTTGCAGAACCCATCAAGAGTTTCAATGCGAAGTCTCTGAAAGCAAAGGATATTTTATATCTTTTAAAATACTCCACATTGTGTTCAGTTCTCATCAGCCAAACTGTGGAGTATTTTAAAGGAGACACATGGAGAAAAACAATTTGTAAATAGCTATGTGCATTCTAGCCCAGAGAAACATGAAGCCCCTTCACCCAGCTAAGAAGGAAAAAAACWGTGCTTCAATGAAATTGATAAATTCAACATGTACAGAATGGTTAAAAATGGGGGAACTTTACTCTTCAGGGTTGTCAGGCCTGTTTTGAGAAGGTGTTAAGAAGGTATCATTCTAAATTACTTGGCAGCTATTGAAAGTATTCTTGAATAATTTGGACTGGCGTCTAAAAAGGACTGTTTCATTCTGTGTAGGTAAGCGTGGAAAAATAAATGAAAAGCTTAACAGTGATACCRCAGAGTATATCTCCAAGCCCACATCAGAGGAGAGAAAGAACTGCTAAGGTGGGAAAAAAATCCACTATGGATGTTGCTGACTGTGATTTTTGTCATGTGTTCGAATGGCTTAGAGCTGTAGAACAAGGCTGCAGTTGTCAGGGTATGAGGTCCTGCTGCTTCAGAGGTGTCAAATTATTACTCCTCAGCTGGAAGAAGAAGAGCCACAGTGCCAGAAGCCTGTAGGCTTTGGCCCGTGTCTTATCCACTGCTGGCACGTGTGCTTTGTTGTTCTTAAAATAAAATAAAAACAAAAATAAAAGTTTTAATTCTAGTTTAAAGCAGAGAGATTGTTGTTGATGCTGCTAATATCAAAAAGCTGAAAGCTGACTGGCATCACACAAGTTGTGAGACTGGCCATGAGGTAAGGAACTGGTCACCTCTAATCTAGTTCAGGTGAGGAAGTTGCTTCCACCTGATGGATAGGGTTGGCCTTTTAAAAGTCTTCATTCAGGTCACAGCAAAATGTACTGAAAGAAGAGATGAACTGCACAAGTGTTACTCTCCTTTGTCAGCTCTGTAGGTAAAAGAAGGACTTGGCTGTGCAGTTCAACAAAATGTATATTCAAACTGAAACAACGTTTCTGAACTCAGCACTGGARATGTCACAGTTTCAAGCTTATGATGGAAGGAAGAATTCTGAACTGAATGTTGTCATTCGTGAGTCGGCCCCTGAAGTCATCAAGATGCATAGCAAAACACCATTAATGACATTCCTAAACATCCTTAAAAATCCAGAGATAGGTGAACTTCTCATTAAATTACTCCAGTTACTCTTAAAGCACTTCTCATCTTATGGTCTGTGAAATTTCACTCATAAACTACCCTTACCTTAAATCAACAAAAGCCCAGATAGACAAGGTTTTATACACCCAATTCATTAAAAGAAAAAAAGTTTTAGGAGCTTTGTGTTTTGGAGCAGATAGACCTCCGTTGACACTGAAGACCCCACTCTGTCTCTCACTCCTCCAAAGTAGCACGGAGGAGAGAATCAGATGGGAAAAACTGACAAACTCCCCTCCCCCCACACTGGGGTTCAAGAGAAAAGCAGTTTATTTAATAAGGGTGGGTGGAAAATGTGGGCAAAGAAACAAGTGCAAMAGTTGCAAAAGCAGTCATTACCAACAGAGTCACACCCAAACAGCCTGGGAGTGACAGGCACTCTGGTAAAAATGCCCCCCAATTTTACTGCTGAGCATTATGTCACACAGTGTGGACCATCTCTTCTGTCAGTTTGGGTCAACCATTTGTCCATGTGTCCCCRGCCTCCTCACTGGGCATGGAGAGTGAGGAGAGACTGTGCCTTGAGGCTGCGCAAGGGCTGCTCTGCAAGAACTAAAGCACTGATGTATTATCCACACTGTTGGATTCCCCCTGCTAAACCACAGCACCATACAGACTGCTCGGAAGAAAATTAACCCCATCCCAACGAGACTCAATGCACTCTTCTAAAAATATGTCCAGGTATCACTCAAGAGCACTGTAAGTCAGTGGCAGACTGAGAGTATTGCTCTTTCTCTGTGGGCTTGCAGCAGGAAGAGCTTTCCAAAGGAGGGCTTTGYCTGGGAGTTTTGCACTTTGGCTTCTTGTTCCAGCTTGGAAACTCAGAGATGTGACTAGGAATCCAAAGGCAGGCTATGGTTCAAGTCTATACTCCCATAACCAAACTGATGCATTCATTCACAGCTRCACTGAATAAACTCAGATGGCTTTCTGTTAACCAAATCCAAGGCCCATTGGGCAGCTGACTCCATGTAGCCTTTGCCACCCAGACCTTTATGGCACATTCCTCATTTTTAAAATTTGCTTTGTCACACCAGCTGCAGGAAGTACAGAGAATTATCTGCTGCAACACATTGGTTTTAYTGTAGGGAAGGCAAATTAATTTAAAATTCCTTTGAGGTAGGTCTGCTAAAGTCATGAAGCTAATATCCTTTTATTTTAATGGAATTTTTGAGGCTTTTGCCTAAGCTTTACTCAGCATGCCCTGTTCCAGCTCTTACAGTCTTAGAMTTGTCCAAGAGGGGCAATATTCCAGGAGTGAAGGTAAGGAGATTTTTTTACTGTTTGACCTCCTCCAAGCCAAAGTTTTACTTAGATAGTTTTCCCATCCTGGACTTGTCTTTGAAAGTGTTTCAGTGAATGGGAATTTCTCCCCTTTTATTGCATCACTTCCCTCCAGCTTCCATTCTYAATGAGATTTGGGCTTGAAAACAGGTGTCTAGGTCATACTTCCAATTTCCAAATTTAGACTCCCTGTTTCTGAAAGCTATGAATTAATTTCTTCTCTCTAAGGAAATTCCTTGCTGCTTCCATTCATCTGTTCCTGTCTGAAAACTGGTCAGAGGCATCCCAATTGTTCTCATTGTTAGCATTCCACAGCCAGAAGACAGACAAGTGCATTTGTAATGAAAGGGAGATTTTTCCTATCCTGCCCTTTTCTTACAGGCTGCCTGTGCCAGCACCATTTCATGCTCAGAATAAGCCATAAATCCAGAGCGGAAGCCTTTTTTAGATGATAACCAACTGTGCTTTGTATTTTCTCAAAAATACTTAATTATTTTTTAAAAAAAATAGTTTAATAAATGTCAGTAGKGGAGGCAGTGTTTCACTCGAATTCAGACACAGCACAGCTTCTACAGCTCCAAGTGACAGACTCATGGCTACTAAAGTAACCCTAATAAATAAAAAACACAGACAGGGTAAGGCTTATTAAAAATTACATCTTCCACTGTCTAAACATGAGTTTAATGTGAGTCGATGGTGTTTTCACAGCTTGGTTCATAGCTTTACCATGGTGGTGGTCCATTAAGGAAACATATAAATAATTAACATGTCTCTCTAGGTTGCAAAAAGAAGGTCTGCTTTGTGTCATTCTGTGGCTCTGTGGCTGAGGAAAGAGACCTGTTACAGTGTGTTCTCTGAGCAGGAACATCCAGCTCTACAGCCCTGAATGTCTGCAAGGCTGACCCTTTTGTCTCTACAAATATGATTAGGTCAGAAAAAGAACCTTCAAGAAATTATTCTTTGCATTCATAGCCAAGATTTTTTTTTAAATAAAAACAACTAAAAAATCACCTCTGAAACAAAATACTTCTGAGCTCATTTTTTCACATTTGAACAATTCCAACTTGAAGTATGCATCTTGCTGCCAGACTGTGTTGGCTGGTAGTTGAGCAAAGGATTGGGTCATTTTAAAAATGATTCAGTTTTTCAAGAGCAATTATACCAAAAGTGGGAGCATGGAGGTTTACAAGGAGAGTTCCAGGAATAATCTGTATGTTTCCAAAAGTATAAGCAAAATTGGAGGCTGCATGCTGATGGCTGTAGAATGAGAGACAGTTTCCTAGGAGATCATGTAAGATATCCCCAACAAAACACTTACAGAGTTGACTTCAGTTCTCTAAGTGTCTACTTCAAAATAAAATGTTGCTTGGAAGAAATAGGTGCCAATCCCACCAGAATTCTCCCAAACTTTAATCTTTTATAGAGCGAGAGAGAAAGTGCAAGAAAAGAAGTAATCTATTCAGTTGGCCTCAGAGCCCAACTGAATAGATTTTTTTTTTTTTTTCTGAAGTACAGAGAGCAAATATCCAACAGCAATTTATACAAGAATTAAAGGGCTTGATGCACCAACAACTTGGGCACAGTATCTGTGTCAAAAATCTTACCAGCTAATAATCYCTCATCTCTTTCGTTACTTGTTTGTTGCTCTCCTCCCCCAGAAGTGGTTCTGTTTTAATTGACAATAATTTTTACGTAGTTGCTGGTTGGAATAMAGACACTTTTTGTCTGGAAATTTCATAACTCCTGTAACAAGGGTGTCATTCTTATACATGAGTACCCAAGCAACCACATTCACATGTGACACGTGACTCACAGTACCTGAAGGCTACTGGGAGTGATCCATAACTGTGCAAATTCGATATTTAGAGCTTCTTAAGTCATGACAGAGATKATTTCAGAGGAGATGCGTGCTGGGTAACATCACTGCCCAGAGAGGATGCTGGTTTGCATGAAGAGACATAGGTAGGGGGCTATTAAYAGCAAGATAAGGAGGCTGATTTAGTTAAAGTGCTATCCCTTGTTGACTGATTCATTAGTACAGCTGCTAATCTGTACTTACAACAAAGAGATAAAAAAGTGTGCCTGAACAACAATTCATAGTCCTTTTGGGAAGGTGCAGTACTGTTTGCCTGACCCCAAACTATTAGGACAATGGAACAGTAGTTCTGCTGAATTACAGGTATCTCCCACTTTCAGCAGACAGCTCTTTTCTYCTCCTCAGAGACACAAAATGTGAACAGCCCTAATCCAAGTGTGCCTTAGGAGTGCAATCAGGCACCCAGCAATCAGGCAAAATAGAAACAAAATGCTTTTAATACAAAATCCAAATGCAAATGCCCAGAGTTAATC
The DNA here is from genome assembly GCF_030028575.1 of Malurus melanocephalus. Lineage (NCBI taxonomy): Eukaryota > Metazoa > Chordata > Aves > Passeriformes > Maluridae > Malurus > Malurus melanocephalus. Next base: position 1,738,964 of record NW_026623248.1, on the reverse strand, counting down.
TCTTTCCCCCCCACCCCCACCCCCCACCCCGTTACAAAAGCTAGAATTCAATCTTGTATAAAATACAAGTGAGCAGGAGGCATTATAAATATAAATCATAGGCATGGGAGCTTGCTTTGAGCAGAATATGGCTGGAGTGAGGTCCATGTGTTGCTATGGCTCAACCCACGCCGTCTTTCATGTTCAAAGTCATTCAGGAAAGCAAAGAAAGCACTTCTGTTTATCACAGTATTACTGAAATTAGCCAACATGACCATCTAAAAGGCAGTTTACTTTTCTTAGTTAACTGAGATTTTTCTTTTTTCATCTGCATTGAGTGAAAAGGAAAATTGACCCAATTAGTTTTGGATTAGCTTGAAGTGATTTCACTTAGATTTCTTGAATGTTTGGATTTCAGATATCAAGAAGCAGCTTATTTTTTTTAACCGACTCTTGGAATAAAATTAAAATCATGGAAATACACTGTTAGTCTTTTTGAAAAAAGGAAAATCTTATTTAAAATCTCCTGGTGTTGATCATATTTTGATGCCTCGGTGTACTGGCAGTTTGGCTGTTTCTTTCTGGAAGAAGCAGAACTCAAGCTGATATCAGATGTATTTGGCAACCCTTTTGTGCTCTGTAACTCAGTGGGATGCAGCACCAATCTCCACAGACAGATGGGATCACACMCTCCACAGAACACCTGGAGGAACCACCCAGGAGGACACCAAATCCAGTCTTCTATAGTTGCAAGCCACTGGATAACTGCGAGAAGCCCTTCCTCTCTTTCCAGATTATAAGGTCTTCTTTTCACATTTATTTAGTCATTTACCTCTGCTATTCCTCCAGGCACATTTTTAAGGGAAATAGGGAGCCCAATGGATTTGACTTTCATACCCTGTGCAGCTACTTGCTTCGGCATGTACCATTATAATTGTGCAGACATCCATGATTGCTTGCTTTCCCATAGTTAGCTAGCTCTAGGCATTTATTAAGGRGTGCACATTCCCTTCAAGCATCTGTGGTATTTTAGCAGTCTAAGCTCCAGTCTGCAGAAAGATGCAGTGTCCCATCCCAACATGTCCCATCCCTCATAGCAGTATACAGACACTCTTCCTTATTCTTGGAACTGGTTAAATCTAAAYGCCCATAAGATCAGAAATCCATCCTCCCAGAATCACAGCATAGACTTATGAATCAGGAGATTGAAAAAATATTTTAGCATTCTTTTACTTGTCTTTTAGTTCTTTGACGTTTAGCATTGGTACGTTCAAACAAGAGGGGAGGGGAGCTGGAGTAGGAATTCAGTAATCAAAAAAAAAAAAAAAAATCTCCCATGGCTGCAGGACCTAAAGTACATCATAAAATATGGCAGCATTGTGTGCAAATCACCTTCAGCCACAAGTCAAAARTATTCTTCACAGCGGTGACACAATATTAACATGCAAAACCTAGAAAGACAATCACTTAATTTCTATGCTTAAAATCTATTTTAACACTCTGTCAACACATTATACTAGAAAATGTAGAATCTGGATTAATAAYTTAGTGGGTTTAGAATTATACTGCYTTAGAAATCCATGCCTCAGTTTGAAGAGCCAGGACATGATATGAGCACTTGCATTCAGCAGCATGTTTTCAGAAGAAGCAAAGCGTAGAAATAATTTTTGTTGGGCACTGTAAGTAGCATGAGCATAAACTGTGCTCTCCCCTGTTTATACAGTATGTTGYATAATGGCATTCCCATCTTGGTTAGCTCTTTTTTATATCCCATAACCAAAATATTAACACTGCTTCTACTATTATTACCACTAATTAACATAATAAATTATTATGTTGTGAGCTGCATCACCTTCCTGCTCAATTCCGGCCTTTTTGATAYTAACTTTTGTACTTTAGCTTTCCTTTTTGCTGTGATTTTTTGGTTGATGGTCTGAAGAAAATGCAACTTTGACTAGCAATTTGTTGGACTCCAGGATTAAACTGTAAATTTTCAGTTAATTTGGCCTTTCAATCACTTCTGTTTTATTTCTCTGCCCTGTCAAAAATGAGGGATTGTAGAAGTGATGGAAACCACAGATCTAATCCATGAGATTCAGAGTAAATAACAACAGTGCTCCAGTCTTTTAGGTATTGGTAGATATTAGGGGCTTGTCACAGCTGAGGAACAGAGCTGTGAATTTTTTACAATGAAGTATATAGAACATGCTTTCTGCCCTGGAGCTTGTTTATCTGTCAATTACCCTTCTGTGAAAATTGCTAAAGGGCAGAGAAAAAAACGCAGTTGTAAWGTTAGCATCTACCTTGCATCTAATATTACGTTTACTATTAGCTCCTCTTTTTAACCATGCTGGGTGTTTCCTTATTTTTCTAATCTTTTCTTCCTTATTTCCAACATACCTAAATTATATCATTCCAGGATACCTAAATGATAGTCGCATGATTCAGAAGGAGGGGAAAATGATACCTTCAGAGGAAATCCTATAATGCTATTCACAATCAGAATGTTTACATATTTAAATCAGGACCATGACTAGAAAATTATTGCAATTATTTAGGTTGCAATTATTTACTCCTCAGAAAGTGTATCTGTTTCCTTGAGGCTACTTCTCATAAAATTAGACTTACTGTTAAATTATAAATAACCACACAACAATTATTGCATAGAACATATGCAGTTTACTCAACCAACAGAGTGGTGATTTATAGCAATGACTAAGAATATTAAGTTTCACTGAAAATTGTAGTATTTAAATTATCAAGAATAAACATACTATAATAGTAATTAGAATTATATCTAAATAAATAACTTGGGTTTATATTTAGGAAATGAGAGCTAAAGAGGATAAAATGGTCAGTGTGTGATAATTTTCTGGAGTTTATACTATATAAATAAAACTTACAATTTCCAAAAACAACGTTCAAATTTTTGGAATTTAAACCCTATAGAAAGCTGACAAAAATTTAGGCAGAATATCAAGAAAATATGAACTACTRTAGGAGATCAATGTCTGTTTAATGCTCACTTCCCTGTCCTCATTGACTGCAAATTCCTGCTTGCCACCACTGTAGCTGAGATCCATCCAGGCTGCACCGGGTCCATGGGTGTGGTGTTTTTAATGCAGGCAACCTCACCATAACAAATGAAAATACTTCCTTGGCCTCAGTTCTTACCTTTAAAGTCACACTATGGATACCAASTATCCTTCAATGCAGTACAGAATTTTATCTGAGTTTTTCTCCTAACAAATCATCTCCTGTGCTAAAAAAGATGAGCAAAATTAGGATGATTTGGAATTAACTAGGATTTGTAGGATGATAGAGGGGAGACTGCAAGCAGAGAAGGCAATTAATTCCCAATTAGAGAAGTGTACTGCACAGATGCGCTGAGTATTCTGCTTCTGTCTAGCAGCTGATTTTGAAAGGCACAATTTTTTTCAGTATTCTGAAAAAAAAGGATTTTTCACTGAAATCTGTATTCAGTACTAAGTAATAAAAAACTTTAGCAACTTCTACCCCTCTGAAAAAAATGTGAATTGAAAAGAAGCATGTCTGTATAGTCCAAACTCCAACCTTTATTGCCTCTGTTTTAGCATCTTTGATTTTGCAGTCTTTTTAACATCTCTTCACAGTTTCCCATTTCTGAAACTGCAGCAAGGTACACATTAACCTGCCTGTCTCATTAACTGTAGCAGTTAGGCCATRTGCAATCAATGATGCAGATAATCAGATATTTTCTTTTGGTGCCAGGTATTAAAATGCAGGGTAACTGTCTACTTCCAGTCACTCACCACAAATTTCTCCACAGCAACAATCTCTTTATTTATTTCATGTGGATACTGAGACTTTTCTCATGGATAGTGGAAAGTATGTAAAGAACCTGGAATTCCTGGGTGCCTCCAAATGGCAACTATACTTTCTATGYTCAGATAGTTGAGATATCAGTAATTGCATCGAAGCAGGGATTGAAATCCCATAAAAGTGAAGTCTTACAACACTTGCTACCAAAGCTAAGAAAAGCATTTTGTTTATGAGTGCAGTATTTGAAGATAGGAAAGTGTTAATGGGCTTTGATAATCTTACACACAAATTTTTGTGGATTTACTTGGTTCTGGTAAGCACCTTCATACTCAGATTTCTTGAGTTTAAAGTGGAGGTGAAAATAAATCTTTTCTGATTCTACTGCATTGTACCCACTGACATCACAGGGACTCTTGTGATAGTCATAAATAAATTAGCTTCTGTCTCGTCCTCTTTCGACCTGTGTCCTCTTGGCATTGCAGCTTWCCAGCTCTTGCTGGAAAAAAGACTGAAATACAAAAAGGGTAAAAGAGCAGACGATTGTTTCAATTTTACTGCTGCAGGCTGGGAAAGGCTTGTAGGGGGCCTGGGGTGTCTCTGTGAACTCAAAGAGTCATCCCGAAAATGTATAAAAGTCAGGTAAATGGTTTGCAGTTCACAGTGCACTATTAACATTCCTCTGAAGGGAGGAGGCCTGCCTTCAGTACCACAGAACCAGCAAAAACCTGGTTTGCTTCATTGGGAACGGCACATATTATAGTAAAGCCTTTCTGTTCTTGAGTGTAGCATATGAAGCCCAAGAATTGTTCCAATGTGGATTTTTGAATGTACTTACTTTTCTGACTGATAAAGAAGGAAAATTCCATTATTTTCTCTGTTTACAATGATGGTGATATATAGTGTTCCCTCTAGGCTACACGGAGCTAGGGATTGGGGCTGATGAAGGAACATGTTTCCTTAGCACAGACAAGACAGCAGAAAAGCAAAATTCACTTCCAGCTGAGTTGAACTTCCCCTCTTCCTGGGGCTACTTGTCCTATGATACATAATTATCRGCATCTTCATGTTAGCTTCTTGTTCTGTTTTCAATCAGGTTCTGATAATTTTTTTTCTTAAACACAGAACAGCCCAGTTCCAGCACTCTTTAAAATTAAATATGTGAGCAAATTTGAAACTTAAATAAATACAATTTTTCATTAAAAACAAGAATCTCATTGTCTATGTATGTTGCGAAATAAACCCAAAGCTGGATTTTTGAACCTTAATTCAAAAACTGAGCCTCCAGTGGCCAAAACATACATTGAAATGYTAAAGACACTGGGGCATTGGCATCTTCAGGACAGTGGTTATTCCASCCATGGGGATTTTTTTGTGCTGAAAGCCTGCTTTTGATTTATTTCCATAATAAAGAGCAAATAGCTGTAGCATCATAATGATTTGAGATTTTTTTCTAGCTAACAGGCCTCTGGTGGCCTTATAAATTTTCTGTGGAAGGACATACTAAGGAAAATGGAATCTGTCCAACAGGATACCCGGCATGACATTTCTAGGTGGTAGAAAACACGCTTCTAACCACCTCCATGAGCAAAACTACTCCAGAGCTGTAATCTTGCCACCATTCCATCATATCTGCTCTTCTCCACACTCAGAGGAAAGTATGTGGATGAATTCTGTGAGTTTCCGTGTGGTAACACCCAGGCAGGGCATCCTGGCTGGCTGGAGACAGCTCTATGGGAGGCTGAGAGGAAGAGAGGCCACACAGAGGTAAAGGAAGGGATTAACTGTCCTCCCAAGGAGAAACCRACTTAGTGAATAGCTATGAAAAGCTATGAAAAACTCCCCAGCCTGGAACATTAATGCTTAGAAATACCCAACAGAAATCAGCACTGTCTCTTAAGAGCAGTAGTATCTCATTCGCAAGCTTGTGGTGATACCAGCTCAGAGTTCAGATCCATAAATTTATCTGTTTGAAACACACAATTTTAATGCGTTAATTCAGCTCTTAGAATTAGTTATTCTTCTCAAAAAAAAAGAAATTTAACTAACATATGGAGGGTTCATGGATGACTATGTGCCAGCAGAAAAAAAAAAAAAAATAAAAGCAGTATCAAAGAAATCATTCAATCCTAGAATATCATGAGTTGAAAGGAACCCATCAGGATCATTGAGTTCAGCTCCTGGCCCTGTGCAGGACACCCCAAGAATCCCACATGTCTGAGAGCAGCTGAAGTCTACCTGGGCCCACAGCATCCCTGAGAGGAATCTCATTTAAACCAGTATTCTCCTGTGCTGTGCACGGTGAGTGGTGCACCCAAGCCCACCTTCAAGACTGTGTGTATGTTTTCAKCCAGTGGTTCCCCARAGAAGCTGTGGCTGCCCCATCCCTGGAAGTGTTCCAGGCCAGGTTGGATGGGGSTCTGAGCAASCTGGGATGCTGGAAGGTGTCCCTGCCCCTGGCTGGGTGTTGGAACTAGGGTTGGAATCTTTGAGGTTTTTTCAAACCCAGGCTGTTTTGTGATTCGGTGATTCTGTGATTCTGTGATTACCGGTGCTCTTTTAATTCAGATAAGAAAGGATGAGCTGAGCATAGAYATGGAGCCGCAGTCTTAACCACAGGAATTTTGCCCCAAGTTTTCTGACAACAGTTAGAAAAAGCGTTTCTGAGGGAAGGGATGTGTTATGAACCCTTCCCTCTAGACACAAAGGAATTCAACTATGAGAGACAAGGCTTCTGGAAGCCAGGCTTTCTTTGCRTCACTCTGCATGAGTCCACCTTGTTCTCAGCCTTCAATTCCCCTTTTTGTCTGAATCAATGCCKTGCTGTAAAGTGGTACATTATTCCTTTGTGAGCAATCACTATTCACTATTCACCCAACTTGCTCTCTCTTATTTTTTGTGGCATTTAATCAGAAATTTTCAATGAACTTCAATTCATCTTTTTCTTGGGTGTGCTGTAAAACCGCATCTATAAATGGCTTAGGTAGCCACTCCCCGAAAAAAAAAAAAAAATTGAAATTAATCTGTGTTCTCCAGTTTCAGTACGATGCATGAATCACAGGGCATTGTTTGGTCTCAAGTAGGTCTGTGCTGAATGAGAATTCTGAATTCATTCTGAATTCATTCAATCTGTCAGAATTTAGGAGTTTGCTTCTTATGAATGCTCAGAATTCCTCAGAATTTATTGAGAGTGTTGTGGCAGCAAATTGTGTTAATACGGATACTGACTTGAAAGAAACAAAAATGGGAAGTGCCATACCCAACACAAATCATTTTATCTGCATACTATTACTTCAGGTTTCAATTACCACACTGTTTTATTATAATCCAAAAGCTGCTATTCCCTTCTGCTGTACAATATTAGACAACAGCAAGTTTTTCGTCCCAAAGATGATGTGTATCAAAAACCGTTTCTGAGTAATTCTGGCTTAGGGGCTTTTCCTTCATATAATTTTTCCATTTTAAACGTATGTCATTTATTCTGGGATGTAGGTGTCTTTCATTTCAAAATGACATTTACTTTAAGATATCCTGGTATTACAGAATAATTTATGTCTTAAGATGAGACATCTTTATTAATGTCAGAAGTCATTCTAAAGGGTTTAAATTATTCAATYTTTCCTCTTCCTGTAAATACAATGGAATTGCATATCATCCCTGAAAATATACCTTGAAAACTGTGCTGTGGTTTATACTATTGGGAATTTGGGAAACCAAAAGGAAGGTCTAAATAAGGATCAAATTCAACAGCCAGTTCTTCCTATTCTAATTCCATTTGTTTCTCTGGAAGAAATTCACAAGCAATGGATTAAATACTTGGTGCAACCACAGGAGTGGTTGGCTGAAATACTGTGCATTACCTTCCCATGGAAGCATTAAAGGTCAAAATGAAAAAGGCATGAGGACTGTAGTAGTGTAGCCTCTTGCAGGCATTTCACAGAATCACAGAATTCAGAGGTTGGAAGGGGCCTCTGGAGCTCATCAAATCCAATCCCCCTCCCCAGGCAGTGTCACCAAGAGCAGGTGACAAAGGAACCCATCCAGATGGGTTTGGAAAGTCTCCAGAGAGGGAGAYTCCATGGCCTCCCTAGGCAGTTGTTCCAGGGCCCTGCCACCCTCCATAGAAAGAAGTTTTTCCTCATGCTGGGGTAAAGGTTTTTGTGTTTTAATTTACAGTCACTACTCCTTGTCTAGTCGCTTTGGTTTTTTGGGGGTTTTGGGAGGTTGTTTGTTTGTTTGTTTTGTGGGGGGTTTTGTTTGCTGGGGTTCTTTTGTTAGGGTGGGCTTTTTTCACCATTATTTARCTTTTATTCTTCTGAATTTTCCCTGTGTTAGACAATAAAATTACAACYGACACTGAAAATAATTTTCCTGCAAGCCAGCGGAAAGGCAAGACATTTCCAATATTTATCCCAGAAGATATTTGCGGATATGTTTTATTCTCAAAACTTCCATCTAAACAGCACCCTGTTAGCTGTGCTCATTTTGATGCCAACACTGAGTGGCAGATTAACTTTTCTGCTCTAGGCAAGGCTTCTACTAGAATCTTTCTAATATTCTTCTCTTATTCTGATTTCATTTCACAACTTTTAACCTTTAATTAGTCTTTTCCATAATGTCATAAAACCAATAGTATATTATARATGAAGGTTTTAAAAGAAAGTCCTGAGTTAATCCATTTCTGAGCCCTACTACATTCTTTACAAATTCATAAGAACTATCTGAGGGAGGTGCTGAAACACATGAAAAGATTGATAGGAGTCTAAAAAAATGCTGTTCCTCTTCTTATGATGATTATAGTGATATGATATCAATTTTGGCATTTTGGGGAACTGAGTTTTGCAATTGTATTGTGGATATAAGCAGGAAGGAGTTGTCTTGACACCCACCAGGAGGGGCTCAGAACTGTTTATTTGGCAAGAAAAGACAAAAAGTTTTAATAATGGCCCTCAGGTGGAGAGGTGAGTTTGGCCTGGGGTGAAATGACCTCAGCTCAAATTACAGAATGCAGCACAACCTCCGTTGCTGCTGGGAACTTTTTAGAAAGCAGAGGAAAACATAAACAGACACCAAGCACCTAAAGTATTACCCCTCAAGCATCAGTAGGTGCTCCATCTTTTGTCTTAAGTCAGCGCCAGGAATGTGACCTGACCCCTAAAATCTTTCTTTCTATTACTGGATCCCACCCATCACAAGAAAAAGAAAAAAATCAAGTACTAAAAACGTAATTCAAACTTTATTCTTCCAAAATGCTTTATTTCACATAAAAGTTGTGTTTCAATTCTGCACAAGCCATAAAAATTTGGGGGTTAGATTGGCATGCCAGCCTTTGAAATGGAGTATTATAAAAGGAGAAAAAGGGRAGAAGAAAATAGAGTTAGATCTTCAGAATGGCAGTAGGAAAGCTCTTGGTCTTAGCTGGGAGTTGTGTGACTTTTGTTGTTCCTGTGTTGCTATCCCACTATTCTTTAAATGCAAAACTGATTTTTTTTCCTATTGAAGTAAAAAATGGGGTTGATTGCCAGGCTTTTCATGTTGGTCTTTGAAACTTGGAAAACTTGTTTTCCTCCTCGTTCTGCCAGGCTAGTAAAGAAGAAGAATTAGGTGATGCGTAGTGTATATTTGTTGGCAAAATATCTCAAGAATAATAAATGAAACTGCCACTTTTTTCCCCCTGAATAATTTGCCTCAACATGYAGTTCTCAGTGTGTTCACATGCAGGGATGTTGGAAGGTGGACTGTTAGCCTGAGCATGGCAGCTAAAATGCTATCATGCTGCACAATCAAATTTCTGTGTCAGGTCTGCTAATGAAATATGTTTATCTATGAAACCACACAGCCCAAAGTGAACACAATTGTCAAACTTATGCTCTGCAAGCATCGTAGGTAACGAAATATTTTCGGTAACAGTACGTCAGAGTAATTAAGGTTAATTATCTGCAGCTACAGAGGTCTGCTATTGGAACAACAATGTGCTTCCATGACAACCTTTAAGTTCATTTGATCTTTCTGTGTTTTGAAAGCATGGTTAATTTAGATTTTCTCATGCCCAGAGCCAGCAAAGTAAAAGCTTTTACAGTTTTTAATTAAATTAAAACTGTGAATACCTGGTGGACTTACATCAGAATTCCTGCCTTTGGATGGCTGGGGCTCCAAAAACTTCTGCAGATGGTAAAATTATTATGATTTCTTATTGTAAGAAATTCTGTGGGTTTCCTGTTATTCTGCAGGATTAGTAATTAACTCTATTCCACTCAGGGGAGGGATAACAGCCAGTCTTTGGACTCTAGGCCAGGCATTCCRTAGAAGTACAAACTTCAACCAGCTGCAGCAACTGGCAATGAAAGAGGGCAAAGTCTTGGTCATCATGTCTGCAAAGGCCATATCCATACTTTAAACAAAACACAACAATTCTGGAGTATGATGGGGGAAAAAACTGAAGGGGGGCAAACATGAAGCTGGGTAGAAAGTGGCTTTCCTTGTATTGGCAAAATGCCTCCACCTATCTTCCTCCTGCCCATTGCCCCAGGACTCCACTTCAAATTCTAGTCTTATCATGTGTCCAGTCCTGGCTGTTCCTGCTTGTTCACAGGCTTTGGTTGAACGGCTCTTGATGAATACAGTAAGAAGTTTCCTTTCCACTCCTGCTGGTGGCCTTGTCTTGCTAATTTTGTCTGGGGTTGGATCATGGGATCCTGGAATCACAGAATGGTCTGGGTTGGAAGGGACATTAAAGATCATCCAGTTTTACCCCCTGCCATGGACAGAGGCACCTTCCATTAGACCAGGTTGCTCCAAGCCTCACACCTGGCCTTGGACACTGCCAGGGATCCAGGGACAGCCACAGCTCCTCTGGTCAACCTGTGCCAGGGCYTCACCACCCTCACAGTAAATAATTTTACCCTAAAATCCAATCTAAATCTGCTCTCTGTCAGTGCAAAGCCATTCCCCTTGTCCTGTCATTCTTAGTAAATAGTCTCCCCATCTTTCTTGCAGGCTCCCCTCAGGTACTGGAATGCCAAAATTAGGTCACAGAGTCCTGGTCTTCCCTGACTAATCAATCCCAATTCTCACAGCCTTTCCTCATGGGATTGGTACTCCATCCCTCTGATCATCTTGTTGGCCTCCTCTGGACTCACTCCAGCATCTCCATGACCCTCCTGTGCTGGGACACCTGGGCTGGAGGCAGCTCTGCAGGTGGGCTCTCGCTTGTGTGGGGCAGAGGGGCAGAATCCTGCCCTTTCCTGCTGCCCACGCTGGAGGACCAGCCCAGGACACAGGGGGTCTCTGGGATGGGCCATGTCCAGCTCTCACCCACCAGGACCYCCAAGTCCTTCTCCCAGGGCTGCTCCAAGCGTTCATCCCCAGCCTGGATTGGTAGASCCTGTTGTGAGTACTGTGCTCTACCCAGGTGGTTCAGACCTCTGGGACTGTGCCCTGGTGGGTGAGGGCACCATCGCTGCCTCAGCTCAGGCTGTCCTTGGCTCTGGGCTTGTCCTGACTCACAGAGCAGCCCTAGGGCTGCTAATCCCTGAAACCAAGAGCTCTGACTGCTGGTGATGTTTGGTGGCAGAGGCAGAAGAGCACTGAGCTGGCTGGTGGAGGTCTGTTCTTTTTTGGGGCGGGGTGAGTTTACTCGCTGTGCACTGCATGGAGAGTTTGACTATTCACTCTCCCGTGGTGTCAGCTTGGTCCTTTAGATCCTTTACATTCTGAGGCTGTGCCAACATATCATCTCACCCTGTTTTTTTGCAGGGGSTATTTTTAATGCACTCCCTGAAAACCCACTGTGTGCTTCTCCACACCGGGTGCAAATCAGGCAGCTCCATCAGATGTCCTGGGGCTGTTCCAACCTGTACCATTCTAGAATAAAACCAAATGTAAGAAAAAATTCCTTTCATGGCAGCTCCATCTATGAAGGATTCCTATCAAGAGATCCACAGCAGATCCTCAAGATCATACTAAAAGGCTACTAAATTGCCATGAGGCACCCCCAGATTCTGAGTCTCCTTGTCMTATAGTTCTTGTAATAATTCCTACTCAATGCAGGACCAGTGTAAAACAAAAAACACATGAGAATATTTGTGTTCAAAGTTCCTTTTCCAACATGAAAAGAGAATGTGTCAGAGGGAGAGCAACGGAAGCCAATAAAATCAGCGCTGGCATGATGCAAAAGGTTAGCGTAGACAACAAGCAGGCTCTGCTTTTGCAAATGATTAATCTGTTTGTTAGAAAGGAGTGATATGGGTCAGAAAAGTGTTTGTAAGCAGCTGAAGCTCCCACCCTTTTCTGAACAAACTGCATTCTGCAGGTTGAGGCAAACCCCCTCACTTCTGACTTCTCAAGAGACACAGTAAGGACAGAGTCCAGCTATTCTTCTCAAGCTTAACTGTTCTTGGAGCYCTCTCTGGGGGATTCCTCTGTTGCAGCTGCAAGTTTCCTCTATTCCACAATGCACTCCAAACCCTCTTGTATCATGTTTGGAATAAATAAGGTCTGTCTGCCAGCGTGAGTCAGCAGTAAACACCATCCCTGTACAATTATACAAGCAGCTGAGCAGAGGGTGGCATGCCACAAGCCCTCTCTATCTGTGTGTAGGGTCCCAGAAACTCTGTTCTTGGAAGTGCAGTTAATTCCCAACAGTATCTGGAGTTTGTTTTTGCTGGTTTTCATTTGCTCTGTGCTTCTGGGTTGAGAAACTGCCAAAATACTGCAAAGCAGAGATCCTTGTAGCCCTTTTCTCATGAAATTTCCCCTTTTCTTCCCTGATCTCATGCAATTCCCCACCCAGGTTTTCCATGCCCAAATGATCCAGATAACAGGACAAGAACTGACAGTTCTGAGTGTTTATCCAGAATGACAAGACAGTGATTTTCATATTCATCTATCCTTATAACATCATGTATATTTATAGTCTTGAATGAATAAAACAAAACTTTCTCTCATATAACTATTCATTTAACTTCAAAAGTGCATTTCATTTCCCCCATTGTACACTTTACTGAATGGTTGGGTTTTCCTAACAGAATTCTCATGGAAAACACATTCCTCTTATTGAAATTAGAATTCTGAGCTGTCCATCATAACATTTTGCTGCATAGCCAAAAGCAATGTGACTTTTCAATTTCCCATTCAACCATGCAGCTTATAGAGCCTAATGTTTTAAGTATACATGGGAATTATCTATATTGCATTCAATATTCCACAAGAGCACCAATTTGCTGGTAATATTCACAAATGTTTCAAATTAAAGCAGAGATGAGAATTTTGTAAGCTGTCCTCAGACATCTTTTGATGATCCCTGTGGGTCCTTTCCAACTTAGGATATTCTACAATTCTGTCATATTCTATAATGAAAAATAGAAAGAGTGAAAATGACTGTTTAAAAAGATTTATTGCAATTTGCATACTGACCTCGAATCTATACTCTTATTTCTGTGGCAAATGAGTAACACTTCTGAGCCCCTTAAGTAAATGAAGACCTGTGTCTTTTTCCCTAAAATGATGCCTATAGCTGCAAGCTTTGAGGAAGTCAGTGAGGTTTACTCTGTCACATCACAGTTCCACAGACATTTTTCTCTTGGAGAAAATCAGTTGAAGCCATTCCGTGCCCTTCCTTTCAACACCAGCTGCTCATTCCCATTCCCTGACTGCCCTGCCAATCATTCTGGCAGCAATTACTTGTGGACTTTCTTGACTTATCCTTTTCAGTCAACTCTTATTTTCCCTGATGAGTCATTTTCAATCTGCAGCTTTTCCTTATTTTAGTTCCTCGGTTTCATAATGACCCCGCAGTAGTGGGAGGGTGGGTTTGAGGTGGCAGCATAAGGGCAGAAAAGAAAATCCTGTCTGTGCTGCTGAGAGTGACTCTGGTGTGACCATGGTTTAAGGCACTAAAGCTATTCTTTGGTTRTCTGTAGGTCCTTTGTGGGAAGAGTATCTGCAATGTTGAGATTCATCTATCTAAGATCACAGCAAAACCTAAAATATAAATTTGAACACCACTTGTAAGATAAAGAGGGCAGTGAAAAACAATGGTCCCTCGAGTGGACTTTTTTGTCAATGAACTTAACCTTCAGTATGAATGCTTTGGTTGTGACTCCAACAAAGCCTACTGTGACACACAGGAAATTTAACTCTTGCCTTCTGCAAATGTTTCCTGATACTCAAATCATATCCAATCCTGCAGCTAGTGTCAAAATTTTAAATGATTSCTCTGGAATGCAGGCAAGGATAAATTAAGAACTGCAGATGAGAACATGCTTCTGCATTCAACAGTTCTTAGTCAAGTCTGTGGCAAAATTCCTTTTGGCTTTGATATTAAAGGAAATAGAATTAGTGCTTTTTGTTGTTCTCTGCTGKGTTTTGGCGTGAAATTTTTACGGTTTTTTTCTTCATGGGCTACAATCTTTCAGTTTTCCATCATTTGACCAAGCCTTTAGAGCCCTGAACTATCTGCACAGCACAGAAGAATCTTCTTCAGAGCTCCAGAGGACAAGGGAAGTATTTCAAGTTTATTTTGTGGAGGAATGATGGGCAGGAATATTTCCTTTTAGGATGAAAGTATCTATCTAATGTATTTTTATAGTAGTTTGCTGGGTTGTGTATCTTTCCTGATGACAGGTTAGGATTCCTATTGCATCAGTAACATTCAATTATTAAAGGTCAAAGAATCCCATACACTCTCATAGCTTATACTGGTCAAAAAGTCCATAGTGACAAGATGGGTATGAGACCAAGCTAGAAAGTCAAATCTGTGGGATYAGGGCCAAAATTTGGAAGGTGTTAAACTGGGCAGAGATGTACCAGCAACACAGCTCTGGTGAGTGTCAAGGGGCTGAGCATAAAGTGGCCTCCAAGAAAAGGAAGGTCAGAGCCCTACTCGGTCAGAGCTCAAAAAAGAGCTTTTTCCCCCAGAGCTGCTTTTTCACAGCTATCTGAACCAGTGAATAACATGAATGGTCTGGATCCCAGCCTGCCATGGGCCCAGGAAGCAAAACTTCTCAGGATGGGGAGGTGTGCTCATGGATCTGCTGCATGGTTTGCTGGGAGCTGCGTCCTTCTTTTATGAAACCAAGGGATGATACAAAGAGGAAAACCCTTTTGGCTTCCCTGTCAAGGCACTGCCCTCATACATATCTCTTCATTTCTCTTCTTCTTACACATGTGATCRAGGATGACAAAACAGAATGTTTGCCATTGTCACAGAAGTGAGAGACAGCAGATTTAGAACTTAAAAACCACAGCATGGATGTTATATCATTTATTGAATCACATTTCAGTTCCTTAAGGATGGGTGAGACTACTCCAGCACAGGAATTTTATGAGACTATGAACAAAATATTGAGATGTTATGAAATCTTACATCTTGTGTTGGAGCCTGTATTTTGAGCAAGAACCAAGAGATTGCTAATCCTGTAGAAGCTTTTACATGTGAAAAGAATACACAAAATCATTCATCTCTCCCTTTGCAATTAAAGGGTGTAATCAATGGGGTACATGCCAGCTGCCTAGTTGAAAGATATAACATTTGTGTTTATGATGGCAGGAGAGACATAAAAATCTTCACAGTCYTTGGCATACCTTCCATGTGGGTCTTGGCACCCAGGGCAATGCCATTTCACCCAGAAAACTGCTGTCTCTTTCAGTGTGGTAACCATGYGCACTAGCCAGGGATAATTTTGGAATAAACCCTTATTTCTTTCTCTTGAAAAAAAAAAACCCAACTTTAAAAAAAGAGATTTTTGTTGTGGTCAAATTTAAAAAATGAAGGATATRTATTTAATCACAGTGTGAATTCTTTGAAAAGCACAGAGTTCTAATTGTTGAAGTGGAAAAATCAACTATTTAAAAAATGTAAAAACCCACTTATAATTTCAGGTTTGAAACATAGTGGTTCTCTGAGCCAGGACACACAAATTTTAGCTTTACCTTCTAGAGTTTGCCTTCTCGTGTATCCTGGTAATTAGCTGGGCCTCTACAGTAAAATTCTGAGCCTGAGCTTGATTAAGAGAATATTTATGAATAACATCCTCAGAAAAATTAAGGCCATGGCCAGGATCAGGCCACAGTGGCAGTGAAATTGGTCCCGCTCTATGGCTAAGCTGTTCCATAAAAGTGAAGAACCAGGCAGCTCATAACTCTTTACAKTGATAGTAGTCATCATTCTTCTTTCACAACTTGCTAAGCCCGATTGGAAATCCCTGAAATTTTCATTTCTTTCTAAGTGCAGTTGCCAAATCCAGTGGGACAACACCAGCCGTGGTGGTATATTTATTATTATAATGCTATAGACATGATGGGTGGATCATTGTTTTACATAGGGAAAGACCAACCTCTTCAATCTCCCTAAAAAATATTTGGAATTCAAAGGGCTATTACCCACATAGAGAGAGATTCTGCAGCACTTACTACCACTAATATGGCCGAGGATTAAAAAAATAAATACCAGTCCTGTAAGTATTTGGATCTTTTCAAACTTTGATAGCTGTWTACTGCAGGCACCTTCCCATGCTGTGCCCTGTGCAGCTGGTCCTTCTACCCTCTGCTCAGAAGTGTCTGGCAGAAGACACCAGGTATATCAAGGTCCTAGGGGAAAGTATCCCTGCCCATGGCAGAGAGGTTGGAATGAGATGATTTTCAAAGTCCCAAACTATTCCACTATTGTATGATTCTATGATTAATTGAAAACTGGTTTAAATATTAAGTATCAAGTATTTTCAATAAATTGTGTTTTAAGTAGGACAAAATTCATTTCAAGAGGGTGTACTGTGACAAATAAGGTATCTCCCTTGCTTTTTTGATGTACTCCTTGATGGAGGGAAAGGGCTTTGCTCTCTGAAAGGGACATTGCAGTGTTGGAGTCTCAGAAAGTAGATCCTATTTTAGAGGAATTAGGSAAGAATGTTTTTTCCAGCATCATCTGTTCTGTTGTTTTCTTGTTGCTGTTACATGTAACCATGCAGCTGAGTAGATATACAATATTCTTCATCCAAAAAACATAGCTTGAAAAAATTACTTCAAAATTGCTCCAACATAAAAAGCAGTAATGTTGATGCRCAAATACAGCATTAAAAGAACTTTGAGGAATTTTTCAGCCAGGCTTAGGATTTAGGAATCTTGTTTAATGTTGTTCGGCTTTGGTCTCAACAGGAGTGGAACGGCACATGTATTTATACATTCATCTACATCACAGCAACACACTGGAGTGCTTTCTCCTTTCCAGATAAGTRTGCTGGATTAGTGGTCGTTTCTTTCCTCTTTCCCCAGTTTGCTTAATGGCAGAGCTAAAAATATCMGCTGAGGCTACAGAACGCACTCCAAAAGTGGGGCAGGGTGCAGGTAAAAAGCAGAGATTTAGGCAAGCTTCATGTGAAGGGCTGTTTCTCATCTTCCAAAAAAGGAGCATCTTCCAAAAGTCAGCATCAAATTCCCACAGAAAGCACTTTTCTTGAGAACTATCCTGAGATCCTGGTAAGCACTGAGGTGTTGGCAAATAATGCATTTCTGGTACCTATCTTTCCCCAGTCCCCTTTACACGGACATTTTTAAAGGGCAAACACTCAGACTGATCTGAAWAACTCCAGTTTCATGGTTTAGTGCTTCAGCCACACCATAAGACTTTCAGCCCTCCCCTCCTTGTGTTTGCAAGGGCCTTCATCAGGCACTGGCAGCAATTCTGGTGTCCCCTCACCATGTTCAGAATGTTCACTTGGGAACAGAAACTTTACAGCTCAAGAATCTGGGTTTAGTGTGAGGGAATTGGAGTGACAATAAGCAACACTATGCAGGAGATTATTCAGTTGTCCCTTGTGACCTTTAAATTTTCAAAACATGTGAAAAACTAATCCAGTTTATCCAGCTCTCCAATCCCCGAAATTGTACTGCTAACCCTTTTATCCATAAATAACAGTGAGGGGGTTTTTATTAATGTATATATAAAAATACCATTTGTTTGCATCTTGCTATATTCTTTGTTTCAAGTGCACTGTTACATGTTCTGCTAGTGAGGGGTTTTTCACTGTGTTTAAGTAACTTGCTCTTTAACTTCCCTGAATGTGACTGTTCTCACTTTTTGAAACTGCTGTGATATTGTACTCGTTCTTGTCCTTTGCTATTTACTTCTCTAAAAAGAAGAAATCCTTTCTTTTTCACTAGTTTTTCAAACCTGGAAACTACCTGGCCTCCTTTTTTGAGGCAGAGCTGATTATAGATAAGACCACATGTGATGTAAGAGCCTTAATACCAATTTCTGYATTTTCTGTTCCATGTATTCTTAGGTTTCCCAGCTCTGTTGTCTAACAGCTAAACAATACCCTTTCTTGCTCTTAGGGGGAAAAAGAAAGAAACCGCAAAAAACCTCAAGTATTTCTCATGTACTCATTTAAAAACAGAGCAAAGCAGATGAAATATTTGAGCAGCCCTAACCATTATGCTTCAGTGTCAGAACTTTTGGGTTGTCTTTCATGGGGTGCACCCATGGTTTTAATGTCTCAAACCGTGGGCCTGCAGGCTCATGCAAACCCATAAAGCAAGTGAAATATTGTTTTTTAAATTTAATTTATGATTTTTTGTTTGCAGGGAGACTTTTGTTCCCGCAGCTTCAAGCTGAGTTTGAAGCTGATTTCCTCCATACAGCATGTTGCCTCTCCTCCAGATGATAGGATCATAGAAAAAAATATATACTTATGATGTTAATCTGGAGAGTTTATGAAGACTTAAAATCTAATTTTCATTAGACCAAAGTAACTTTTAAATAGTGGGAGGTGTTGAGAAGGCAAAAAGAGATTTTTCCTTCTCCAAGGTCTCTTTGCCTTTTTCAAGACCTCTCAGATTTATTAGAGTGATTTAAATTATCCCCAGAATACAGCTGAGTCTAGACTATATGTAACAAAGAACTTGAAAACTGTATAAGTAAAGTTGAAACTTTTCTTTATTTTATCTAATTTTCTACATATTTGGGTTGGGGTTTTTTCCTTTCACTCTCAGCTAATTGCCTTATAAGTCATTAAAGGATGGACGGAAGCAGATGGAACTAGGGCATTAATCTGGGATGTGGAACAACATCCAACTCCTTTCTTTTCTATGAGTTTCTCCTTAGTCCTTGGTTGAAGCCCATGGTGCTAATTTCTCAGATGTACATAAGTAATTAAAAGCCCCTGAAAGCCAAAGTGATTTTATTATGATCCTGACCTTTGAAGGTTTTCAGCTCTTCAGCTGCCAAAAAGAAATAAAGTTGCTTTAATACTTTAGAGAGTAGGAAATACCGTTTGTAGAAAAAAACACACAAAAGAGCTTGGAATGTGCAATTAGGAAGAAGCAAGGAGGGCCTTACATGGGCACGTACATGGGTCATATGTGTGTACACATTTATGTATTTTTACATGGGAAACCCAAAGGATACTAATCCCTCCTTCACTGGTCACCCTGGTAGCCACCTCAGAAGACTCAGAGACGCTTTGATGAGGCTTACATAAATGAGTAGCTTTAGTTGCATGAACCTTAGATGAAAACAAAACACACTGTCTGCAGTGGCATCTATGGATAACTGCAGTTTTGGTTCATTTAATACTGGTCTAAAAGGCTTCTGTGATGGGGTTATTTTTAGGTTGATTTCCTGTAGAAATKATTTTTCTGTGAGCAGTGTGTTCATCCATCCTTCCTGATAACTTTTGAACTCGCTACTCTTTTCAGCTCAGTTTGGCAGTGGCACKTCACAAAAGTGAAGATGGGTGCATGAGAATTTTCATGAAAAGGRGTAGCTGGGTGGAGAAAGAAGATTTAGAATAGTTCTTTCACTGAGGAAAAGGCAATTATAGTTTAGTTCTTTATGCACCTAAAAAAGCAGCAGCCAGCTGAGCAGGCAGCACATGCACTGCCCTCAAATAGCTGGGACCACTGGCCCATCCTATTGCTCAGGTATACAGCATGCCACCATGGAGAGGGGAAGCAGGAATGATGTTGTGGATGCAAGAAAGAGCAATGGGAAATGTRGGAACAGGGGTGAATCCATAGGAAACCAGGAATCTGGAGATGTTCTTGTTACTTTTTTTTTGTGATGTTTTCTTTTTTCTGCTATCAAAACTTCTTTTGGCGAGGGCAGGGAGAGAGGAAAGCATAGCAGGTGCTAACTGGAAACTTATAAAACARGGAACCAGAGCCAAGACTGGTGATGCCTGTGACAACAAAGTCCTAGACAGAAAGAAAGCAGCTGCCCTGCAAGCCTATGAGTTAGAGGTCTGGTTGTGTGGGAATGGGAGGGAGGATATGGTGGCAAGCCTCCTATTTATTTTGTGGGACTTTGCTATGTATTCAGGCCCACCAAAAAAGCAGCCAGTATTATCTCTACTCTCTACTCTTTTCCTCAGGGGTGAAGTCAGGACAAGCTTTCAGTCAGATCTTACCATGTTTCCAGCTTTTGTGGGTTTCAGTCAGTCCCTTGCAGTTCAGTGGAGAAGATTTTTTTYGCTGTGGTTTGAATACTTAAGGAATATATCTAACATACCATTGTAATTTCAATTGGTTTGCGTGTTAGCCTGATTATATAAACCTCTTGGTTTTGCCTTCCAAATGCAAGGAAGTCGGTTGGACAGTGTGTAAGATTCACCCCCTCCGTCTCCTTCATAGCCGTAGGGAGAACAGGGGGAAAAAAAGCTATTGTGTGAAGAAGTAAGAGATCCTCAGTGAAATGTGGTGATGCATGTCACATTGTTGGAGGGAAGCAATGGGAGCCCTACTCTGAAGCACATGGAAATCCTTGGGTACTCTCACAGGCACTCTTTGTTCACACAGGAGCCTGCAGTGACTGCCTCTGCTCCGGGGGTTCCTGGCTTTGTGGGGTGGCTCGGACAGGATATTTTTGAATACCCAGGGATTCAGACCAGCTGTTTCTCTAACTGTGTGAATAACATCAGTCAGTCAGTCCCCCAGCCAGGGCTTGCTCCTCTCTGGTGTTAGCCCACTGCTGCAGCCTCACAAGGCAGTTGTGTCCATGTATTCAGCATGAGTGGGGCCATTACAGTGGAGGTTGCCCACTGCCCTGACGGGGCAAATATTCTTAGGGCAGGATGTACCCTTTGTGTTGGTTTTGGCTGGGGTAGAGTTAATTTTCTGCAATTTATAGCTGGTATATAAACAAATATATAAATATATGCTGTCTATATAAACATAACTGGGGCTGTGTTTTGGACTTGTGTTGGAAACAGCATTTGTAACTCAGGGATATTTTCACCTTGCTGAGCAGGGCTTGTACAGTGTCACGGCTTTTTCTGCTTCTCACTCCATGCCACCAGCGAGGAGGCTGAGGCTGCACAAGGAGCTGGGAGGGAACASGGCTGGAATAGCTGATCCCAAYGGCCCAGGGGATATTCCAGGCCAGCTGGCATTGTTCTCAGCATGTAGAGCAGGGAGGAGAAGCAGGAACAGGGGTACATGTGTAGAGATCTGTAGATTGGGAGTTTGTAATCCCAATCCACTATTGTGAGTGATGGAACCCAGCTTTCCGGGGGATGGCTGAACATCTGCCTGCCCATAGGAAGTGGGAAATTAATTCCATGTTTTGCTTTGCTTGYGAGCGCAGCTTTTGCTTTATTTATTAAACTGTCTTTATCTCRRCCCAGGAGGTCTSTCACTTTTACTATTCTGAATGTCCCCCCCACTCCATGGGAGCAGGAGGAGAGGGTGRCTGTGGGGCTGAGCTGCCAGCTGGGATGAAGCCACATCACCTGGTGGCACAGGGACTCCTGAGAAGGGTGTGCAGCTCCAGCTGCCTCCAAGGCTTTGTGCAGATGTACGACAGTTTAGCGTCTAACGTAGAAACAGCACCTTTCCTACACATTTCCCAGCCTATGGTGACACACAACATACCCTTTTTTTTACTCAGTTTAAGGAAGAAACACTTCATGGAATCCTCTTTCATTACAAAATAAAGCAGTCATTTTTCCRTTATTCTGATGTATTTCTCTGTGGGAACTGCAAGGGAAGGAGCTATGCAAAATATATTCTGCTTTTTCTYCTTTTTTTAAACATATGTTGTCTTGAATCAGTCAGAGGTCTCCTATGCCCAAATATGATTAAAATCCATATAAGTTAAGTCTTTTTGAACTGAGTCTATGTTATAAAAGCTGCTGTGAGTCAACAGTAATTTTACAGTCCTAGTTTTGTGTGGTCCCTGTTTGGAGAGTATTAGGCATAAAGTTGTCATGCTGGAGCTCTAATAGGTGCACTCAGTAGGCGTGATTTATGGGACTTGTTGCCTTGTGAGAAATCATGTAGTGTATCAGGGTTGCCCTGCAAATGAAGCAATTAAATTTTGTCATCTTTCTTAMAAAGGTGTCCTGACTGGGGGTAAGCATGAGGAAATGTAAAATTGGGGAGAGGGGGGGAAGAAGCAGGGGGAGATGGGTGATTAGATTCCATCTGTGGACGATCACTTACAGCACTTTTCCTAAAGTCTTCAACAGAATTTCATTTGCTGAAGTCTAGTGCTATGTCTGGAGACAAACAGCAAATCTTTTACTTGCCAGTTCTATTTATATGCCTGTGAAGTAGATCATTGTAATGAATACAGATGGGCAATAACTACAAAGTTATTGCATAATTTTTCAAAATTTTATGATTGCCTTTCCTACTTCCTCTTAAAATAATGGCTCCGCTGTACACTCTGCAGACCATTGAGTATATCTTTCGTATATTTTACCACTTCAGCAGGATTTAATTTATTGGAGACACACTAGAAGTGGTAGGTAAACAATCTACAGAAAGAATCCGATTTATAAGACAAGGAAGACTTGAACCAGTATTAAGTTGCTTTGGAGATCACTTGGTGAATGCAAGTATATATGATTTTTCGTCTTTCTGACTTGGCAGAAAAGTGTGTGGGAAGGAAGTCAACTGAAAGCCACCCACCGTCAGCTTTACAGAATATAGAACAGGTTTGTAATAGGATGTCTTGTTGGATGGAAAGTGTTTCTCTACAATTTGTAGGTTTAATTCTGCCTTGGGGAAAGTTTCAGAACTGCTGCAAAAAATTTAGTTCTCTTTCRCAGGGATAAAGCAGGCTTGGGTTTGGTGATAACTGGAATAGTCTGGGAGGGCTATTCTGCACTCTCCCCTCTTCTTCCAGTCTAATCTCTTGTACTTCACTTTTGAAATAATGAGGTGGCACGCTTCATGTGATTGTGAGTTAACTGACTTCTGGGACTGAGATCCATCTCCCATTTAAGTCAATGGAAGTCTTTGAGTTGATAAAATGAGTATTGGATGTGTCCCTAAAATAACTGGGTTTGAGTGCTGGCCACACTGAAGCTGATGGCAAAGAGAAATTGGAATTTCAGCTCGATGTCTATGCATCATCTGCTCTATTGGCAAAGACTATCACAGAGTCTGTTTCCCCTCAAAGGCAGAGTTAAGTGTTTTGGAACCACATGGAGCTTTTCTTAGTCGCACTTCTGAAACAACYCCCAACTCAAGACTGAAAGCCTCAGGACCACCAGTAATGAATATAAATGCTAGTTGATCCGGTCTTCGAATCCTGTTTTGGGACCGGCTTATGATTACATAATTGAGTCTCAAAACCGAAGTCCTTTCCTTTGACCTAAATATTCAGAAATGCTTTGCCTTTTGGGTCCCCAGCTGGAAATCACACCAAGTGTCAGAGACACTTGATTTTCAGAAGGGTCCCTCTTTCTAAAAATCTTGGCTTCTCAAATTACTTCATGTCAGGTAACACAAAGTTTGGATACCTCAGACAGTTTTGGTAATTGAAATATCCTTTGATTTGCCAAATTTTTATGGCACACAACACCAGTGAATGCCTACATTGTAGAAGTATGTCTGGGATCTGAATTTCCATTAATATTTCTTTGGTTGGTCTTTCTAAGTAAAAGTACCAGGACTGGCAACCTATTAGGGGGGCAAAAGGGATTCTGAAGCTGGTCTTGTCAGGACAGAAAACATTAAATTTCTACCCAAGAATAAGTTATTTTTGTACTATTGTCTGCTTTTTATTCAAATATCAGATTTTTTTTAAAACCAAAAAAAGACCATTTCTCATTGGTTTGGGGTTTTTTTCATAGTTTTGTGGTATTTCATTTACTATCCCCTATTATAATAAATTTGACCCTTGCTACACACTTAATAGAGGGCATCTGTTGTGTTTTGTTCGCCTTTCCCTGAAGCATAAGCATAAGGACTCCGACTTTGCTAGAAGAATTGTCTCAAGAAACCAAAGCATGTGCTTAATACCACGCCAGCAACTTCATAATACTATTGCTATTGTGAACAGAGCTTTTTTTTTTTTTTTTTTTTTTTTTTTTTTTTTTTTTTTTTTCATTCTGATCAACAGATTAAAACTGGAAGAACTGAAGCTGGTAGTGGCCTCCCTTCCTACAATTGGAAACTTTCAGCCTTCAGCCTGAACCATGCCTAGAGCAGAGAAACATAAATCTGTTTAACCTTCACCCCTTTCCAGACACTGAAATTTGTATTATCAGCATTTCAAATCATAAATTTCCCTTTCAGGCACAGATAACTGTTTTCTTCCAAGGGGAGGGGTCACAAGGCATTTTAGATTCCAATCTCCTCAAAAGATTGTACTCTTGCTTTACCCTCTTTCTATATTTTTTAATACTTTGGCATAGCCTCTTCTTTCACCATATGGAACCACTTCTATGTCCTTATCCCCTTGAAAACACTTTCCCACTCAACATGATGACATGTGACCATTCAATTCATAAACAGAAGTTAGGGAAACAGAGGTTAAACCACGGGCACCAAAAGTGGTTYTGAGAATGCAAATGTGGAAAAAGTGGGATAATCCACAAGCATGTGGTTTGTTACCATCTGCCTCATGCTCTGAATGTATAAGCACATTCACCCAGAGTTTACAATTGAAGGGATACAATGTTTTTTTTGCCTGGTAAAATACTGTGCGTTTTGGCTTGGAAGGCACGCTTCCTTCCCGTCCCGTGGTGAGAGCACAGGTGCTGTGTGCTGCTATTATAGTCAATCTTTTCCAAYAAAGATCCCACACAGGCCGGGATACTAAACAGGCAACTCAGCTTGATCCTGACTGTTTGTCTATGATCCCACATCTGTCTTCTTCCTCCTGGAGCCCCATCTAGTGGCTTCCCACATCTATCTGCCAATCCAAATATCCATATATCCATATATCCATATAGTCCAAAACGGTCTAAACCGACAGGAGAAAAAAGGAGTGGTTGAATGTGCAAGCAGCTCCCCAGCATTTGCATCTTAACTTGCCTTTGCTGTAAATGTCTATCTCACAAATAAACACTCAAAGCTGAATGCTTTATTCTTAACTTTTCCTATTCTGTTTTTTYTTCTTTCACTCGGAGTTTCTATTGAGAGCAGACGTCGGGTGATGAAACAAAGGAAAAAGACAGGCTAAGGTGGTGAGAGAATATAGGAATTAATGGAGCATCTGATGGGAGATGAGTCAAAGGAAGAACTCAAAATGCATCATTGCCTGCAAGATAACCACATATTTTCACAGTTACAAAGGTTCTAATGGAGGAGGGARCTGCTGAGCTGAAATCAGTAGGTTTGGGGCTCAGGTCTGCTGCTGACTGACTTCATCCAGGTCATTTCACCCTCTCTGTCATAGTGTCCCACCTGCAGAAAACAGTGTTGATAATATTTCACTACCATATGGTACTAAATTGCAGCTTAATTAATGGTTTGCAAAGCAGTTTGAAATGCTCAGTTGAAATAGGCAAAGGATAATTAACATCACATATTTATTTAGTGAGCTTTCCTCGCCAGGCACAATCTTTCTAAATTTCTCCTTGCAATAACTGTTTGCACTGCTCTAGGAAAAACAAAGTGGTTCAGCCAGTATGTTTTCTGTGGGGAGATTTCTTGCTGCATGAGTCAGATGGTTGAAACTTGGAGAGAGTGGCTGCAATACAAGGGACAGGCAAGTTTCTGAATTAGGAGGAGGGGGCGAGATGAGCAGATGAGCAAGTGTTCGCGCTCCCTCAGAGCTGTGTGCATTGTACCAGGCACATTTAATGACACAGTCACAAGGTTGTTGTTCACTTCTGTGCTTGGCCAAAACAGGTCCCCTTCTGTTGTAGGATCCCTGCTTGTGTCTTAATTCTGTAGGGACTTGTGGGTTAATGCAGGCGTCAGTCAGRCAGCAAGGTCTTCAGAGCTGACCAGTTTCTAAGGGAGATTTCATGCCTCTTCTTCACTGTGCTACCCATTTTTTTCTAAATACAGAATGATGTAGATAGTTACTGAACATGACCAGGACAGGAAAATCTCAAGTTTGACTCACCATTGCCATAGTGAATCTTGGACACTTGCCCAGAAAATGTCAGGTTCAGAAAGCTGCTCCCCACCAAGCTGCGCTCACTGTTTATGTGGTGGATGCAGTACAAGTGGTGCMAGGTGGGATGCAGCCCCCAACAGAAAATGAGGAATCACATCCTACTAGGAATATGGTGGGTTCCTGCTTTGAGTGACACAGGCACATAGTAATAGGACAAAGGTGAACAGTTTTAAACTTGGGGTATCAGGAAGAAACCATTTCCTGTGAGGCTGGTGAGGCCCTGGCACAGGGTGCCCAGAGAAGCTGTGTCTGCCCCTGGATCCCTGGCAGTGTCCAAGGCCAGGCTGGACAGGGCTCTGAGCAACCTGGGATAGTGGAAGGTGTCCCTGCCCGTGGCAGGGGAGTGGAGTTGCATAATCTCTAAGGTTCCTTCCAAACCAGACCATTCTGGGATTGTGTGATTTCTTTGTGTGGCTGCAGTGTTAGAGAAAAGGCTGAGTGTTAAGAATGTCTTGAATGATACACAACTGCTGAAAGAACTGCTGGTGAGAAATGGCTTATTCTTGGAATTCTAGGTTTGAATTTTGAGTTCATCATCACCATCATCATCATCATCATCATCATCATCATCATCATCATCATCATCCTCATTATGTTCTCTAGAAGAGAATGACTCCTTTTTGCTCAATGGCACATCAATGTTCTGTCTTTGTTCACTTCCTCACTGCCGCGGGGAGACGGGGAGGAAATACTGGAACAGTTCCTACAACCTTCCTCCAGCATTATGAGTGAGAAAGGAAAGGTTCAAAGCACATGGGATTTTGATGCCTAAACCAAGCAGACTTTGCCCAGTTAATCTGTTCAATAATAAACATTGTAGGTGGCTCTTGTGGCACATTGTGAAATCCTGCCTTCTAATGGGGAGAGAGACTTCGAGTAAATCACAATTGCGTTTCCTCAGCAGTTTGGGTTCAGGAGCTCAGTTCCACAGGTCAGACCTTGAAGAATGGTAAATAAACTCAAGAATTGGAAAATTAATTCAATGTGCATGTGCTGTTAATTTTGTACAACTCTTTCAAAGAGATCACATCATTTAGAAAAGCATATATTGAAAAGGCTGCTTAGAGGGTTTCAGATAAACTAGAACTATTAATTCATATTGATAATTTTTGTTTGCTTTTGCCAGCACTGCTAACCTGAAACTTTTGTAAAACAAGAGTCAGCACCCTCAAAATGAGAAAATTAGTTTAGAAGTCATGGCATTTATAAATYAATTATAAACACAGGTTGAGTTCTCATTCTCCCTCCCAATGACCTTCTGATGTTTAAGTTTTTACATCTCTTTCCAGGTTTTTCTCTACAATCACCAGACTGGAAAGGAGTTTTTGATGAGGTTTTGGGGGTGTATTTTTTTTTGGGCAAGCAAAGATTATGACTTAATCACTTGTCTTTGTCAAAGGAAGCTGTAAAAGCACCAAATGCTGAAAGACACTAAATCAGTGAAGTCCTGGGTGAGATCTCTTCAGTGCAGGGGCACAGGAATGGGAGGCAGGATGGGAACCCTCATCTCAGCCTCACCTCCTGGACCACTGACTTGCTTATCAAACATAAGTCCCACCTTCTCTCACAGCAGGTCATGCCTTACTTCAGAATCAGCTCTGAAAGGATCAAAGAGGCCGCCAGCAGAAAAAATTAACCCGTGTAAGGCTGGAACAGATCTCAGGCTGCCTCTGAATTGAGGTGCATTTCAGCCAGGAAGGTCTGGCTTGTCCCTTTCTTTGACTGAAACGTCCCACAATGCAGAAGTGCCCTCTAATGTTGTTCATGAAATAGAAGGCCTGCATGCTCAAGCACAGTTCCTGATATCTGCAGGTGTATTTTTCTTGGGAAGCTAAATTGCTAGAGAAACAAAAGTTTGGGTGAGTTTAATTTGGCAGGACAAAAATGCCGTCCTAGGGGAAGACTTTATTTAGAAACTTTATTTTTCCTCTGTTAATTTAGATATTTTATTGAAAAAAAAAGAGTTTAAAGGTTCAAAAGTTCACAAGAGATTCCTTTTCTGTTGTATTAAAAAAATATATGTATAATTTCCCAGTTGGGCGGACTGTTGTTATAGAACATGTTGAACCTCAAAGTGACATTTCAAAAGCTTTTGTGCTACAGTTTTTAATATTTTTCTGTAAAACTTATTTGCCTAATATGAGATTCATTAGTCCCACAGCAAAAGGGAAAGGAAACTGCTYGCTTCTAACAAAAATCCTGGCTTTGCTACCATGGTGTGCAACACGCAATTCTGCCTCAGTGGAACTGGGTCTAATGATTTTAATTGCTGAAATTTCCTTATTCTGCTTAAGAAATACTTTTCACCATTAGATGTCTCATTCCATGACATGAATGATTCTTCTCCAGACAAAGCCAAGAATGTTCAGCCAGCCTCAAAGTTAGCTGCTAGGTGACAACTGGCACTTGAAACCAGGAGATAAAAATAGTATACAGACTTTATGTGTGCCCACTGGGCAATGCGTCTGCAGGCTGGTTTCGGTGTGGGAAATATTTCATAACGGACTGAAATGGGAACAGGACATTTTTTTTTTTTTTTGCACAGACTGAGTTCACAGAAGGAAAACAAAGGCTGCAGGCAGAGCCTTTTAATATTATACTAAAAAATACAGTWTACCTCACTCAGGGGGCTTTGGCTTTAGGAATAGTACAACACAGGCTTTGGTAGTGGAGAGATGGCCCAGAAAATACAAAAATAAGGTTCGCTCACAGWATTAGAAAATGAGAGAACATAGAGGACGCATCATCATCTAACTAGGTATAACAGACCTGAAAAAAACCAAAGAGTGAGAGTCTGGAGGGAAGATGCAAGAAGGTAACAGGATAATTAACAAAAATGCCAATTGAAGAGCCCTGATTGGGATTCTGTAAGTATTGCCCTGTGTGCCTCCAAGAATGAGTGAAAAAGCCATATTTGAGCTTGCCAATTCTGGCCTCCAGATGGTCAGCACAGAGAAGGGCAAGAGGACCCATCACAGCATTAAAAAATATACCTGTGCCTAGAAAAAATAATGAGTGTTTTGAAGGGCAGTTTTGGGGAGTGCAGGATAAGGCTCCTGGCTCATTGCATGAATGGCAGGACAAACTGTGCCACCTCCTCTGATTCAGGAAAACTCCAGCAGAAGGGGTAATTGTCATCTTGTGCATGGGAAGCAGCTCTCTTGTGACTCGGGAGAGCCTGGAGCAGCCTCATAGGGAGCCTTGACCTTCAGAGGGCAGCTGGGAATTATTACTGTGGGTGGTTCCTTAGTTTATATTTCCTCAGAGAATCCTCAGACACTTCAAGCAGCTACAGCCAGATTAGATGACCAGAGAGCCTTTTCAATTCCCACTGTATAGCAGGTGAAACAATAAAAAAATGTATCGGGTAAGGAACATTAATCTGTATCCAGAGCCTTTTAAAAAATGATAAATAAATAGATCTGCTTCGTTCCTTTGAATCCTACCCGCTTGTGTTTAGCTATGTGTTTTTAGTGGCAACACAGTCTCCGTGAGCTTTAGGCCCAACAAAACCATGAGCTATTTGAAAAAAAGTAAAAATAATCCGAGCAGGGACTTAAAATAGGGTGTGGTGAAACAGCAAGGGTGAAAAGTTTGACAGTGCATCAATACGCTCTTGGGACCTCCTGGCAATCCCCTCATTTCCCCTCCAGTGAACACATGATTTTTGCAGAGATGTTTTTTCACTGTCACGTTTTTGCAGCTTCCCAAGTTTATGCATTCCCCAGCAAGGAATCAAAWGCTATCCGATGCTACTTTTCATGCTCTGAACAAACATTTTCATTCAGGAGCTTTGGCTGAAGTAGAGAGAATGCCACGGAATTTTAAATTTAAAAAAAATTAAATTTTATTTTATTGTTATGTTTAACTCTGTGTGGGAGAGGGCCTGTGTGAAGCACAAGCAGGAAAAGACACCATCAGGAAGGCAGGAAGGGGAGAATGGAAGTGGAGATAGAAAAAGAAGTTGTTACAGAAATTAAACAAAGTGAAAGAAAGCTTCAGGCAGGCATAATGAGATAGTTCAGGGAATAGAGAGTAGAGCATCCAGCTCTGCATCTGATGGTGAGGAGGGAATAAGAATCTCCAACCAAAGACTGAAAAAAAAAGCAGTTTCGAAGCATAAGTCCTTTCCAACTCAGCACATTTTATACAGAATTCTATAGTTCTGTGATGGATGGTCGCTTCCATTCCATGTTTGCACTGAGTTCCTTTGGATAAGGGGGGATGAGAGCTGTAAGGGGATGGGAGCTGTGAGAGCTGTYGAGGACAGCACAGGTCACCATTCTTCAGCGAAGAGTGGCAGCCACCACTGCTCTGCCCATGCTGATTCACAAACAGGTTTCATGACCAACACTCCTGCACTGCCTTCTGGAGTGCTATGTTGATGGGAAAACCTCTTTGCACAGCAGCATGTTCAGTAAAAAAGCAGGGTTTAGCACTTTCTTGCAGTTTGTCCTCCTTCTCYTCGTCCTTACCTCTTTTACAGTACCAGTTTTTCCTGGAGCCACATTTTTGAGGATGCATCTAGCACACAACAGAGGCAGGAAGAGTGATTCATAGAAAGATGACATCTTACGAGCGAGAAAGGTCGTATTAAATGTTCATTTATATTTTGTTGTTGCTGTGGGGACATATTTTTATTTCTGAAGGATTTTCTAATACACGCAGTATTTTGTGTTGGCTAGTGTTGGAATCAGTGAAATCCCCTGCTGTTGATTAAAACACTTTCATTATAATTTCTGGTTTCTGAGAATTGGGCATCATTATAGTTTTAGGAAAAAGAAGCTATAGTGGTTCCAAGCAGCTATTTTTCCTGAATTCCCTGTAGCAGATTCTTTTTCTCTAGGCAGGAAATTCTAACAACTCTAGGTGAATGGGCCAAAGGGAAGCAGTGGTTTTGTACACTTCCCTAACATTCATGTGGCTTGGGCCATTCCAGAGGCCTGGAAGTCTTGCTTGGGGACTCTGAAACTTGCATTTTCAGAGTAYTCAACAGACATTTTGGACAGATGACAACTGCCTCTTTTCCCTGAAGCCCTTCATTCTAACTTTTCCATTAATATTTACTTTTTCCCGTCACCACATCTCACAGAAGGGTTGGAGATTTTCATTCACTGCTAAAGCTGTCAGTCAAAATTGCTGGTTTTCTGGGTTGGTTCTTTTTTTGGTTTGGGKTTTTTTTTTTTGGTCTCCATACACAGAATTAAAGAATTAAAGTTAGTGACAAAAATCACATCATTCAAACACYGTGCCTGCCTTCTGTGTCGTGTCTCCAGTACTGATGTGTCCCCTCAAGCCAATCAAATCTATTTTACCTCATCTTCATCTTTTTATGTTTTTCTTACCTTCATAGCCCTGTGGCAGATAAGCACTAATGCTTTGGGGTGCAGCACGAAATGCCAACAGCATGTTCCCACCTTGGAAAGGAAGATCCTGGACTAATAGGGCAGAAAAAAAAATAAGTCTCGGATGCTCTTATTCAATACATCTGAATCCTATTCCAGCTCTCCCTCTCCTAATGTACAAAGAAACACATATTTTCCCAGGTTCTTGCCTCATTCCTGCTGTCCTGTAAGCAACATTTCTTTCTATAGAAACAGGTGATTTAAAGAAAATATGTTCTAAGAGCTATTTTTTTAAGGTTGCAAGGCAATTAAGGATTCCTCTAGGCTTTCTCTATTTTTTATTTATTAAGCTGTGGTGGCCTGTGGTGCTCTCTGTTCAATTTAAGATTATAACAAGAAAAAGAACACTGGGGCCTGGGCTTTCAAATAAAYGAGAAACTTTTTATTTCTCTGTGAAAAATAAGAGCAGTTTAGAAGTCTCAATTCATGAAGCCTTCATAAAATGTGACTAACACACCAAGAKGATTATCCTTAGTTCTGTCACGTTGCTTCACTCAGCTGCACTAGTGTATGTCAGCTGGCACAGTGTAACCTATCTGGATCATGATCAGAAATCATTTGGGCACAACAGTCAAGTCTGTCTGGGAGGTGACCCCACCTTTGTTGAATGTGCTAATCCCTGAAAGGCCAGAGGATTGTGTAAAAGACTGGAAAATCAAGGATAATCATAAGACCAGCTCACAAAAGTTACATTTACATTGTCCAAGAAAGGACTTATCTTCTCTCTGAACATTATCCTAATGCAGATGTGTGGGAATACTTAAGCCACATGTAGCATCTGGTGAAAATAAAGATTTATTTTGGCTGAACTGGCTGTCTTAGCAGATAGAGAACCGGCTTTGAACTAGATCTTAGTTTATAGCCTGCTGCTGCCTTGGGATTAATTTCAGATTTTCTGTTTGTTTTTATTATGGAGAAATTACTTGCAGCTGATTTTTTAATATCTTTGCGTTCTTCAAACAGGCAAGCTACTGAAAAAAAAAGATGAGAAAATCAGAGCAGACTGGAAGTGACAGTAACTTTAGATGTTAACTCATCTCATGGAGACCAGTGACAAGTGTCATCCCTCAGGGGTTTGTGCTGGGGCTGTTTGTGCTCAGCAGCTCTGTTGGTGACACAGACAATGGGATCGGTGCAGCCCCAGCACTGAGCTGATGACACCGATCTGTGGGGGGCTGGTGGCACATTGGAGGGAAGGAATGGATCCAGAGGGACATGGGCAGGCTGGAATGTGTGTCTGTGTGAACYTCATGAAGTTCAACAAAGTGACATTCAGGTCCTACACCAAGGTAAGTGACACCCCCAGCACAGTGACAGCCTCAGCACAGGGGTGATGGAGAGCAGCCCTGGGAGAAGGACATGGGGATGATGGAAAACTCATCATGAGCCAGCCAGAAACCAAACACATCCTGGGCTGAGTCCCCAGTGTGGGCAGCAGGGGAGGGGTGAATTCTGCCCCTCTGCCCCTCTGCTCTGCTGAGCYCCCCCTGCAGAGCTGCATCCAGCCCTGGGCCCAGCACAGCAAGGACAGGGAGCTGCTGGAGCCAGTCCAGAGCAGGGACACCGAGGGGTCAGAGGGATGGAGCAGCTCTGCTGGGAGGAAAGGCTGAGAGAGTTGGGATTGTTCACCTGGAGAAGTCTCCAGGAAGACTTCATAGCTGCCTTCCAGCATCTGAAAGGGACTTACAGGAAGGCTGAAGACAAGACTCTTCATCAGGATCTGCAGTGATAGAACAAGGAGTAATGGATGCAAGTTGAAAGATGGGAAATTTACATTAAGTATTAGAAAGAAATTCTTTACTGTGGGGGTGGTGAGGCAYGGAGCAGGCTGCCCAGGGAGGCTGTGGATGTCCTATCCCTGAAAGTGTAAGCCAGGTTAAATAAGGCCTTGAGCAAACTGGTGTGGTGGGAGATGTTCTTGCCCATGGCAGAGAGGGCTGGGTCTAGATGATCTTTAAGGTCCCTTCCATTCCTTAACATTCTATGGCATCACTTAAAACCTTTTTGTCTCAGTTTTAAGGCAGGGTCATCCTAATCTTGCAGAAGAGTTTGTCTTGTCTTGACAAGAGCTGGAGTTCTGTGCACTTATCCTCCCCRTGCCATGCCTTCACCAGAAAATGTCCTCTTGCTTTGTGGACATGTTTGGACTGCACTCTGCCTTCTGCTCACGAGGGTCACTGACGATGCACAAACACATTTTCAGTCTGTGTCTGGCTGTCTTTTGCTGTGACTCTCCTTTTGCAGGACATTCTTTGGACCATTGSACCATTTTTGCCTGACTCTGGGAAGCAAAGAGAATGCTTGCTGAGGCAGACAGATGGGCAGTGAGATACCTGGTGTTGATTCCTGCTGGTTTATTCCTGTTTTGGGGTGTCTTGCTTTCAGTGGTGACATAGAAAACACAGTGGGTGGTAAAAGTGGTTTGCAGGGGGAATTTGYACATAGAGGAGGGGAGCAGAGCTCTTTTGTTGGCAAAATTCAGATCGGACAAGTTTCAGTGGTAGAAAGTGAGGCTTTAAAATCTTTTGGACTCTGGCTCTCATGCAGATAGGGCTGTGCTTGCCCAAGTACCTAGCACSTACAGTCACAGAATATCCTGWGCTGGAAGAWACCCACRAGGATAATCGTAGTCCAACTCCTGACCCTGCACAGCACAGTCCCCAGAATCCAAACTACCTCTCACTCTGTGACGTAGCTGGTTGTCTGCTCTGTGTCTTCTCTGCACCCTGTACACAAAGTGACAGAGGAAGAATTCAATCTCACAATGCAACCCAGCAGTGTTGCCTGACACCTGTGAAGTCTCCCTTCTCCCAAATACCCAGTGCACACCCCTGGATTTAAAAGAARCCCCARGCTGAAAAGCTGCAAGGATGCCTTTGCATCTTCGACAACAGTTTCTGCTTATCAAGGCTACTGTCTTCCCAACACATCTGCTGTYATGCAAGCAAAACAAGATGAACTATTGGCACAGAGAAAAAGGAAGTCTGTTTGCCTTTCCTGCTCTAGAAGGAAGGGGTTGTGGGTGGACAGATGAGGTGGGAAATAACAGTTATTTCTATGTCTTCCCTCCATGTACAATATTCAAACTGAAGTTGTTTTTCTTCTGTGACTCAAGTCAAAGATTTCAAAGCAGTTTATTATGCATCCTCTTCACTGCAGACTCTCCTCAGATCTAGCAAACCAAGTGCATGTCATCATTTGGCCTTTTAAGCAAACCACAGCACGCTGTAGAGAGGTTTTCTCACCACTAACATTAATGCCCAGGGATGTTATTAAGACAATGAAGCTTCCTGTTGGTTCCTTCTTTTGACTAAAATGTAATATTTCAATWTTTCAATATTTCAAATTGACCACAGTTTATGACATCTTCTAATCAAAGACTCTGGGATGTCATTATTCTAATTGCCATTTGTATACCAAGAGCTYACTTGAAGTTTTAATTGAACTTGGTTTGGTTTGAATTTCTGGATATAGTTTTCTGTAGTGCATGTAGTCCCACTGAGCCCACTTCTCTACTGAAAAAGAAAAAAAATTTAAACAGAAGTAATCCTGTGAGAATTACATGGATTTRTCTGCATTTATGCCATTAAAAATAGCAAAACAGTAAAATTTGACCTATATAAAACCAATTTGCTTCTCCAGTTGATCTGAGTCTCCACCAAGTACTTTCACATGKCAGTGTGTATCATGGAGTGCTAGAGCATCCCTCAGAGAGAAAGGCAACATGGGAGAGACAATGACACCCACAACTGCTTTTTTTTTTACCATCTTGCATACTCCTTCCAKTTCCACAGCCAAAGGCATGACAATCTGCAGAGACAACAGTCAATTCAATACTTAGAGAGGTATGTAAACCGTTCTCCTYCTGAAAAAAATGCAACTATCATCTTTTAGACCTGAAGCCACYCCAACACAGAYTCTCATCTCTATTTTTACACTMTTCTAGTTTCTAAAGATTTATGAAYCTTGTTTCTACTCTTTAATAGCTTTAAATAATTGAGATAAAGCAACTCCTTGCCCCAGATGAACTCTCAGCCCTGTGATTTCACCAGTCCCACAGTCTTAGCCACCCTGTAGAATACTTCCAACTTGGCTGGCCAGCAGAGGAAGACTTCCATGCTGGTGTGAAGCTTTTCACCCTTACTCCTTACTTGAGGATCTGTTTAGATTGTTCAAATGTTGCCAATCTGACTGGTCTGTCTGAAGTTTCCCCTGTCTGGTCTATGTGGAATGGCCTCAAACTTAGCTCCATCTGAATAGATGCAGTTTCCTTCAAGCCCCCGTCGTGCGTGGCTACCACTGAAGAAATCAGAGGAATTACCAAGYTTTTTCTTCAAAGAGGAGGTGGTGACAGGTACAAACCCACCTTTTGAGATGCATGCAGCAAGGCTGTAATTTGAGGGGTAGACACAGCTGTGACAAAGTTGTCTGACTCTTTTCAGGGCATATTTGCTGAGGAAACAGAAAGGGTAAAAGGATTTATGTGGAAAAGTGTGAAATAAAGGGATATATTCAGGCCATCTTTTCAGACAATCATCTTAAGATGCAAAAACTAGACTTGGTCTTGCAGAGAACTGACCTCCCTGTCCATCACTCCTGACTTGGTATATTTATTCAATAATGTATTAATAGCATACTAAAATTAAAAAGACATTAGAGAAGAAAATTAGACACTGAAAAGAAACAAAGTTTTCTGCTATTTACATGGCACTATAGAGACAGGCAAGGTGAAAACTTTGGGGAAGGTCAGATTTTAGAAAGTGTGAGAAGAATGGATTTTATTTTGCTGCTTTAGATTGTTGGCTGCTTTGCTGCCCACAAATAATATATAGATGGAGAACAGCTTGGATTTCAGAAACGCAGAAAGGTGTCTTATTTTATTTAAATATAAGTATGCAAAGTAAGACATCTGCCATGGTCTTTTTCCCTCTAAAAGAAATATCACTGACAATTATTCAAAGCAACCAAACAGACAAAACAGTCTCTTCTCAGACTGAAAATCACAGTAGTTCATATTTTTTTAAACAAAGTTAAAAAAACAGCTAAGAGACTTAACAATTTACTTTTTTATTTTCACTCCTAAAATGCTGAATCCATTTCAATCACAGCTGGGGACAAGGACAGCCAACAACAACACATCACTCCCAGCAGGACACTTTTAAGTCCTCTTCTGGGATGCATCAAATATTGATGACCAAATTATGACCCTTTCCACCTCCCTTACTGAAAGCACACCATTTCTGCCAACAGCCATCAGCCAAGGTTTTGAAAAATATGAAGCATAGGATTATGCCTAAGTTACTAAAGAAGCTTCCACACTGTCAGGCAGGTAGGTTCTTAAGCAGCTTTGTGTGAACTCAAAGCTGTCAGCTACCTGTCACATTAAAAACACAATCTCAGTTAGATGTTGGTACAGGTTGGGTATGTCAGTGTCACCATCCCTCTCTCTGAAAACTTCAGGCTGGTGGCCTTAGCCCTGACATCCTTGACTTTCCTTACAGAGAAGTAGCGGCTTTTTTAAGTAAATCCCCCATTTTCAACAGCATTTAATCTGTACAGGAGGTGCAGTGTCAAATTTTAATGTTATTATGGTACAGAGAAAATCTGGAGCAATCCTGTCTACTTTCCAAAATCATGGTTATCCAGTGAAATTCTCAATATGCCCTGAAGGAAAATGAGGTCACATGATTTCGACTGAGCCATTGGGATCCATTTTATTCTGTTCTCAGAAGTGGGCAAACAGTGATAATTCATGACCCGACAAAGATTCAAAGTAGAGCTTAAGAACCACTGAAACATTTGTTTCAACACCTTTACAGCTTATTCGAGGCTTTCAGTCTTTCTGGTTCTGCAGAATTGAGTGGGATGGTTTATGGGAATAAATTTCTTTGTGAGGTGAGGATCCAATTCTGCAGAAGTTACTCCAGAAAAATCATCAAACTTTCTTTGGCCTTTCACTTTCAAAAACAGTCTGGACTAAGGAGCAAGACAGAAGTGGGAGGATGCAACACAAATCTTCCTGAAAAGGAAAGCACATTGGATTTTTTTCCAACAGTCTTTATTCTCCCACTCTTTCTCTTCCAAGAAGTTGTGAGAGTATCTGAAAATATAATTTTGTCTTCTCAAAAAACAGATTAAGAAGTTTTATTGGGAGCCTGATATGTGATCACTGGGACAGAAGATCTTTGTAGCACTTCAGAGGAGTATGGTTTAGATTATGGGGCAAAACCTGGAATCCAATGAAGTCAACAGCCTCTCAACCCTTATTTTTAATACAGTTTCACACTTTTGACACCTTGATATGCTTTCYCTTTACTTCAGACTTTCCCAGAATAAAACACAGAAGAAAAGCACTCCCCAATCCAGAGACCCTTTACAACAACCAAGTAGGAAGAGAATGAAACAAATGAGTATTTAGTGTCTGGGTTGTGCAAATGCTATTTTTAAATTAGACATTAGTGTAGGCTGCTTTTTGCACTTTCTACACTTCTGCATCTGAGCAAAACCACAATGATGATGGTAAGATTTGATCAGCCAGCATCATAAGGGGAATTTCCATGAATGCCAGTGATGTTTTGGCTACCAAAAAATTACTCATTAAAATTACTCATTAATGAGCAATAGAATCATTCAAAGGTTTTTGGATTTGTTCTTGATGAAATGGCTAAGGATTTTTTTCACTCTCACCTTCTCTATAAGAGCTCTCGGGGATCCTGAAACTGAAAAATCTGTGTTGTATTTACTAATACCTTTTTATCCTTTTTATTTCAATGGGGCATATATGCCAGTCTGCCACTGAAGCACTGCTCCAGAAATAGTGATCTGCACCCAGCTGACGTGGTTTTCAAGGGCTGTTGTAACACTGGTCATGTGTGCTACTGTGTGGAGATCAGTTTGCTTTAGGGACTGGTTACATGTGCTGAGATACACGACACATTGGCTGGCACTGGTTTTGATTTAAAATTCATAACAGAGAAACCACTAACAACCTTTAAGCAATGCCTCAATTATTTACACTGCATAATAAGAAATTACAGAAAATTTGTAAACTACACAAAACCCCACTAAAATGTCAAAATTTATTACAGCTGTGGGTGGGATGAGGAGTAAATTAGTTCAACTGAAGGGACTTAAATTAACATATTTTAATTGAGTTCAGATAAAATAATGACTTAAATGCAGCAATCTATGATGATAATCCAATAAACTATCTGAAAAAATGTTGGCACAACCACATCAAAGAGAATTTTTTTCCTTAACATTAATATCATTAGCATAAAAGATTGTGTTAAGAAATCTGAAGGGAAAGTGCAAAAATAAATAGATGACAGCTACAGTCTTTCCACTGGATGAAGACTCGCAGCTCACAGAGGAAACAAATTTCCCAGTAGCATCCCTCATGACACAGTTGAAAAATTAATGCTTAACTGATTGCCCTGTAGATAAGATATCCATCACTGGGTCACCAAACCAGTTTCTTTACCAGGCACTAAATTGCTTTCTTTAAATAGATTTATTTGAAAGAATTTTATACCTCCTCTCCCTTTGGTGTGACCTCCCTTTGAGTGTGGTGTGTGGTTCTTTGCTTTGCACAGTCAGACRCAATTGCTTCTTTAATGCATTCAGAGATTGCAGATTGTGGTTGATCCTGTATCATTTCAGTACACTGAAAAAGATTAAAAGGCATGGCAAAAATGGACTGAGCTACCATCATCTTCAGTTCTGCTGCAGAGGAACATAATATCAAATCCTTTCATAAGAATATATATCAGATTCAAGAAATTCAACAGACCATGGCCTAAAACTTGTGTAGTCTTCTGTAGCCAGAGGATAAACACAGCATAGAGCAGTGGATCAATCATCTCTTTGGAGCATTTTATGGAAAATTATGGCACATTCCATTCCTCTCTGTAGGAGCTCACACAGACAAAAGAATGTCTTCTGGGAAATTTTTGGACAGCTGAGCTACTCGACTCATTAAGYAAAAATTTCAGGGAGGGCCCCCCTCCCTCCCTGGTCTCATCCTCTCTTCTACTCCACTCCCCCATTTTTGAAATGGCATGTTGAATCACCYTCTGAAATGAAAGGTTACCTCTCAGTGAAATACAGCAAAAGAGGGAAAGATCCCTGCAGAATCAGGAGTACAGTAAAGTATTCCAGGCTGCTGTTGCCCAATTCATTTTGTTTGCTTAGAAGGCGGTGCAAATACTTGTAAGCTTTTCCTCAGGTGCAAAACAGAAGGAAAATAACTATTCACCCAAAATCTGATTAAGGATATAAAGTCATCCAGTCATCCCACGCTAGACTGACTCAGCCTGGTCTGTAAAATCCATGCATGASCTTAAGGAAGCCACAGACTTGCTAACACCCCAGTCTAACAGCTTTATCTAAAGAGAATCTTATTTGGTTATTTCAAAGCTGCTTCATCTTTTTTTCCTATTCCCTGTGAAGTATGAGTTTCAGAGGAGAAGGCATTTCAGGGTAAGTGCTTGATCTAAGGCCAGATCTAAAAGGCATTTAGTCCCCTAACAGGATTTTGAATAGCTTGTTTCCACTGGGAAATTACTATTCTACATGCTCTGAGTGGCATGCCAGTCAGAATACCAGTAGGACAATTTCAAGTGGCTTTTGCACGCACAGTTAGAACYTTATATTGTTGTTAGTGGGTTTTGTTTTTTTGTTTTTTGCTAAGCCAGTCTTCAGTAGTCAGCTTCCTTTTCTCCTAATCTGCAGCTGCTTCACTGACTATCCATCATCTTTATTACAGTGTCATTTCTATACGTCATTCTCTTACATTAATCAGAAGCAGACCAAGTGGGAAAGAAATTGCTCCGCAGGGATGATGTCTGGTGCTGTAAACGATATGTTGAATAACGCTGGAATTCAATGCAAGAGGTACTAGGCTTGTTTACACATGTTGGACTGATGTCTTTTATCTGCGGGACATGTCGCAGCTCTTTGTTGCGGTCATTGGTGGCCGTCCTCCAGCACTGCTCTGCAGCAAGCCCGTGAGCAGTGAACAGTCCCACTGCTGCTACTATTGTCATTAAGTTGCATAAAGCAAATCACCCACCATGGTGTGCTGGAATCTCAGTTCCAGCAGCCTGGAAACACGAGCTAGTCTGTGAGCATTAGGAGTAATGAAGCCTGGAATTGCATTAACACATACCCRGTATGCCCTATGTCCTCACACTGTAGGAACTTTCCCCACCACCTGCAAGGACTTTCCCAAAAGTGACAGTTACACGTTCCACCTTGCCAAAACCACCCACCCACAAGACATCTTCAGTTCTTTTCACCTCCTACATGTTTCTGGGAGCCTTCCTGTCTCAGCAGGAGATGGGCACTACAGTGGGAGTGCCATACTATGGCTTTCCTGGTCACTGGACTGACTGCTGCATCTTGTTTGTTACATTCAGCAGTGAGTGAAGGTTGAGTCCTTCCTTCAAGGCTCCATCAGGGTGTCTTCCTTCCTCCTGGCCCTAAATATCAACTTTTTACCTAAGTTAATGGCAGCTTACAGTTCCATTATGTCCATGGACTATTATCCCTCTGTCAGGTTTACTTGATAGATTCAGCCCACGGATTCAAAGGTTGTCCAAAAGATGCAGATGGTCCAACCCATATTAGGGGTGAAAAAGGCTGTTTCCTTAGAAAGCCAGGCAAGTTTGCATTCTGGAGACAGGATGGCCTTCACTGTACTTGCTCCACCCCTTTTGCCTTTGGAGCAAGCTTTGTCACCTTATCAAATGCTGGTTTGCAAGACAGGTGTTATTAATGAAGTGCTTGAAACATACAGACACTCTGAGCTGCAATACTCGGAATCAGGAGGACTTGAAGAATACCATTTCTTCCCTTTTAAGCCACAGTGTGCATAAAAGCAAGGATCAGCATGACCAGAGAGGAAATTGCTGGGGAACTGGAAAGAAACATCAATAAGATTAAGGAAGTAAATAAAAAGAAATTAAATCAAATATGACCAGTGGACAACCGTGAAAAAAAAAAAAAAAGAATTATTTAGATTGTGGTTTACCTTTGGGCCATTACCTGTCAGGTTTTAATTATTAATTAGAATACAAATAATAAGTAGGAGCTTAATAAATACAATTACAAAATATACATTTTTTCATGGTTTGAAATTGTCCACTGCACACTAAATACAGTGGCAATGTTTTCAGCAGGTCCCTCCACTGCCTAATGAAAGATATTCTGTATAAACTTCCAGATGGTGCTGGAACTTCCATATCCTTATCAACCAGTGTGTGACTTCAAAAGTGCAGCAGTGGTTATGGGAAACTCCCAGTCACATATGTAAACAAATGTAATTATACATAATTCAACAAGTCTAACTWATATAGTTATGAATACACATATAAACACAGATAAAATACATAATCAAACATAATATTCAATGCTGAAAGGCATGCTGTGATCTATGAATTAATTATGTGTGTTTTGCCACCCACTACTGATGCCAAACCTTTGAAGTCTTTTCACATACTAGGGCTTTAATTTTTCAGTAACTACCCAGCTGTTAAATGCTGATCATGCATTCATAAAGCCCACTGGAAATTTGGATTGTTGATGCAGTTCAGAAATTTAGCCCTGAAAAGCTGGATGCTTTGGCAGTGATATCACTAAGATGTTCTCACTTACTTGCAAGGCTCTGATTTTGTCAGTCAGTTGCCTAGGATGACTCCACATAAATAGAACGACACTGGAAGGGGAAAAGAAGTCAGAAACAAAAAGGACACTGCTTTTTGAGCTGCCTGAAGTCATAGCTTTTTCCCAAGGTACAACTCGGTCCAAATCTGTAAGGAAAGATAGTTTGCCATTCTTTTCCAGGAGCAAAAGTAGGAAAGGAAGGTATGAGTTAAGGGAAACTGGTAAGACATCTGCTGAAGGAAGGAGGTTCTTCCTTAAACCTGAGAAACACCATGCTCTGAAGCCAGGGAGGCAGGACATTAGGCTTCTTATGGTGAAGAGAAAGGGAAATTACAAGCATGAATCTCATCAAACCAAGAGGAAAATAAGGGGAGATTTCCTTCCCTTCCATTTAAGTGACTCTCTCTTATTTGCATCAGAATCTGGCTAGAYTTCTAGACGTCCCCAAACTCCTTTTATTCCTTAACTTTGCCATCYTAGAGCATCATTTTTGCAATTGAAGTCAATACATATTGTTCTGAACTACCYGAAATATATCGACAAAGCTTAACTTATCCTTCATAAGGAAGCTGAACAAAATCCCCATGATGCCAGAAGCCAGATTTGTGTAGTGTTGTTTGAGTTTTTTCTCTCTAGTACAATAGCGCTCGCTCCAAAGTTATGAATCCACAACACACTCCCTTAAGGACCRGGCCACCTCCATGGCTCCCATTTTCCCAGCAAAACCAGGCTGTTGTCTATGGAGGCCACGTKTTTTATTAATGGTGACTGACCAGCAGCACAACAAACTTACCCTCTTCTCTCCCCAATTCCATCCCTGAATTTCTCCGGAGTGAGTCGCCTGAGGCRGCGAGAGTGCGCGTCAATCCTCACGCCGCAGCTGCCAAGACGCCTGTGAATGGTGCTTGTGGTTTCTGTAACGTGGACACCTGCCCCATAAAGTCTGGCCTGAGACCACCAGCTAATCCTGGGCTGGCCAGATGACAGTAACATGCA
The DNA here is from genome assembly GCF_030028575.1 of Malurus melanocephalus. Taxonomy (NCBI): domain Eukaryota; kingdom Metazoa; phylum Chordata; class Aves; order Passeriformes; family Maluridae; genus Malurus; species Malurus melanocephalus. The sequence goes on along the minus strand of NW_026623248.1, from coordinate 1,695,767 downwards.
GCCACTCACCCTCTTTTCGGAGCATGCACATGTGTATATCTGTGTGTGCATGTGAAGGGCCATATTTCTTCTCTTTTATTGGTGTTTTTTGCACCTGTTGCCAGATAAACAGCATGGGCTAAGAGTCTGCTTCATGCCTGACATAATTCTGGGTTTATTAACTTGCCATTCTTTTTACTCTTGATAAAACCTGACAAGGCAAGCAGACAAGTACCTAAATTAACTTAGCTCCCAACTGGCACCTAGACATGCCAAGAATAACACAGAGATAAAWTGGAGGGGTTGAGGATGGCGATGGAGTCAAAAAGGAAAGAGGGGGGGAGAGTGTGAGAGAAGGGAAAAAAGTGAACTTTGGACAGGRGAAGCTTTTTGAAAAAATAATTATTCCAAGCATAACAACATGACAGAAGGCTGCCAGAAAAATCTCATCTGTGTGAGGAGGGCAGCGCACAYGCAGTGGGACAAACTCAGACACGTATTTGCCTCTGGGACAACACAGACTGAATCGCAAGACAACTTAGTAAATGGAAATGAATGCTATGACCTCAGCTCAGGTCGCAAGAGAGTAGAAGCCCACCAGCTTATGAAACTACTGCAGAAACTAGGCATGTTTGGCAGCATGAGCTTTTGGGAGAGGCCCAGGGATGAGCAAGTTCTGAGGATTTGATTTCATTTCAAAGGAGGGTGGTCTTTCCATCTCAGGGTCAGCAGCAGGACAGCACAGTGGGTGTAGAGATGGAAAGGGAAGCACACAGCTTGGCTGACTGTGACGACCTCTGGATAATTGGAGATTTAACTTTCCATGTCTCAACACTCCCTGAATCTTCCCACACAGGCCAAGTCACCAAAATAATAGATGGAGGGAAATCTTCCTAAGTGGAGGAAGGTACATAATAGGCGTGTTATGACATTCTTCCTTGTCACATGCTTTGTCACAACAGACAGCAGTTACTAAAGTCTGTAATACGAGGTGGGGGACTGCTGCTCAYAACTGAAGCTGCACACAGATAACATGTCAAACTGGAAGTACTTGGAGCGTGTGGGAAGAGGGTGCAGTGAGATTTGGTTAGGCTTGTAAGGAACAGTGAGTTATGTCTGGAGCAAGGGGGTGTGTGCACATTCACATGTACTTGGAGCTACAAATTGTGTTTCAAATGCATCACACAACTTTACAGCAATCATTATGACTCCATCCCACAAACTTTCATGATAAGGCAAGGCAAAAGCAGTGAGGGAAGGCAAAATCAGCTGCACAGCCATAATTACGGGGTATGTGTGCCTACATCTAAGGTAAAGAGAACGAAAAGCTTGTCGTGTGGAAAAGAAGYAAAACTCCCCTGAAAGCTCACAGCGGTTTGTCAAACAGGTTCAAGACTGGGATGAAAAGAAGGCTTCAGAACTGTTCTCTTCTGCCTCACAAAAATTGTAACTTGGTAAGGTGGCTAGTGAGAAGCAATAAACTAAAACTGCAGATATCTATGAAATAAGAGGTGGAACTTCACTTTTATGAAGAATGAGAGAAAAACATCCCAGCCAAGTTTGTGATTTTGCATTTGCCGGAATCATATAAAGTACAGCCACTTTAAATGTTTTCTCAGGAGAAGTAAATATTTAATGTTATACTTAAATATCCTTAGTAATTACCTCTATTCCTCTAAAAAAGTGCCCCACAGGGTGTCTCAAGGCTGTTTCTTTCTGATAGACAGTAGTTCTGCAGAGAGGCAACTCATGCTGACATCCTGTTTCAGGGTCTGCCAGGTCTGAAGGGTGGAGCATGATTGCTACAGCAACAGCACGTCCAGCTGCAAATGTACGTGCTACCATGAGTTTAAGCAGAGGACACATAGGTAAGCAAAAATACCTGTGGTGATAAATTATGCATGAAAAAATAAGTGGTCTCCTTCCTGCGGATGCTATCAAACCTGCTTGGCCTGTGCCAGGGGCATATCAGGTATTTTGACATGCATAGAAGCAAAAAATTACCAGTTGGATGCGTGGTACTTGGCCTTGCTTACTTGCTGAAGTGTGGAACCAGGTTAAAAAGGCTTCATTGTACTGTGTCAATGTTTCATGTCACTTGAACTGAAAAGTGGTATCATGGTAAAGACAGAATTTATAAGTGAGGCGTTTCCCAAAAGTATTAATCTGTTTTGCACTGACTGCATTTTTTGGGCTGCTTTGTCCCATCTTCTCCCTCCTTCTTTCCCTATGAAAGAAATAAAAAATAAAAATAAACCTCTGGCTCTACAGAACTCGTTGCAAACTGTTTCAGAATACTGAAGTACAAGAAAATCATCCATGTTAGATATGACCATGGATGGAATGATAGAATGAAATCCAAATTAGAGTATTTGCTTGCTTGCCTTCTGTCTCCCCATTCCCAGGACATGGCTGTGCCTCAAAAGTCGGCTGTGAATTGGTACCACATGATTATTTCCTAATTGAAGCACAGTGCTTAGGAACAGATCCCCTTCTAATTCCTCAGTGTGTCTTCCAAAGAGACAAACGAATGATTGCCCCTCAAGAGAATTCCTCTCAAGTTTTCTAATAATTAAGTTCAAAGCTTGCTTGGGCATGTTTTGAGAGTTTAATCATTGCAGTGTAAGAAATGATGCCATGCAGACAGAATTGTTTAGTGCTTATGATGAAGTATTCACCACAGTATATCTGAGTTTTGAGTTAAAAAGCTCTGAATAATCTAGGGTGTGTATAATGCAGTGCATTTGGGGAATTTCACTTTAAATTTGTTTTAATACCAGAAGTCCTTCCTTATTTCTCTGGATATGAAAAAGACACCAATAAATTTTCTGCACATCAGTGGGTTCACTATCATATGTAGAAGACTAGAAAAAAAGGTTGGTAATAATTTGCCTAATACACCAAAGACTGTAATACTCTTACCTTTTTATTGTCTGTATCAGGATAAATAATTTATAATAAATAAATAATAAAGAYAACACATTTCACAGCAGTGATACATTCAGGTCCTAAAACAAGAGGACTGAATAGAAAAGAAATGCAGCTTTAGRTCCTAATTTCTGATCTAGACAACAGAGAAGGAAACCTGTTTCATCATGATGCTTCCTAATTTTTTAACCTTTCTTTCAGAGAAGGAATTAAAGAACYTTTTAGGGAGTAAGGCTTGGTGGAACTGATATAGCCATTGGTGTATCAAGACCTAAGTCCCTGAGTTTAGGACCATGAAAAGACACTTAGAGTGGTCATTGACAGTAGTGAACTTGGCTTGACTAAGAAATAGAGAGCAGCTSGTCAACCAGATGCTTACAGAAAGGGTAGCCATCCAGGAAATGTCATCCTAAGGTGCTGCAAAGTTTGTGTACATCCAGGTTCCTACAACAGCTTGTCAGGAAACTTAGGATCTTGTTAGGTTTTGTTTTGCTTATTGGGCAGTAGAAGCTGAAGTGTTCTTGGCAYAGTAGAAATAATGAGATATTCCCCTTGCCCTCCTTAAACAGAGCACCTGGATCTGGAGTAAAATTTCTAGGAAATGACCCAGGATGTCTGGAGATTGACTGTGCCCTCCYGAAAGATAAAATGCACAAGAAACAAGCAGTAATGTTTGGCTTATYCTTATTTCTATATTAAAATGTTTTGAGTGAAGTTATGAACTTATAGAAGGTGTCAATACAGACATGTAACRAGTGAAGCTTGGGACATGAAACACCTTTCTCCCCATACCTGCTGAGTTAGAGCTTAGTCTTGTAYCAGGGTATCACCCAGATTTGAAATTTTCTGTGACTGTTCCATCTGGAGACAAGTTTCTGTAACTGAAGGAGACAAAATCTATGCAAGGTTCCACTTTGTAATTCCACTGACTGATACTTCACTTGCCTTTGGTCTAGTTTTCATGCAGGCACATTGTTTTGTTCGCAAAAGACAATGAAAATTTCTTACTGTTCTGTGGCACTGTGAAATAGAGGGAAAAACATGATGCAGATAAAGCACAGTTTAGGCAGGAAGAATGAAGTATAACCTTTATATGCTTAAAATACATGTGTGAGTACACTAGTTCTGATGTGTGAAGGTGCAGGAAAGACAGCATAAAATCCAGAATGGCTAAAGAAATAATTACTGTATGCGTAAATATGCAAAAATTTTAAACATCTCATGGAAGAACGTTTTTTTCTGTCTTCTACCTCCCTAGATTTTATGTATTTTGAATGCTGTAGGGAAAGACATCTGTTTTCTCTTCCTTACTTCACTCAGTACTCACTTCCATCAGGGTGCCTGGGGAGCTGTGGTGCATCACTGTCACTTCTGCTGGCACTCTCTGCAGGACAAGCTGTGAGCTCCTGCATTCCCCATTGCCCCTAGCTCAGGAAACCTCTGCGCCACAAATTGCTGGAGACATGGGAGAGTATTCTGAGGAAGTGTCACTGCTTTGAGCTATTTTACTTTTTCCCTTTTTCCTTCAGCATCCAGTGTGACTGCTGGCTGAGACAAGATACAGGGCCAGTTGGCTGAGCTGCTGTGCCTGCTCTATTGTTCATTAAACTTCACAGAAACTCTTGGTTTATTTGATACTGCATAGGGTAATGAGCAAAGGGGGAGACCACCCTGGCCATCAACATATCCAGGGGTATATATTCATTAAATAGGACAGACATGCTTTCTGCTTCGCTCCCGAGACCTTCACTGTAGAGGGTCTAAAATAGGGACAACAGCAGCCATAAAARCACAGCTGCCCAGCTGAAAAGGGCTGTGGCACAGATAGATGGATTACAAAACCCTGGGGTRAGCAGAAGAGCAATCATGCAAGGCACTGACTCCATGTCTCATGCATGTTTGAAAACATTCAGACCACAGAGCCTTTTTTGTGCGAGGTAAGAGATGGATACTCGCCAGTGTTTTTCCATGGATGGATTGACAGGCAAATATGCCATGTGTAAAGGCTGGATGATGAAGCAAACCTGGATGATGTAGCAATTGCACAACTGCAGGACAGTAGTYTGACTGTGAGAAAGAAAGAGGCCTTGAATCTCTTCATTTCAATGTGGGTCTCCATAATTATAATAAAGGCTGTATAAGAAAATCAGGCAATGTATTTGAACTGGCTTCATATTGTACATTTAGTAATGCTTTTGTCCAGAGCAGTTTGTAAATGTCATTTTAGTGACAGGAATATTTTCCTTATTTCTCATCAGTTTTTCCCAGCTGAATTTAATTTTATTACTCCATGATGTAAACCCTCTAAATAATTTCTTTCTCTTCTTGTGTTTATATATTTCAAGCTTCTTTAGGGTCTTACCTTTTTACCCCTGGGTCCCCTCCTTCCTCTGACTTYGTTATTACTAATCCAGGTTTCAGACAAATGGTTGGTTGAATCCAAATCTAAAGCAAGTTATGACAGACATGCACAAAACAARCACACGTTCACACACCCTGAACTGCCCAGAGCACACACAGGATGCAGCCACGCTCAGCAATTGCTGCTCCTCGCTGCCCCAGACTCTGACACATAATAAGATGCTCTGACCTAGCTGGAAGTGTCCTGCTAACACCAGAAACCTTTTAGGCTTTAACTTGCACAAATGCAAGAAGYTGGCACAGCTCCAGACTATACTAAAATCTGGAGGAAACTAACTAACAAACAAAAATAACACTCAACCCCCTTAAAACAATTATAAAATACATGTTTCGAATCCCATTGGGTCTGATTATTCCTTTGGGCTACCTGTCAGATCTATAACATCTGGCAGAGGTGTATCTGATTTAGCACTTTCTAAAGAGGTTTTTATAAATCAGTATTACTGACATAAACAAATACAGGCACAGAGATACACATACACAGAAGTTTTTTAATGTTCTTCTTTGACAAATACAATGTCAGGAAAGAAGACAATTGGTTGTGGACTTGGGAATCGGTTTTCTTTGTTCTGCTACRCATTTTCTGCACAATGGTAGTCAATTCATCTCCAGCCAAGTTGGGGGTGTTTTTTATGATATAGAGTCACATAAATGTGCACAGATTGCCCAGAAACATTTTCAAAGATGCCCATCTATCTAAATTTCAAAGCTCAGCAGTTCTTAAAGATCCTATCCAAAATCTGGTCTGAATGTCTTTTGGGGACATTCTCCTTTCTCCCAGCAAGAAAATAGGAATCATAAATTTTTTCTTCAGAGTATGGGGAGAAATGAAAACGTTTATTGACACTGGAAAAAAAAGAACAGCTTCTAATAATGAACTGGCATGGAGACATCTTGTAACAAAAGTATTCTCTGTCATATTGAGACATCACAGAATGCTTTTAATRTATTTTTTAAAACTCCATATAATTATGACAATGTGTTCATCTTTTTAACTAAAAAGTCTCTTACTTCTTCAGCTGCAAGAATAATTCACATGACAGCAATTGCCTCCAGTGAAAGTTGTGTACAGTGATGAACATGGTCTCATGCTTTGCTGAGAGTCAGAAGTGCATGGGGAGGAGGTTCTGGGGCAGTTTGTGGAATGAGAAGGCATTTCTCCCCATGGCCATCCTTTCTCTATGAACTGGAATTCACAGAATCCTCACAGAATCACAGAATGGTTTGGGTTGGAAGGGAGCTTAAAGATTCCAACCCCCTACCATGAACAGGGRCACCTTCCACTATCCCAGCTTGCTCAGGGCCCCATCCAACCTGGCCTTGGACACTKCCAGGGATGGGGCAGCCACAGCTTCTCTGGGCAACCTGTGCCAGGGCCTCAGCACCCTCACAGGGAACAATTTCTTCCTGATATTCCATCTAAACCTACTCTCTGTCAACATGACAACATTCCCCTTCTATTTCTGTATGGAACCATTCCCTGCTTAATATTTTGTCTATTCCTGAAACCATTCCCCTTCCTCTGTTCTGAGTCCCACCTGCTCAGAGATAGGAAGGAGCTGTCCCTGTTTAAATACAAAATCAGTTTCACCTCAAAATTTTCATCCACCCCGGTAAATGGGCCCTGTACAAATTAAAGTATCTGAAATTACTAKATTGCCAAATTGCCCTGTTTGGGCCTGGCTGGCTGGCTACTGCCCTCAGAACTACTACTAAGAGTAACAGGCTACACGACAGTGAGCTTTCTTAGTACCAAGTTTTTGGTTTTTTTTTAAATTGTATTTAGCTACAATGTTTAAAGAAGGTTCTGGATTTCAAATTGTCATGTGAAACACAGAAAAAGCATGGAAGCAATAGGAATAAAAACGGCTGTTGAGTTAATGAGGTGTTTGAAGGACTCAGTGCCATGGTCTGGGTGATGTGGTAGTGTTGATTCTGTGTTTCTGTGTCCTGGAGAAAGTTTCTAAGGTAAACATAGCCATTTCTAGGGTTTAGCAGCAAAAGTGTCATCAAACACCACTTGGTGTGAATTTACCTACAGAGACTGTGGGCAATTCTTGCTCTGAACTTGCTCTTGAACTGCAATTCTTGCTCTGCAGGATGATCCAATGCTCTGTGCATTCTCAGGGCCCTGTGATATGAATGAGTGTCATGCCCAAGGCTAAATCTGCCTGTGCCTGCCCAAATACACACATTGGAGACGTACGTAATTGGAATTGCATGTATGCCCAAGGAGCCTCTTGTCAGAGATAACTCTTGTGAAAAGTGTGGATTAAGAAAAAATTTTCTGTTTTCTCAGAAAATTTTAAGGTATTTTCAGCAAATATTCCTGAAGCCTTTGTTAAGTTACACTTTTTTAAGAAATGTGTTAAAGAAATTATTGTGACTTTATGATGAACACTTTTATTTACTTAAAGTTTTCTTTTGAATGGCCTGGGTGGAAAATATGTGATTTGTTCAACTCACTGGAGGTAAAGTCCTGTGAAAACACTGACTGATCATCTGCTCTCTCCATCATCAGACAAAACAAAAACCCTATGATCAGAATTCTCCTTTTTTTCCTCCCTCTATGCATTCTTTCCAATATTTTATCAAGACCTAGAAGAAAACAGTTGATGAAAATCTAACTTTTATTAAGACTTTATAGAAAATGAAGTTTGTTTGAAAAAAATAAAAAAGGAAAAAAGGTCAATCTTTGTTCCTCTGGAACTAAAAAWCTATGATTTACATAGTTTTTTACAGATATGAAACTGGCCTGCACAATCTTTCACAATTACCAAATCAAACTGGGCAAAAATTATTTGGAAAATCTGAGATCTGAGTACACCTGTTGAGAAGAAAGGCTGAAGTCATAGCAGCATCAAAGGTAATGGGAATTCTGCCACTGACATCCCAAAGACCAAATTTAACCTTTCTACCCAACAGCACTACATTTTTTAATGGACTCCATGGGCTCTTTTTGGCGGGCACTTACAAAGCTGCTGCTCTGTACTTCCCGCTTTCTCCTACATCTGCAATGACACTGAATAATCTCTGAAGATAAGCAGAAGATAAACACAATATTTTTAATTGAATCCTGATTTGTTAAATCTAGCAGGTGAAGAGAACATCTGCTCTAGTCAAGTTTCATTACTCTATTATTATTTTTCAGATGCTCATGCATTTATTTTCTGAAACTAAAATTTTCAAAACTTTTATTCATGCCATAAAGGAATGTTTCCATTCCCTCATTCCTGAGTTCTTACACACACACACACACACACAAAAAGGATGAAAAGGAGATTATCCTTTCTCTGTGAAGAAGTTTGAGAATGGTCAGAGCATGAACCTTCAATGTATTTTACTTTTTAAAGTCAAGCTTTATAAATAATGCAAAGTTTGAGATAATAGCTCAGTTATTATGAAATGATGAGAGTTAACTATCCCCATGCATATAGGAAGACATTTCTGGTTTTCATCCTTGATGCACTTTCTGAGGATTTTAATTAAGCAATGCAAGCATTGAAGATTTGTTGATTCTGTTTTCTCTCATAACTGTGTGGTAATTGAGACTACTCTTTCCAGACAATCTGATTTTTAAATCTCACTAACACTGATCAGCCAAATAGGTSTTCAAGTTGTTCAGCTCAGCTGGTTTTGAGTTTTACCATTCTAAATGAGTCCATACCAACCACAGCAAAGAAACCCACCACAAGGATTCACGGGTACCTGCAAARCAAACACAGACTGTGAGTCTCACTCAGTGTCTGAGCTGCAGTTGTTCTTGTGTGCTAGAGCCTCCCACAGCTGCTTCCAAAAATTTCACACTGATGCTTTGTGATGGTGCAGTGTCCTCACATGCTCCTTTCTAGAGAAAATGTCACAAAGGCAGAAATTAACAATCAGATTGAACATAAAATGACTTTCCAGATTTTTTTTTCTGGCCAAGTATCATCCTTATGTGTGCCTTCAGGTCTCCCTAAAGCACGGGTATCACCTTTGTCCAACAGAAGCAGTTACTAAATTTATAAATTCTATTTGTGCTGTTCAACTCTGGGAGTATTCCCAGGTATTTTTTCCTTTGTGCTTTACTGCCACAGTGCYCCAGTAGTACTGTCCAAAAGTGGAACTTACTGTGCACACAGGTGGATGCTCTGTTTTCCAAGAGCAGTCACACACATATAAAGGCACAGAAGACAGAAAAATATTTGACACCAGGCTCTTCTCCAAACACATAGCACCAGAGAGGACTGCATTCTTAGGCTATTAGGTGTCTTCTCTACAAGTTTGTGTATCTGTTCTGTAAATTCTTCCATCAGTTGCCTGATGCCCAGAAAATTATTTTACCTGCAACACTGCCTTCTTTATATCTCCTTTATAGTCACAAAGGGCRCAATGCAGGACACCTGAGCTCTCTCTTGCCCATGCTTTTAGAACCTTACATGTCCTGCTTCACATCCCTTAAAAAAAATTCAAAATTCCAAACCCCAAAAAATGTGTCACTTCTTTTTTTTGTAACGTATCATTCATTTTATCCCCCAAGTAATATCAGAAATCGTGGGGTTTTTTTTTTTCTTGATGTTGCTTAATTTTAGTTGACGTCATTCAATATGGGCTAGCTATAATTTTTATATACTTCTATGGTTTCACCTATTTAACTTCTATGACCTTGTAGCTTTATTACAAAGATAGAACAGCTTTATGTCAGAACCATAATTAAAAAAAAAAAAAAATCATTTGCAGGTTCACGGTTAGTTCTGGCTGTGAACAATTTGTCTGATTAATGTGAATCTTTGAGAGCCAAATCTCTCCGAGTTCTCTTGTCTTTCTCCAAATACTGATCATTGCCTTGAAGTATTATGTGTGTCACTGATCTGTTTACTGATTTTTGTGACTTCTGAMAAGCTCTGCAAGGCATTCTTACATAAATCCCTGTTTCAACACTCCCCCAGGCCCATTTTTTACAGCTTTGGAGCTTTCCTTAGAGGAGTCAAACAACAAGTTTTATAGCTTTGTTTTTAAATCTTTTTGATTGTCCTTTCGTTTTTCATGTGTTTAATAGTGTTCTGTAATGAAATAGCAAGAAACTACTGAAAAAAAAGCAAGTACATTAAAGCTATCACTATAAAAAATCAGATTATAATCTGAGGGTGTCTCTATGGTTGGTGTCTTTCATTTAAATATATAGAGTAATGTACTGTTTCAAATATTATCAGTTGTTCTCCATTCACTTATGGGACCAGAATTGCTCTATTTTTCAATTACTTAGTTAATTTTACTGGAGATATTATACAAATTACAAAGCACTGAGATCTGTTTGAAGTGCTAGTTTACTGGCAGCACAAAACATACTAAAAAATTCAGGTAGACTCTGAAAAAATGTGGCTCCCTGCAACCTTTTTCTTGAATAGGGAATGTTGAAAGTTATAGCAGCAATATTGAGAAACAGTAAGAAGAGAATGGTGAAAAGTCTTTTAAAAAGTAGAATTGCATTCCATGGTATCTGAACTACCTAAAGCAGAAATAGGTAGGTTTCTAAAAAGTTTGGGTAGATTTTTCAAAAAGATGTGGAATTGACATGACTGAAATAGGGAAATGGGAGATATTAGAGATTTTAGTCTTTGAATCCTCAATCTGTCATTGCTTCAGCTTCCAGGAAAAGGGACAGATAGGGATGAGTCACTGTCACTGTCCAGAAGAGCACTTGCCAGGCCAATTCTGATTTTCCAGAGCTCCATTTAGAGGCCAAAGGAATGGCAATGGACTGTGCTGCCTTTGCTCTCCTCTCACTTCAGACAAACCACCATGAAATCAATAAATGGCAACAGTTTGGTCCCTTCCATGCTAAACTGCCTTAGGAGAAGAAAGAGTTTGTTATGCCTTTAGAGCAGCTTGAAGTGGTGTATTAAAGAGGCTGCTCTTGGGTGATTTTACCCCCTTGGGTGTGTGTACCATGGCATGAGAAACTCACATATTCTGCAAAGAAAATCTAAACCAAGGCTTAATCTCACCRACTTGCTCTATGCAAGACAGAAGTTAAGGCATCATGCAAGCTTTAAAAGTGCTGCAGGAATAATTTCTTTTACTGTTTTGGGGGAGAGGGAGGTGAGGAAAGATGAGTTTAAATATATAATGTAAACAGCTTCCAAGAAGAAATGGAGCCTTTCAGTGATGTTTGAGATGGCAACTGCTTTTTTAATGCTATACTGGCATAGCAGTAATGGAAAATATGCCTCAGTGGAAAAAAAAGAAGGAGGTTTCATCATTAAAGGTGTGGCAAAAGTTTTTGTAAATTAAATCATAAATCAGTCAACTTTTAGTTCAATTAGCCCAGCCAAAAATACTCCTATTAAAAAAAAGTAACTTCGGAGTTTCAGGAAAGCCATAAATCATTGSCTAATCACAGTTTTTAGTACCTTAGAATAAAGTACCCTCCCAGTGCTGCCCACCATGCTGGTGGGTGAGTGGAGTTAATAGGGAGCTTGCCAAAAGTTTTGAAGTGAAAACCATAGGGGTTTTACTCTTTCATTCAAAAAACACATTAGAGACCTTGGCTATAAATCTTAGCATGACCTGTGGCACTGTTTAATCAATTTACTTCATGCCCTCCAGGGAGATGGTGTATATGTTAGCCTGTGGTCCGTTTCTGAACATACACAGCAGACTCTACCACCTCCCTGACAAATCCAACTGCTAATTATTGAACAAATACGCTCTAGTGTTTTAATTAAAGCAGTATTTCTTATTTTAATTTGTGACGCTGTGTCAGGTTACTCAGGGCTCTGTTTGTAGTGTAGGGAACATGTGGAACAAGTCAAGATGTTATGGCAGGCAGCAAGCTCTAAGAAATAAAAGTTGGCTTCCTTTGCAACTTGCAGTTATGTTGTGTATTATGGACACCAGCCTTGTGCATCTGATTCAGGGTAAAACTTACATGACATTTTTCAGAGAAAATCATCTACACCTGAGGTGGACTCTTGGAAGTGGACCATGGATGCATTCCAGATAACATAAAACATTCTGTTTCTGAATCCACCTGGTCCAGAGAGCAGGAAGTCATAGAAACACTGCAGAAAAAGTGACTCTGCTGTGTACTGGACCTCTGAATAGCRACAGAGGGGAGCATTTTGAGCCTCTTACTAGCACTGAGTGTCAGCTCTTCATGCAGGGAAGGAAGCCTGACACAGCTACAGCTGCTCCCTGTCCTCCACAGCAGCCAGCAATGAACTGCTGCTCATTATCGCCCAGCACTGACCRGTTGCTCTGCGAATCACTGCACAGCTGAACCATGGCCATGTCCATCTCCAGCTCAGCACAGATGAACAAGGAGCAAGGATGGGAGTCATGCCATGGCAGATGCATTGATGACAGTTTCCTCAGCATTTCGTATAGGACTTCCTCAGGTGAATAGATTTTGATTAGGCTGAGAAAGTTGGGGTCTTTTGTGGGTTTTTTCTGACTTTTCTCAGATTTATGATGGGCAAACTCTCTTTCTCTCCCAAGCCCTTGGGAACTGAAAGCATGTGTGTAATTCCATCAATATGTTCTAAAGTTAGAGATTGTTCCTAATGGTAACAGTAATGCAGAGATCCACTATTCCTTATTATTTTCACAGCAAAGGTCTGCTGTTCCCTACTACTTTCACAGTAAACATGAATAATTAGCTGCCTCTAAGCTATCAAGAGATGTAGCTCATATTCATCTGAGCTCAGCAATTTTATAGGGTGAATCTGTTCAGGGGAAAAGAAGCTATACAAAAAACTGTCTCAAATCTGGTCTCAAGATTTTATGACTGTGTGCATCTTTTATTTTCTTCTGAAAGGCAAATATTTCTGACACCCTCCCCCCCCCAAAAAAAAAAAATCTTTTCCATTTGCAGTTGTGAAAAAAAAACTAAGGCCAGCTTAATGGATTCAGGATTAGTCATTATGATTCACTTCATAAATGGCAGTTCTGGCTATTGTAAATTTCCTATATCTAGCTATCCAGTTTCCTTCACAAAACCTATAGTTAGTTGAAAACAGAACAAATCTCAGGCCTCAGTCTTATATTTTAGGCTTCATGTTGAGTGACATTTTGTGGCCTCTTGCTGGCTGAAGATCCATGACTTATTTTCTGTGGAAAGTCCAACAAGCCCCTTCTGACTTTAACAACCATTAATCTTCAAAGGCCTCCATTGTTCTGCATTCCCACCGGGCACAGAGCATTGTGGTCAGGACAAGYTCTGAACTAGTAGAGAAGATTGCAAAGTTATTGTTTGGTTTTGGTTTAATTCCCCTTCTAACTTGTATGGTTTTCAGCATGCAGCCTCCTTTTTTTTTCAGCTGCAGGTTTGGGTTTTCTTTTAGTCATTAATAACTTAATTTAGTTTTCCCCATTTTTCTTATACCTTTCCCTCTTTATGATACCATTTCCTGCTTCAAAGGGAATTGGATTTCTTTCATGGCATGTTTCTAATGCTGGCCTTCTTTCATAGTATATTTTTTTATTCTTTATAGTGGTTTGAAAAATGTTTTTTTCTGCTCATTAAAGGTACTAGACCATGACAGCACCAGAGACAGAAATTTTCTTTCTGCTACTCTTAAAGCATCTATTTGAATACTATGGCTCAAGGCACTTCTAGAAACCTTTCCATCCTCACAAGTACCTCAAACACCCTAGAATCTTTAAGTCAATAAAAAAATGATAATATAATTTACCTTCATGAACAGAGTGTCTTCATTAAAGACAAAGAAACATCCAAAGCCTCTGTTTGATATTTAATGTCTTGCTAATGTTCTCTCAGGAGAGGCAATGAAGCAGAAAAGAAGGAACTTAATGAGGGAAACAGAGGCCATGTCCAAGAACTTTTCCAGCAGGAAAGGGGYGACCAATGCTGTAGCCACAACATGAATTCTTGTTCTCTCAGGTAGGCATAGAGCACAGGACTAGATGCCCTTTGCCTAGTAAACAGCTCTTCCCATTTTTCCGTGTGTACCTTGGAAGAACTTGCTTCAGTAAGTTCTTAAAGCTGTGATTACAGATCTGTGAGACCAGGCTGAGAAAACTCAAAGAGAAAACACAGCAAAGGGCCATGAGCAGTGGAATACAGCATGCTTGTGCTCGGAGAGCCTGGGTCATTTTACTGACCAACATTTGCTCCTTGTACTTGGTRTGTTATCACTCAGTAGAAAGAGTTTTCCCTTCAGGGGACTGAAACCACCCAAGCTTTTCAGAAASTACCTTGGGATACATGTTCACCTCAGGTTTAACAGGAGATTCCCTCCTGCTGCTGAGAATTGAGTCCATACTCATAAAAGGTCTCCAGACAGCCAAGATGGAGGGTCGACCTTTCCAGGAGTTTCTTCTGACTCTCTTGTATAATTCCAATTTGTGCTTACATGCCACCAATGAGAGTAAAGAGCAGCTGTTAAATTTTTCCCTCTGGTGTGTGAGCAATAAAAAGTCCTGGTTTGCCTTGAAGCCTCTCAAACTGACTCCCTAACAGTGTCAGTGAATCCCAGATAAACCTGCACTCTGCCTGCTTGAAAGCCAGCAGCAGCTTCGAGCGCTGCAGGGCTTTCCAAGTCTGTGCGGTCACCCCATTCATTACTCATGAAAGAGACAGTGAAAGATCCAAATCTCAGGAGACCCTCTCATCTTGGTTTGTTTGTTTGCTTTGCCACAACAAAGCAGTAGCCCAGGCGGTCTCAGAGGARCCCACTGCTCTTAAAACCAGGTTTTCTAGAAAGAGCATTCAACTTTCAGGTTGCCATGAGCTTTGTTTTTGAATTAGTTCAGCCAATATTTTTATCCCCTCCACCACATCTTCTTTCTTAGCATGAAATCTAGTAGAAGCAAAGTAAAAAAGTGTCTCCATTTGTTTGTTTAATACATAAAAATAACAATAAATCTATACATAAATGAAAAGGTACCTCCTGTAAGTTTCTGAAAGCTCCCAAAAATAGTCTCAGGACTCGGACAAAATTAATAGAGTTACTGTAGCCAGAGTTTCCATGRAAGCATCTCTACCTGGGTATCCATACAAGTAAAATTGTGCAAATAACTACAGGCTCTTTTCCAGCCAAAATCCGATAACATCTCAAAAAAACGTGAACTCCTTTCTTTTCTTACTGGAAACATGGCAATAACCTCTGTTTTCCCCAAAGAACTCTCCCAAGCASTGCTGATGCAAAGAGAAGCATGTTGTTCCGTAAGGGTTCTGCGAGTGTCGTGCTGTGCTCAGTGCAGTAGCCAGGTGCCCCCGCTCAGTTATCCAAGGCACAGACCCCATGGCTTTCCCATGCTGGAGCCGTGTGGCAGGGTTGGCTGCCAAGCAGAGGGAGTGGTGGGATAGGATGTATGCCTCTGGCTCAGACCATTCATTTCAGGGTCCAATTTATTTGAGCTTTCCTTCTCCTGAGTGCAATAGATTATCAGTGGAGATGATGCAAGGCAACTTGTAGCTCGTTCTTTCACCTCTGCCACAGAGCCGCAGTGTCCTGTGTTGGGACAGGTCATCCATGGCAGAAGTAGTATCTCAAATTGCCAGAGCTTATGCTCAGGAGAATTTTCTGTCAGTGTCCAGAGACAAATGGGAAATTAAATCACTAAAACATGATATGAACTGCTCAAAAGTCACAAACCCAGCGTACTGAAAAAGCAGCACTACAGTACTGTAGTTGGTGATGTGCTGCTCTAGAATACCCTTTCTATMGAGAAGTCCTGCCAGGTGCTTGCTCTGCAGCCACTGAGCCCTGAAACTCCCCTGCATCCTCTGAACTACCATGGTCCCTCACCATCGAATGACTTGACACCAGGTAGAGCCTGTGAAAGCACTTCAGCTTTCCCGGGTGCTCTCCTAATTTTCCCTCTGCTTGTGGTGGTATCATGTATTCCTGCTTCCAGTTTCCCCCAGGATCCTACTACTGAGCATCCTGGAAGCCTGGTCAAGCTTAGCTTGTGTCTTGGGGGCAAAAAAAAAAGATGACCTCGGGGCAAAAGAAGGAGGAAGTGCAGTTTGTAAAGGTAACTTGCTAGAAACAAACAGCAGTGTTTTGTTTTGCAGGGAGTTCTTGGTGGTGTTCCTACTTTTGCTACACACTGGTCTGTGAAAGGCTATTTTGGTAACTTCTGTCACCAGAAGAGTGACTTTTTTTTTGCCTCATTTATACTTGTTTTTATAAATATGAGCAAGTAAATAAATAAATAAATAAATAAATCTCCCCAGCCAAATAGAAAGCCTTCCTCCCAACTGCTTTCATTAAGAAGTTAAGTAAACAGATGGGCCTCCTGGCATGTCTGAAGGGGCTGCTGTATCATATTGCAGGCTATGGCTCTCCCTATCATCCAGCTGGGATTCACAGCTTTGATGTGCGGAAGGCAGCACTTAAGCTAAATCTCTGGGTAGCCCTGAAATCACACACAGTTGACTCAAAAATAGAGGCTGGGCTAGCTACTTCCTCTCACACTGTACTGGCAGGTTTACATTCAGGAACCCCTCCTTGGTTCCCSATACATTGTCCAGGTCAAGCACATCTTGGCAGCATTCACTCTCCAGGAATTAGGAGCCCCAGCCATGGTGTTCAGACAATTACTGCTCCTTTCCAGCTGAGAGATCAACAGATTCTTGTGCAATGCTATCTCTCCCCTTACCACACAAGAAGAAAAAACCTCAAATATCCTAAAAGTATCTTTGAAAATCTTTGGGTAAGGGAAAGCCTCTTGTGACTCGSCCTTGAAGGTGCTCTCAGGCAGGCTTCAGGGCATAGGTGTGGGAATGCAGGTGCCACAGATTGTCATTGCAATCTTCCATCTAACACTGGAGRCAAGGACACGGACACTGGCACCATTTTCTTACTTGGAAGAACCTTGCAATATATAAAACAGTTACCAGGCAGTTTTCCTGCAAAGATACTTAGAGYAGGATACATTGGCTTGAAGCTGAAGGAAGTAAAAAGGGATACCAAGCTGTGCTCTCTATAGAGCAAGTTATCTTAAAAGAACAAAAAATGAAGATTTTTTTTTTTTTCTATCTTGCAACCGGAAGTTTCTGGTTTTGTTTGTTGGCAACTTATTATTTCCATGTACAAGACAGACTTTCTTGGGGTATATCTTTTAGATGGAGTGGTTAGGCAATAAAAAGAACTGACTCCTTTCCTTGCCCTGACTGCAGGACAAGAGGGAAAGTGGGAATATTGTTCCTTCCCTGGGAGAATCTGAACGGATACATCAGGGGGTAGGATTGCAAACATCAACTCTGAGTCAGGGACAAAATCATGCACTGCTGAGGAGAGCAGGCAGCAGGCACAGAGCCAGGCGTCCCAGGGATGGAAAGAGAGGTGCTGCTYCCAGGGACCCAGAGAAGCCTGTGCAGAGCTGCTGTATCCCAGGAAGCAGATGTTGCACATCAAAATCCTCTTGTGCTATGAGCTAACCTGAGGGAAAATGATCACCTCGTGAAATGGGCAGGGAGAATTATTGTCAAATTCCTGTATTTTCATACAAGTTAACCTGAAGACCTTTATTCTCTATGTTGTAAAAAGATCCCTGCTTTAGGTTAGGTTCTCATAAATCCCTGCTCCGGAATTTTGGAATTCCTTTTGATGTTCTGGGGGAATTCTTGCTGTAAGGAAAGTATACAAGCAAGTCTCCCTCAACCTTCTGGCTGATTCAAGGTCCTGTAATAACCATTTTAAAGCCAACTTTGGTCAGRTCTAAGTCTAAAGTAAAAGACTGTGCTATTTTTTTCTGAAAGAGTGGTAAGAGATTGCTATCCTCCAAAAACACATCAGCAAAAATATACAGCACTGTATATCTTAGCTTCAATTCCTTCTCCCTTTATGAAAGCTGTCCTGAAAATTCACTTCTCTGCCTTTAACTGTTCAAATAGAAGTCTCCCCTGTAGGCCATTCCTGAAGGTGGTAAATAGCACTCTACAAACATATGTTAGGAGCTGAAGTTATAATTTTTAATGTCAACTTGTAAAATTTGAAAATGGTGTGAATGAAATGTGTCCAATTACCAAAAAAAGAAAAGGCAACTGACAGAAAAAGTATTTTTCTGCTGACTTGTAAACAAACAACCTAAAACCCAGCTCCCAAAAAACCAAAGAAATAAAACCAAAACCAGAAATGAGACAACACACACACACACAATGGTTTTGTAGCTTTGATGATGAGAAAGTGAGAGTGGCAAAAAGGGTTCCTCAGGCCCAGTATCTTGTCTCTGGCAGTGGAAATTATTATCTATTTACAAAAAAACAAACAAACAAACAAACAAAAAAAGTATAGGATACAGGTGCCTATTTCTTCCAGGTGTGGTCTTTCCCTTTGCATGCTGTCTCATCCTCTGGAAGCCAATGGTTTGGAGATTTCCTGATCAGATGATTAAATGTGAGATAAATATCAGATTCATACCACAGTTTTCTCCCACAACCTGTTCTGTCTACACTTTATTCACTGTGATGCCWTAATTTCTCAATGAATGTTACCAAGCACTGCTGCCTGTTCAGCTGTTCAGATACTGGATAAATTTAGAAGGAAATTCTTGTATCATWAAAAAAAAAGGTGTGGGAAATCTGTCATGCATCTTTGACCCTCAGAAATKATTTTCCCTGACAGATGTGACTGCAACCTCCCTTCCCACTGGTTTGGTTATAGTTCTAATCTCAGGTTGCAAACAGGTTGCTGAAATGCATCARCGTGGAGACCCAGTGAAAGATAACTATCTGCTGAGAGAAAATACTTCTCTGGCAGGTAAACCATGTGACAACTAGAAAATATTTCTGAGTATAACAGATTTTTTACCCAAATTCCTTGGGAACTTATAAATATGCTTTGAACACAGGAACCACAGCTATTGGGCAAGAGTATTTCACTTAACAACAATCAGTGGTTGTACTTCAGAGAATATTGAACATTCCCATAATGAATCCATGGAGTGGGAAACAAGAGAAGAAGGCCAACTTCTTATTTACTTTCCTTCTTTTACCACACATGGTCTGAGTTTGCTCTGGGAGGGAAAATGGGACCCTCTGGGTACTTAGCTTAAAAAATAAATAAAGGCAGCTCTTCTCGCATTTGTCTTAAGAATTTTTAAATACATAATTAAACTATTTTTTCCTTTGCTATCTCYTATTGAACCCAAAGACTACCCCAAATTTTGTAGGAATATCAGAAAAAAGATACTGAAACAGATTGCATCTTTCAACTGCTTTCTGGGCCTGATGCTAAAAAGGGGGATATGGGGATTTGTGACGCATATGTTCCCTAATTACTTTCTTGATGCTATACCTTGAGACAAGGAGGAAGATGAGAAAGTGGGATATGTGCCAGACAGACTCAAGCAAGGAAGTATTGAGTGAAGCAGGGGACACCCACAGTTAGGAGCTGAAAATATATCCTTTTTTTTTCCTGTTTCCCTGAATTTCAGTACTAGTGTGAGGTCCTGGACTGACAAGCCCAGAGACATGGGTCTTCTGTTTAGCTACAAAAACATTAGACTGGGTAAATTTTCGGGGGGGTTTGTTTTGTTTAAAAAAAATAAAAACAAAAATAAAAAAACAGCTACAACATCAGAAATACTTCCAAAGAGCAGGTGGGTTGTGAAAGGAGGAGGAAGAAGGAGTTGTAGCAAAAAATTAACTGGACAGTATGAAGCAATGGGAACCAAAGCAGGCAAGAGCAATCCCATGCAATATTCCCAGGGACAGGATGAGAAAGGGGAGCAGCTGGAGTGTGTTCACCAAGGTGTTGAGCAGGCAGGAGGGCAGCCCAGGCTGCAGGGAAGGAGAGTGGGCTGCAGGACAGGGTGGRTCTCTGCCCGCACTGGCTCTGGCACTGGGAGGGACAGGTAGGAGGGCGGCAGGGGGGCTTTTCAGGAAAGTGATTTCACCTGGGGTGTTGTGGGAGAGGGATGGAAGAAAGAAGACAGGCGGGTTTCTCCCTGCCGTCCAAGGGTGCTGCACTTTCTCAGCCTTCTTGAGAGAAAGGAGCAGTTACACAGGAGACAGGCTGGTCCTTGGAGCAGAGCTACAAGTGATTAATTGTATCAAGAAAAAGAAACAGTGTCTCCTTGCTGAGCTTTGTAACGGGCTTCATATAAATTTGCGTGAAATATTATGTGGGATTACTGCAGCCAGCCAGGAGTTTGGCTGCAGGAGCCAAGAGCAGGATGGGAGCTCGGCCAACAGGAGAAGCAGGAGATGAAGTGGATCGTGTTTGCCAAGGCCAGGAGGACAGCCAAACCATAGCTACAGTAGCATAGAAATGAGAAATGGGAATTGCATTCAGCATCGTCCCTTCTTATCGTGATCATTATTGCTCCGGATCTAAWTGTCCTGCCCTCCTCCCCGGCCTTGCTGCAGGCCACAGCAGAATGTGGGATAACAACAGAAGGCAGAGAAAACAGCATAGAGGAGTTTAAACATAATCCTGCTGGAGCCCACAGCTGGTGCTGTACGAAACCATTTACCCACCCACTAGTGCAGACCAGGGTGCTGTAACAGATGCTCTCTTCTTACCCAGGAGGGGTGTAAGGATAGTGAAGGAGCAAGAGAAAGGGGAGAGGTGACACAAAATGCCATTTTCCAGGTATTTTACTCACAGCAGCATGTTAAAGACAGCTAGGGAGAAGTGGGAGTTCAGAATGACATTGTTGGATCCTCCTACATGGTTTGTGCTCACTTTGGTTCCCATCTTTTCCCATCTGGGTTCCCATTCATCTCCAAAGCAGA
Organism: Malurus melanocephalus; assembly: GCF_030028575.1. Taxonomy (NCBI): domain Eukaryota; kingdom Metazoa; phylum Chordata; class Aves; order Passeriformes; family Maluridae; genus Malurus; species Malurus melanocephalus. Next base: position 1,674,745 of record NW_026623248.1, on the reverse strand, counting down.
TCCTGTCCTTCAAAAGCTGGAGAGGGCTGCAGGGCCAGCTGGACCACTGGCTCTTGTCATATGCCTGCACCTGGGGAGTCTCTGGTTGATTTAAGCAGAGACATCTCACCCRGAGCCTCACATTTATGAACACAAAAGGTGTGGCAAAATTTGAACTGCGTATCTCACCCTTATTTCCTCTGGGGAAGAGATTGCAGTCTCACACCTAAGCTTTTCCCAAGAAATCCGTGTCTGGATCTAGACTTTGCRTCCTCCATCTATAAAAGCCTGAACTCAGCCTCTTCCTCCAGACATAGTTCAGATTTCGAACAACATTGAGCTTTGGGACTCTTTCTAGGATTTCTGATTCTGCACAAAAAATGCCTTGGCCTTCATGGAACCATTAACTGACGACTAACTAAAAGCCCCGGGCAGGCTTTCCCAACACACACACCCTCACAGCTGAGCTGAAGATGCTCTGCAGGCAGCAGCCCCTCCTGCAGAGCCAAAGGGGAACCTTGTCAYTACCTGTGCCTAAAGGGCTGGCACTAATCCTGTCTCAGCCAGACCTCGTGCTTTGCCCACCTCGGAGGCCTTCACACCCGAGGATGTGCTGCTTTCCCCCACAACGAAGACTTTCTTGGCAGGGCTGGGAGATGGATACTCAAACCATTGTGGAATAACCTACAGTCCCAGCCTRTGTGTGCAGACAACCTCCAGCCTGGCTAAGGAAAGGGTGTGTTTTTTCTCTATTTCCCTCCAGCTGGAATCAAATGTGAAATCTTCTCATAAATGCAAACTGAGAGATTCTTGTTTTCTCGAAGGACACAGGGCAAAGACTTGAATTTCTTATCCTAGCCAACTCTGAGGGAGTTCCCCTCCTGGAGGGAGGGTGCCTGGAAAAGGGCAGTGTTGACCAGGAGCACTGTGTGCCGCCATCTGCAGACCCATCCCTTTGCTCCCCAGCAAACATCACCCCGCTCCCCATTGTACCATCTGGCCAGTGTGGCTTATCACCAGTCCTTATTTGTGAGGAAAGGGACATGCAGTGTATAGTGCCAATGTTAGTGCTAGCTCCAGGCTTTATTTGAGATCGCCACAGTCCAGAGAAGCTTTAGGAAAGGTCATCATACAYAGCTTCCAGTGTGTTATATCCCCATGTACATAGAAATATATATTAAAAATGTCACACGTGCAGTCTCACTGGGAGACATAAACTAAACACCGTATGTTTAGAAGAAAACCCCACCACTAAAGTAGCTCCTCTTCAAAAAAAAAAAAAAAAAAKATTTGAAAATGAACTGTTTTGAGGTTAAGAAAAAAAGATTCCCTTAGAAGCAGACATCCTGAAAGAGTAGAATATACACAGCTGGGATATCTCTCTTGTTTTGTTTTCATTTCCTTTTGCAGTCTTTTTGTATTTTAACAAGTTAATTTGGGCACTGCGAGCCAATATTGGCTGTGCATCTTGTTCACTAGACTGCCTGGGGCTCTGCCCTTGCAGAAGTCAGGTCAGTACCAAGCTCTGTGCAGAGACACCCACACTCCCAGAATGGTAGTTTCGCTTTGTTTGGTTCATCACACACGGTTCCTGTCATAGAAAAAGTTTCTTAACTTGGTCTGAACTGAGACAGAGCGAAAAGTAAATTGTTTGTTCTTTCCCTTGAGGCTGAGCCCGGAGTTCTGTTTTCCTGAAGTGTTCAAATCAAGCTTCAGGTTTTGTGATGTGGCCAAACACCGTGATCTGTATTTCTCTTTTTTAATAAAAGCAAATTTTCTTTCACTCTTCATACCTCTTAGTTCTGCTCAAGATAAACAGATGTATTTCTGTCCATCTGCTGGCAAACTTTGTTTCCATTTCCCTGAGCAGCCATCCAGCCTTCCTCTCTTTTGTCTTCATATTTTACAATCACATATGCAGGGTGCCAGGCAGAAACCAGCACCCCCAGGCTRCTCAGGTCCTTTATTTGACAGCTGGCACACAAGTAACAAAGATCAACTCCCCTGTACATAGTGTGCCCTCTCCCTTCTTGCTTTCTCCAAGAAGCAAAAYTCTTCCAATTGCACCCATGAAAGGATCTTTCCATTTGCCTACCGCCCCCCCACCCAAAAAAAAAAAAAAAATGATCCTGTTTAGTTGGTTTTGCTGCCTTTCTTCACTCTGCATAGAGGGCCCTGATAAATAGACARGAAGAAACTCCACACCCTAATAGGAAGGAGAGTCTTTACTCCTGGCAGGCAACAGACTGATACAAGATGAGATTTAGCAGCAGTAGGAACGTAGCAGAGCTGTGATCTGAGCTAGAAAGAATTGGAGTTGAAAGCTGAGAAATTAGCCAGTTTATCTGGGCTCCTCCATAAAAGAGCTGCTGCTGTGACAGATACGCAGCCTAATGGCACTTGAAGGGGTTAAAACACCTGGAAAGTGAGTTTTCAAATGAACTCCTTTTCCTCTTGGCCTCAGCATAAGGCAGTGCTCTATTAGACTTGACCTTTCTTAATGTGAATTAGCAGCTCAGTGGAACAGGATCCAGAACCCAGAGTCCCTTCCCTCTTCATATCCATGCATTAATGTAACAAAAGCAAAAAGGTGTCAGGAAGGCTAAGAATAACTGAACAGATCTTGTGCCAATTTGGAATAAAATACAGGACCCTCCAGAAGCGGAAGCAACTTGGCTGCTTCTGAACTCTAGGTGAGGCAGGCATTTTAACTCACCCACCTCCAAACCACAAAAGAAAATGAAACATGGGCAAATTCAAATACTGAATTTAAAATAAAAAATAAATAAAATAAAATAAAACTAGTCAGTTCATTATTTTGGTAGGAGAAACAAGAGGAAATGCCAAATTATCTCTCTAGAATATAAATTRCATTTTCTCCTGAAAAAGATTTGCTCAATGCCTTTCAATAACAGTACTCCCTTACCCCATTTCCACTGATTTCCTGGGAGGGTTTCCTCCCCAATTCCCCTTGTTCAAAATGTTTCATCAATCTTGTCACCTCGGTTCTACCCTGTCTCAYGAGGTAATGGATGGAGCCCAGCTAGACACGAAGATGTGCCATCCAGGAAACCAGAGCAAAACGGGTATGTTTAAAAACGTGTTTGAAGAGAGCACAGGATGACGGGGGGGTGGAAAGGGAGCAGGGGATGTTTTTCAGCCAATGCTTTACTTCCCCCCTTCTTCTCACAGACACTTGCTGTTGTCCAGCAGCTCAGAGAWATATATATATATATATATATATATATATATATATATTTYTTTTTYTTTKKTGGGGGTGGGRAGAAGGAACGATAACMAGATCCTCATGGCACATCTGGCTTTGGGTCCCCACGGGAGACACAGCTGTGCAAAGAGGGGAGAGCAAGGGGAAAGAGGTAGAAGGGGGTGGTGTCCAACTTCAACTTTCTAGAGATGGAGTTATTTTAAGCAATATCTTTGAAACAAAAACCCGTGTGTTCTCCGCTCTGCAACGCGCTGGGCAAGGCTCRAACACCGGGCTGGGTTGCCCGGGGTCGCAGGCCCCGCCAAAGCAAACAGAGCTCTGAGGTGGGTCTGAGGCGAAGCTGGTGACCAGCGCAGAGTGGTGACATGGCCAAGCCCAAGGCGCGTGCCCTGCTTGGTGAAACAGGGCCCGCAGTGTTGACAGCCCCTCCGACATTTCCCTTCCGCGCGCTCGGCAYGCGCCGCTCCGAGCAAACGTTCCGTGAGCTGTGGGTGAGGGACAGGGCCTCGTGCTGGCCACCAGCTTTGGGAGCCTTTCAGCCCGGGCTTGGCTTGGATTTGTTTCTTGGGTTTTGATCCACCCGGGCGCGGCCGTGCCAGCGAGGGGAGTGGCAGCACGTCAGCCCTGCTGTGGTGTCACAATGGCCTTCGGGCCCATCTGGCCTTGCTCAGGCCATGTCCTGTCACACRCTGTGTCCCCAGCCCTCTGCACCTATAAAACCCCGCTCCCACACTCACTCAAAGWAAGATTTTATCCACAGTTATACACCGAGCACAGGGTTGGATATAAACTTCCTCAAAAGCGACATGACTTTAGACAGGGAAACATTCCCAATGCATCCCCAAAAGCCAAGTGTTACTGTTAATTTAGTTTTAAAAGTTGTTTCAGGTGAGAAAGGAATTAAACTCCATTTTCAAGCAGAAACAAACCAGCTGCTTTTCCAAGAAACTTAAAGTYGTCACATTGGTTTTGACCAGTGGAAAATCACTTTCTTCTCCCCACATTTTATCGAGGAAAATGGGTGCAAGGGAGAAGGATTCCAGTCTGCCAGTGGGTTTTGGGGTGTGTTCAAAGGCTGAGGAAGCTTTGGAACTCCAGGATGCATATGAGAGAGAAGGGGAGACCCAACAGCATCCTAGGGACTTGAGAAAATAATGGCAAACATCCTCACCCTATTTTGTTTCCTGGCTGCCTTCTTGGAAGCCACACAGGGACCTTTTCATGGGTTGGAGGCACAATCAGAGAGGGAGAAAAGAGATAATCAGTACCCACTTGGTATTTTAAGATACAGATCTCCAAGCTTAGATGATGCTACAGCAGTTGAGCTTCGTGGAACTTCTTATGGCTAAAGGCATTTGCAGTTGTGAAAATGCTCAGGCTGAGGAATAAGGCTTAATTCAAATGCCCTTTGTTCACTTAAATGATTATTTTCCATCTGAATTTGCTGAGTGCCAACAACTCAGAGTCAGTGGGGAGCAGAGGGTACTCAGCATTCCTGAGAACTAGCCCCAGGATGTATAACTGTTGCATTAAGTCTCTTTAACATTTCACAGATTTGGCTGATTTTCAAGAGCTTTAAAGCATGACACCATACATTTGTCCCGGTTTTTTTTTTTCCCCTTTGGTGTGGGTGTGTGCCCATGGTGGGACTACTGGTTTAGGAATTTATCTCAAAAGCAACCTTTAAATCCAGCCTCTTGTTTTCCCAGGGKTATTTGTTTACATAAAAGGCTTTGTTATGGCAGCAAGCACTAATGTGTTTGAAAATATGTCACAGAATAATTAATTTATCCTCATTGCACCAAGCTGCTGGATAGGTTAGCATTATCCCCAKATTGCAGGAAGAGAAGCGAGGAACAGAAATTAACCCATGAGGGGCCTAAGGAGGCTGCAGGAGAGCCAGAAAAGGAACATGAATCTCCAGAATTAACAGGATAATGCCTTAACCACATGAATATCCTTTCCAAGGTTTGATTTGTTGCCATATCCTTTTTCTGCTTGATCACTTAGGACAAAATGACCTTTCCCTAGATAACATTTTATATGCTGGAACTAAAAATAGGAATTCTCCTACTCTTAAATTGTAGCATTGTAAGCATACAGCATGGGAACTTGTGGGAGAAGATAATTTCTAGGGCTCAAGAGGAAAAACAGATAAAGACCAAGTGAGGGAAAAGAAGGAAGCTATGGAGAGAAAGAACCTTTGGTAGTGAGAGCAGAGGATTCAGCTCCAAATATTTCTTAACATTTAAAGCTTTTCTTGCTGCTTCCCTCCATGCCCTTTGGAGAAATAAACATGGGATTGAAGAACATTTGTTTTAATCCTCACATGTGATGCACGGATGTGCAAAGGTTTGCCATGCTATTTCATTACTGAGAATTCAGCCACCTGATGGAAGAGGCACAGACCAAAAGCTGCAGGAAAACAATCAAATATCCTTCACTCTCTTCATGAGGTTTCTGCCTTTACCTCAAAACACACGCTTTGCTAGAGTTTACAAGTGATGGTAGAGCTGAAGAAAGACTGAGGCTAGTGGTTTCTCTGTTGTCTTTCTGAGTATAAAAAGTGCAAGATTCTTTATACACCCCACTGCTAGTTTTGCAACTGCTYTGCAGTGCCAGTCCCAGACCTGCCAAGTCTCACAATCTCTGGCTGAAGATTCCCTCAGCTGGCTCCTGTCTCACAATCCCTCAGTGCAGGGCTGGCACTTCACCTGGCATCACATCACAGTTTGTCTCTGCCATCTCATACTGCATGGCACCAAATTGTCTGCCACCCATCCACTCTGGCACCTGGATTTCCAGACAAGAGGTGATTCATCTGTTGTGTCCTGCTCACTCTACCATCCTAGTTTCTTCTGAGGAATCTGCATATGGAAAAAAACCCTTCTATGCAGGATGCCTTTAGCCATGGCCTCCTCTACACCTCTCTTTCTGTTGTGCTTTCATATTGTGGGAATCCGGGTAGTGTTCAGGTTTTATGAAACATTGTTTACTGCCAGTGCTCACTTTTGTGAAATCAGAGCTGCACAGAAGAACCTATACAAGCTGTAGTAATATTCCTTAGGAAAAAAAATGGAGTCTGAAGTTACCCTTGCACCTTGAGGAAAAAGTTGCAACACGCTCAGAGTGAGGGTCCCCAAAAGCAGTCGGTGCTGGCAGAAGAACAGGCAGCAGCTGTCACACATATGCATGAGGAGGCCTTTACCTGCTAGCAGGGTGAGAACATGCCACCTCCTTGGGAAGCTCAGCTCCAGAGCAAACTCGGTGCCATGTGCCACACACTTCCTCCTCTCCTATCAGCTCTGGTGTAAGAGCTTTGCAGAGCAGCCATGGAGAAGCTGGGGATATACTGTGGCAGTGTAACTYGGGTAGAAATTTCTGACTAGTCACACAACTGAAACAAAGCCAGGTATTAGCCCAGATAAGGTCCTACCTACACAATCTCAGAATCACAGAATCATTTGGGTTTGAAAACACTTCAAAGGTCGAGTCCAACCTTTGACTAAACACCACCATATCAGCTACACCAGAGCACTGAGTCYAGTCATTTCTTGAGCACCTCCAGGGATGGGTCCTCCATCMCCTCCCTGGGCAACCTGCTCCAATGCTTGACAACCTTCCCAGGAAGAAAGTTCCCCTGATGCTTCCCCTGGTGAAGCTTGATGCCATTTCCCGTTGTCCTGTTGCTGGTGGTCTGAGAGAAGAGACCAACCCCRACCTGGCYGCCCCCTYCTGTCAGGGARTTGTGCAGAGCCAGAAGGTCCCCCCTGAGCCTCCTTTTCTCCAGGCTGAGCCCCCCCAGCTCCCTCAGCCCCTCCTGGTGCTCCAGACCCTTCCCCAGCTCCGTTCCCTTCTCTGGACACKCTCYAGMCCCTCAATGTCCATCTGGCAGTGAGTGACCCACAACTGGACACAGGATTTGAGGTGTGGCCTCAGCAGTGCCCAGCACAGGGGACAGTCACTGCCCTGATCCTGCTGGCCACACCACTGCTGATTCAAGCCAGGTGCCATTGACCTTCTTGGCCACATGACCACACCTGGCTCATGTTGACCAGAATCCCCAGGGCCTTTCCCACCAGGCACTTTCCAACCACTCTTCCCCAACCTGGAGCTGCAGGGCATTGTTGTGACCAGGGCAGYTGGACAGACTTAGCACCTTCAGAGGGCAGGTCTGGTTTCAGACACAGGTGACTGGAAGGGAGCACACCCAGGGTGGCACCTGCACCCTGCAGGATCAATCACTGCCAAAGCTTGTCTTACCATCTGACCACCAGGTACAACTGCTGCCTTTGCTCAGGGGAAAACCTTTACTGTGGTGCTTGGACATTATTGCTATGTTAACAGCTGTGATGTCGTGGTTAAGGGTAGCTGCAGCGCTTTTCCTCCTGAAGCCAAAGTGCTAATAAAAGTCCATGCAGAAATGAAATAAAACCTAATTATAGGGTACAGCTAAGCCTTTAATAGGGATGTCTACATTCATCATTAAATTCAAGATTGACCTTTCTCTACCATGCAGGAGGCAAATTGCAGAAAAATGCCTAAATAGATTAGGGAAGGCATTTAGTATCCTTTGTTAGACCGCACAAGATTTGTTATACACAGAAATGTGGGCTGTGGGTTTTCAGTTGAACTYTTTTGGCTATGGGCAACAAGTCACTTGATTGTTACATCTGAATATGGCAAGAAATAGTAAAGATGACAGGCCTCGGGATCGTAGTTGTACCTGGACTGCAAAGATGAACCAGGAATCCATATGTCCAGGTCCACGGTCATTTGGAAGAAGCCCAGCCAAGAACYTTCTGTCTCATTAAAAACAAACCCCCATGAGCTGCAAGCAATCTGAAGGAAGCAGGTAATACTGTCCTTCAGCAGAAGCATAGTTAGCAAGATTGGAAAAATAGAGCATAATGAGTTTTTTGTGTCTGGGTGGATAATGAATGTTTTTTTAATGTCTACAGGGCTTTTGCAGGTGAAATTTGAGCCAGCATTATGCCAAACCCAGCTCAGCTTCCCTCTCAAATTGGCTGCAAGGCACAATCATATTCTCTGTTCCTTCTCTCCCCTTTATCTCTTTAAAGGATAATTCCTGACAATTTACTTAACAGGCAGATTTGGGTAGGGGGYTTGCTTGCTTACTTTCTGGAAAGTGCTTAAGGTGAGGTCTTCTGTCTCCTCCCAGGAGCCATTTACTTGCACAAAGGGAGGTAGGAAACAAAAGATCATAATATTCCTTACTCTTTAATCTTCCTAAATAGGTTTAATGCAGAGCATCTCCCCCTCTCCTCAGCCCCTGATGTGAGAGGCAGAGCTGTGTTTTGCAGAGTTCCCCAGACTCACTTCTGAGCAGATGACACCATGGGCAGAGCCAGGTGAAGTGGTGGTTTGGACAAAGAGGGACCGTGCTTTCCAGTGTCACGGTCTCCAACCAGTCAGTGATGTGGTGGGTGCTCCYGTTGGACATGTAGCCAGGAGCAGTTTCTTCCTGGGACAGAGTCTCCAGAAGAGGCTGCAGGCATGGTCTAGGTGGGAGGACTGTGTAAGGCAGGATATATACAGCATTCAAGAGAGTGCTCCTGGTGCTCCCAGGGACTTGCAGGCCCTTGAAAGCATAGACCTGGAAAGYGCATGTCTGGAGAAGGCACTGTTCTGTTCTTTGTTCCTCTGGTAGAGCATATGTGCTGGTGTGAAGGAGGTATTTGCTCTTTGTCAGTGAGCAAAGGGGCCTCCTAGAAAATCACCCACTGCCAGTGTTTCACAGCGAATGTTACCCACATTATACCTGGCACAGAAGCACGGCCAGCTTGGAAATGGACATTATGAATGAAAAATAATGGCTCAACATTTCAACCCCACTGATACAATGGGTTTATTTTCACCATGCCATGGAATGAACAGGAGAGCTGAGGCTGCTGAGCTGTACTTCTGGACCTTATTTCTAATTACAGAAAGGCTTTGTGCCATGTGGATGCACCAGCTTGACTGGAGCAACTGGCACCTTCTGCCCTGTGCTGCTTTATCTGCTGCCGACATCAGCATCCACATTYACTTTCACTCAGAGTCTCTTCTGTATCTCTGCCCTTCCACTGCTTCATCAGACTTACACCCTCCCCTGATATAACAGGAGATTAAAAAGGGGTGCACTGGTCTGGATTCTTTCTTTTCTACCAGTAGTTCTGATATTCAGAAGCCTCTATCCCAAAATTCAACCTCAATTCCTCTTTCTTCTTTTACCAGAGGGTTTAAGCACCTCAAAGTYACATTTTATAAGATGGGTGGATTCTTTTGTCTCTGTTTGTTCTTGGAATGTCATTATAAATGGGACACAGAAAGCGGCTGCTATGAGACAGTTTCATTGCCAGGAAAATGAGCTGAACCTCTACCTCGGGTCAAAAGGTGAATATAGTGAAGTTAATTTCTTCTTAGTCCCTAGCAGGTTTGTGTTTGTCAAAGAAATTAAACCAGTTGGTAACCTCCATGTAGGAAAGCTTCTCACACACTGACAATATTCCATACAAAATATCCCAGGACTTTGTTAGTCCAGCCGCTGATCCTTCACTTTTCTCTCCTAACTAATAAAAATCAGGCAATCCTCACACGTGTCCAGCTCTGGGCAAGATGCTGCCTTTGTGGTCTGAAAGACAGTCAATTTTTTGTCAATATGGGAGGCATTTTACATGGATGAAAACTCTGCTTCTGATTCATTGGTTCAGAAAGGTTTTTGAAAGGTTTTTGTCTGTCACTCAGACAACCTGAAGAACAGCTCAGAAATAATTACCTTCTGAAGTGTGTTATAAGAATTTTTTATTTAACCTCATTTGTCTTTGACCTGTGTGTCTCCCTACTAGCATCAMGTGTTTTGGAGGTTTCTCTTATTCCCAGGGTAACCAAGAGATACAGAGCAAATAAAGAAGCCAGCAAAACAAACAGATGAATCTGCTAACCTGTTGACTCACCATTTCCTGAAACCTATGGCGACTTCAGAAACCAGAGATGGAAAAGCTCTATTACGTTATCTATCCCACTGCAAAGTGGGTTCAAGTGTGGGACATTGTTAGTCAAGCTGCTTTTCAATTTCCACTCCTGTCTTTTAAGTGAGTCAGCCGATGGTGCTAGAGTAGATCAGTCTGCTGCTCTAAAASCTAAAGCATTGGCTATCCAGAGCCTTGTTTACTAAGGTCTGAGGAGAACTGAGTACATGGCTGTAAATGATGAGCACTGCTCTTGTAAATAAATGCTTCCTTGAACAGTGATCACGGAATCATAGAATAGTTTGGATTGGAAGGAATATTTAAAGGTCAGCTAYTCCTCCCTGCCTTGCAGTGAGGGACATCTTCAACTAYATCAGATTGCTCAGAGCTCCAWCCAACCCTGACCTTTAATTTTTCCAGATATGAGGCATCCACCACCTCAATGGTCAACTTATTCCAGTGTTTTACCACTCTCATTGTAAGAGACATCTTCCTTAAATCTAATCTAAGTTGACCTTCCTTCAGTTTAAAAACATCCCCCCTTGTCCTGTTGCAAAAGACGATAATAAAAACTTTGCCTCCATCTTTGTTATAGGTCCTCGTTAAGTACTGAAAGGTCCCCTGGAGCCTTTTGTTTCTCAGACTGAAMAATCCAACTTCTCTCCGCCTTTCCAGAGCTTCTCCACCCCTTTGATTGTTTTGGTGATTGCTCCCTTTCCTTGCTGTGCTGGGCCCCAGGGCTGCGGGAAGTTCTGSATGTGAGGTKTCAGCAGAGCAGAGGGGCAGAATCCCCCACACCCCTGCTGCCCACACTGGGGGCTCAGCCCAGCACAGGGGACATTCTGTGCTGCAGCACACRTGGCCAGGGCAGGGCCAGCTCTCACTCACCAGTACCTGCAGCTTCCTCTCCCAGGGCTGCTCCATCTGCTCATCTCCATCTGGGTTGATTTCAGGGGTTGTCCTGACCCAAGTGCAACACCTGCCCTTGTCCTCATTAAACCTCATGAGATTCCCATAATCCAATTCTCAAGCTTGTCCAGGTCCCTCTGGATGTCCTTCAGGTGTGACACTGCACTCTCAGCTTGGTGTCATCTGCAAACATGCTGAGGGTRCACTTGATCCCTTTGTCCATGCCATTAGGGAAGACATCAAACTGTGCAGGTTCCAGTGACACAGTTACTGTCGGTGAGTTTTACAGATAACTGGCTGAGTATGAAAGGTGAAACCACTAACAAAAAAACCCACAGACAATGAAGCTGGAAATATTTTGAGAGGAGAAGCAATAAGATACAAATACAATTTGATGACTGAGAAGAAGCCAGATATGATGCTAKGAGCTTGTGCTTATTTTTCACCAGCTAATCTTTGGGTTAAACCTGTCAGCAATATCATTCCTTGAAGCTGCACAGCTTCACAGGAAGATTGCACTGGGAAAGCAATCCTGGCTGCAAAGTCTTGAGATGTTCAACTTAGTGGCTTTGTTCACATTTGTCTCATTAGGCTTTTTTTTTCCATTCCTGGTGTTTGTGAACAGTATGCAGGCTTTTCTGCTTGACATAATTTTATTTCACATGAATTTACAGCTGTTGAAAGGCACTGGCCTTTCTGTCAGATGCTGGCTTCTCTGTACACCTATGAACTAGGCAGCAGCTTGGCAAGCTTTCCCTGGCAATCCTACGAGGACATCCTAGACCTGAGGACAGCATTCATTGCCCATCTCATTTATACTCAAGCCTCCAAGCCAAAGATATAATTTCACAGAGCTTTAGATGTAAGGCCCTAAAATAATCATTCTGAACACTTATTCCATGCAGTATTGTAGTAAAATTATAAGTGGGATATGACAACTTCTACATAGGTAGRTAGGTAGGATTTTTCCACCCCTTCCTCCAGTGTTCATCCCAGCCAGCAAAAATAACGATTATAATATAGTGTAGTGGTATAACATAAACAATACTGAGAAACTGAATGTAAAATTGATTAAAGGAGATCGCCACCAACTRCAGCTAAGTTTCAATCCATGAGCGAAAAGGCCATCATCAGGTACACCAGCTATGTGAACTAAAACTGACCAGGTTTAGTTATGTTAGTTCACATAACACCTCCAGAAGAGGAAAGCCTGTTRGGCTCAGTCTGACAGCAAATATACAGAAAATGTCTGAGAAGTCTTTGTAAGACTTGGTGCCTTTGCGGTTCAGAGGCAGCTCAGGGACTTGTGTTTTCTCTGTGTTAGCACTTCAGAGGAGGGACAGGTCCCCAAGGGAAACCTTAAAGGCTTAACTGATTACAGCAGATCATAGTAAGAGAAAACAAATGAGAAATAGGCGCTCTTTGAATGTCAGAGRTCATTCATAAACAGGACCTCATAAGCCTACTCAAGTTTTCTAAGCACCCATGGGACAGAATGTCGAAATCTCTGGGTGGCCTTTTAAATTTACATGGGGAAGACAATTAACATAAAAAGGTCCCTTGGCAAAAAATAAACCTTTATACACATGGGAACAGCACGAGGGTTGCTGTATAACTGGTTGCTTAGCTGCCTGCATARAGATGCTTGAAACATGTTGTGTTTCTTTCAAGACCTGTGTGATTTGCCATTCTAGCTTTTCTTACAGGCTACACATCAGTGTAACTCTACTGACTTCAACAAAAGAGTATTCTAAAACCTTTTGATGCAAACATTAGAACAGCCTAAGTCAGAAGTAGGCCTAGTTCTGATGGACACCCAGATTAGGCTGCAGGATATGTAGTGTACATCTCTCTAAAATGAAAAAAGTATTCTTAGTTCCAATGGGGAAGGGGGGGAAAACCAAAACTTTACAAATTGACTCTGTAATTCCCAAAGACTTGTTTTCTTATTTGTGGCAAGCAAAAATTTTATCACCTACAGTGTTCCTTTACCATTCATTTCAGTTTTCTTTCCACCCTTAGCCAGATATTACTTAAATTCTTTTTCTTCCTCCTTCTGTTGAATTTTGTTTTCTAGGTAGAAATAGTTCCACCTGAAAATATATCAATGCTTAAAATATACAGTCACTTAAATACACAAACCACTTAAATACACAAACCACTTAAATTCACAAAACTGCTATGAATTCAAATGTATTGTATTCACTAATTGCTGTCACAATGCAGCAATAAGAAAGTATCTGGCATGTACCTGGCTGTCATGCACTCTTTCCAATTTTGCACCAAAGTCAGAACCTATTTTCACTTATTTGCTTCTGAGCTTGGTCCTGGGCAAAGAACTCTACATGGTCTAAACTTTTGTGTGATGTGCTTTTGTGTGATGTTTGTACGCTTTGACGATGGCAAATTGCAGAGAACATCACCACCCCTATGTAATCAGGTGTATTAAGACCTGATAAAGGATCTCCTAGGGAGCAAAGTATCTCCTGCATAGAATTACAGACTAAAACACTGCTGAGTGGATTTTATTATTAAAAATACATGGTCAATTATAGGCCACATATGCTCCTGATTTCACTGATTTTAAAAATAGAAAGTGAAAGCTCCCAGCTGGGGGCACAGCTGCTGCTAAACACTGGCAGAAATCATAGCCAGGAGTGTCACTTGTAACTGCAGCAGCCTGAAACTGAAGCGGTGGGAGAGTTTGGTTTCTCCTCAGTCTGCAGTTGAATCTATGGGGTGGGGGAGCTTCCACAACACCTGAAAGGTCGACTGCCTCTTCTCTAAGGCAGATGCAGACACGTTTATCTCTTAAGTTTCTCAAATATTGACAGTGCTTAGCCAACACTTCGTCCAAGAACCTGATGTTATTGTTGCTATCTCCTTTTAAAATCATTCAAGTTTTAGCACTTAAAAAAACACATCTGTATGGATTGTTAGGATAGAGCTGGGATACAGGCTTCATGACAGCAGGTGCTGAAGTAGGATACCTGTTGAGGACAGTTGATGGCAATTCTGTCATCTACAGAAACAGTGAAGGGAAACACAGAAGGGAACAGAGGAATGGAAAGTGGCCGTATTGTGTCTTTTGTGCAAGTGCCAACATCTCCCTCAAGTAATATCCTGCTGCCTTTTAGATGGAAGGCTCTGCAGGAAGGAGGATATTATGCACAGGTTATTGGGRTGGATAGCTGCAGAGATCAAGCATCTCTTCTTCCAACACTGACTCACTGCTACCAACGCGACAGAAAAACACAGTGCTTGACTGAGCTTTATTTGGTTTGTTTAAAATGCACCTAGTTGTAAAGTCTTAAAAATATCAGATGGGGCTTCTTTGCAATATTCTGTACAAAGCAGAAGGTTTTTGTAGAGATGGACTTTAAAATGCAAATGTAAACAGTCCTTTGGCTTTTTCCCTTTTAAAGGAAAGAAAGAATGAAACCGTGAAAAGTTTCAGCCTGTTGGTGAGGCACTGTGCAGGGTCTGTGTAATGAGAGACTCCAAGGAGAGCAGCTGCTGCCTCTTGATCTTTAATGTCTGCAGTGCTCCTGACTTGTACAGCAGGGAAAATAAGTAATGCTATCTTGTTTAATCATGCTGTCTTCTACCTTGCTTAGCATTTACTAACTGGACTGGACCACCTAACTTGAAGACCTGCTTTAAAGACAACCCTTTGATGGAAGAAACCCCAGCCTGGGGAATTTTTGAAACAAGGGCACCCTCTAATGGAAACATGAATGACAAAGCAACCACAAGCAGTTAGGCTAGGGAACACACATTTTCTCTTCTCTGGGTGTTTATGCTAAGCTTATGCAAGAATCAACCCCTCTCCTACTGTAAAGGAATGGCTAGATATTCTGCCTTTTAAATGTAAAATGAGAAAGAATTTTTTTTAATTGCAGATCAAAGCCTACAAAAAAACAACCACCTTCTGCACAGAACTCTMAACCACTTCACCAACCTGAAGACTGAAAAGCATCTTGGCAACTTGTGGTCCCAGCTGTAAATTAGYACAGGAGCTCCAGCCACTGAGGCCAAAGGCCACTTCGTGTAGGTTACTTCTGTTTAGGTTAATTATTTTTCCTTCTTCAAACTGCATCACCAGCAAATTTGTTTCTCCTGAGTGCTGCTGGTGTTAGAAGGGAGAAATAGTTGTCGCACAGCATGGAAGGACACAGTAATTGCTATTCTATGAGCACTTGTTCTTACACAATTAAGCTACAGAGTTCTTCCACATGAAGCAGTGTGAGCTGAAATCCAGTTGCTAAGGCTATGGTAGCAAACCCTCTCTTACCTATCAGCAGAAACTTTTCACAGGGGATGGAAACCAAAATGGAAAGGCTACATCAAACATCCAGGATGATTCCMAATGGTTTTGCTGCCTGCTCCCACAAGCAACATCTCTCCTGATTCTCATACAGAAGATGAACGATGGTTTCCTGTGCAGAGGACTAAATTCCATGAGTGCCTATCAAGTTTCTTGCCTTAGATTTGCTCCTTCTCATCCTCTGTGCCATCATGTGGTTTCAGGGGTGGAACTGGGAGATGAGTTTGTCACCCAGGCTCTGATTTGTATGTTCTAATAGTATCAGACGACTTTTGGAGAGTGCCACTGTATGTGCTTGCCATTTAATCACCAGCCAATTTCATTTTGCCCTGAGCACCCACGAGCTTGTGTGTTACAACGGATGTGCAAGCCCTAAAACCACATCAAACAGGAGAGGCGTGCTCTGTCCAGGCTTGCTGGCTGCACCTACTGAATGAAACACGCTCAAGCATTTCCTGAGAAAGTCTGGTGAGTCAAATCAGGCCAGCAGCACAACCCAGCTGTGTGCATCTTCTGTTTTTCTTGTGTTACTGGTCCATAAAATAACTAACACTGATTGCCTCAGCTTCAAAACTTGCTGTGTAAATCAATGCCATGTCTGTACCATAGCACCCACACGGGTGTTGACGTAGTATTGTAGTTAAGGCTTCAAAACAGTTTTTGTTCCAAGTCCAGTGTTTTCCCTTGGTCCTGAGTTTCTGAAAGGTTCTACTTTCTAGGCTGAAATTTTCCATCACTATGCTCAGCCAGTGGCTTCTGGGAGAGAGTCTGAGGAAAATCCATTCAACCATTCTGTGAAACTGGAAAACAAAACACAACTTCTCTGGAAAACTATTTAGGAATGTATTAACTTACACATCCAGTGAGAAAAACACAAGCAGAAAACACAGCTGGGCTTTGATGAGGAAGCTGATTAGAATTTTTTTAAAGACATGATTCCCTGCAGATTTACTSTGATGCATCTCTCCTGATTTCACTCTTGGCTTGTACTGAGTTAGGTGACAATGGAGTTAGATAGCACTTTACCACAGCACTGGAGTTATCTTTTGTAATGTGCTGGGAATTCGAGTGTGTTGTTACTCAGAGGAATATGGTGAATGTCACCACTGCGTAAGCAACACGTACAGTCCCTCCCCTGTGGCCTGTGCTGTGAGGGGCAGGAGCTGCCCCACGTTGTGACAGACACCACAGATCTGCTGTACAAACTGTCCTYTTCCAAATGGCATTGAAAACCTGGAAATACAGAGAAGACGCAAAAGGAAAGAAAAAAATCAATTCAACTTGGGTGAATCACACATGATTATGGTAAATRTTGTTGGGTATGTACTCCCTGTGTTGACATTCCTTGTACATGCTTTTATCACTTCTGGGTAATGTGGGACACAAAAGGCAAAGAGATATTCCTACAGGATAATACTATTACWGACACATTTCTACAAATCTCAATAACAGGCATATATGCATATCCCCTTCTTTTTATCTGCATCTGATGCTAACCAAAAATTTAATATTCAGATAACCCTAAGCATAAGGGACAAGTTTCCCCCAGTTTTGTGTTGGAAGTGGTGCCTCTCAGATTACCCACAAAACAAGGCCAGCGAGTGGCCACAGCTCAGGTCTTCATTGAAACTTGACAGGGTAATGCTGATGAATTGCATCAGCTGGAAATCTGGCTTGCTGGTGTTTGGGAACTGTGGTGAGGGAGGTGACTAATATGTTGCAGTGTTCCTTAGGCTTTGAGGCTGAACATCCTGAGGAAACTCTGATCTCAGAGCAAACCTTAAGTAAGTGCCTTGTGTATGTTGTGGGAGAGGAAGGCTAGGAGGATGGATGAGAAGGAAAGGATTTTTAGGGGATTTCTAATGCACAAGACTTGGCAAAACCAGATCTTGGGACAGACACATATTAATAAACGGAGCTTGTTTTGCTGAGTCTAGAGAAAAAATTACTTAGTGAGAAAGAAATGGAAAAGATCTTGTGTTAGAAGTTTTAAGATGTGCTAGAAATTTTCATACAAAAAAAAWAGAAGGGGGGGGAAGTAAAAGTTCACATTTCCACAGCTCTTTTTTTTCCTGTTCTTTATCTTCTAGTCCTTTCCAAAGAAGATATTTAGTGTTTGCAACTTTGGACAGGAAAGTGTTTCACAAAGTCACTCTGTGGAGCTAAACCTCTCCATGAGGATCCTGGGCCAGACCCTTTGTCATGGCTGAGCTGTTTTATCCTATGAACAAACTGAACACATCAGTGGGCTGCAGCCTTTCTGGAACTCGTTCCTGATTCATTCAGCTGCTTCAGAGTGATCAGCAYAGTCAGTCCTACATGATAAGGGGACCAGGAAGACAAAGCAATTGCATTTTTTTAGGGTGGGGCAGAGAAATTGCTTTGGCCAGTGACASTGAATTAGGCAAACTCATCTTACAGGCCTCCATCAAGCAGTCCTTTAAGAACATCATCCAACTTACCACCCCCAGAGTTTCAGTTTGGAAACATTAGGAAATTATGAAGGTCAGGAGAATAGGGATATAATGGGAAAGACATTGAGGRGGAGCTTTGGTGTAACAAAGCGAGGCCATAGCAGCCACTGTGAGTGGCTCAAAGTACAATCGCTTGTTTCCTGACGTGTGTGAGGCAGACCTCCCTAATGCTCAAGAGTGAAGGGAAATGCTTTGCACGTATTGAAACGGTGTACCTATCTGGAAATCTTAAACACGGGAGCCCTCCCGTGGCAGCTCTTCAGAAGTGTGTTTTTCGTCAGGACAAAACAGCCGCCAGAGAAGGGCTGAAGCACAAATAGAGAGCAACACAGCTGTAAAAGAAACCTGTATCTGTGCCTGGTGTGTGTGACAGTGACTTTACACAGTTACTGAATGTTAGTGGGCAAGCCAACCACATGCTGCTTGTGTTGGGCAGATCACAAAATTTAACCTGACCAGCCCACTGACGACTCRGCAAATTAAGCTTCATCGTAAACATTGAAGCCATTTGCACCTGTGAGAGCCTGACAGGCTGCCTGCAAGCACGGAGCCTCTGGTGCCGTTAACCTGGAAGGTTTGAGGGTAAGGTATATTCTCTGTGCACCTAGAGTGCCAAGGTGAGCCAGCCAGCAGAGGAAAGCTGAAGCTGTACACAAAAATCCCCCGCACAGCAGTGTGGGCTTTAGGAGCTGACTTACAGGATTAATTTGAGGCTTCTAACAAATCCAGATGTTGGGAATGAGAGRGGCCTGAAGCCATCCCACAATGCTCGTTATGAGTTTGGAGATGAGGTTGAGCAATTAACAGAGAGCACCCAGGGCAAGATCCACCAGMAGTGGTCATCTATCCAGCAGCTCCTTCCCATGGGGTGTTCATGCAGGGAGGCTCACAYAGTCACACATGGCAAAGAACASTGAGCACAGCCAAAGAAAAAAATCTCTCTGAGGTTCACAGATCATCACCCACCCACCCAGTTCACTCAGCACCCACCAGATTTACAGCTGGRATAACTATCCATGAGGGATCTGACRGGCGCTTGTGAGAGTTTCATTCTCTGCTGACCTCACAATGGCCGTTTCTGTCCCAGCCCTGGTGTTTGGAGCTGCTTCTGAGGACTTACAGGCCACCCTGTGCAGATCACATTTGTCCACAGAGGGTGAGGAAAGAAATCCTACAATAAGGACTGTTTTCTTGGTGAGTAGAGGGAGGGCAGGACTAACCCTTTTGGGAGCATCACAGGCTTAAAACCACATCAGCCGGTCATGAATCACTCTCAAAGGGTGGTGGCTTCATGCCTGCCTTGGTACATGCTAATTGCTACAGTAGCTGTACCCTGGTAAAATCAATGCTGGAACCAAAAAAAGATATTTATTCATTATAGACACTTCACTAAGAGGAAGACTTCACAAGCATTTCCCTGACATGAGAAAAGACAGGAAATTTGGATTATTTTGTTCAAAAGTACAAAACTATTGAACCCCAATGGCCAAGCAAAACGCCATTTGAACAGAAGTAACACATATTGACATATTCTTCAAATTGTATTACCTGGCTAACCAGCACCCACTTTCATGCAGGTTCCAGATAATGTTCTGAACCTCACTTGGTTAAATTAGAGTTYAAACAAATATGAGTTTGCTTATTCAAAGTAGCAGCATCTAAAGACTAAACCTCAGTGTAGTTATTGTGTAAGAGGCGGTGCCCAGGAATTTTAATGCAAAGTGCCTGCTTTTATCTTATGTGGTCAGAATGTAACTCTGGTGTGCAGCACTAAAATATAATTAAGTTGAACAGTTTCTCTAATCTTAGGGGTTATATTAATGACTATAAATCCTAATTCAGCCATAAAGAAGTGTTTTTAGAATAATTTTAATCTCTCCGGGTTAATGAATTTTGGCATATTTAGTAAAGGTAACTGTGAAAGTCAGTGAAGCTAAGAAGGTAAGCCTTTTGTTGTGCATAAACACATGCACAGATATATCTGTGCAAATACAAAAATAAAAATCTCTTTAATGTTGTTTTCTTTTAATTATGTTTTAATTTTATTTCTTTTTATGTTTCTTTTCTGTTATGCTACCCTGTCTAGAAGAGCTAATGCACGAGGAGAACACATGGAAAAGGCCTAGGGATCACTGATGTTTCACTGTCACAAGCCTAGTGAAATTTAACTAACACTTGAGAGTCCACAGTCAGGGAATAACTCTGACCCACAGTGAACTAATATGGTAAGTCTTGGTATTTTGAATCTGGCAAGACCTGGTAAGTTAACAGTCCCCTACTGTGCAAGGCCAGGACATTTTTTTCCCAAGCAAAGTTTCACAGGGCTTCCTATTCTGCATTCACACATGCTAATAATGCAATTGCACATCTTGTTTGTTGCTCCTGGCTAATTATAAAATATATATTTTTCCTCTCCTAACAGAAGAAGAAGAACAAATATTTTCATAAACATAAATCTTGATCACGGAGGTGGATATTTATAAAACCAGAACTGCTGCTGCTCTTGTGGAAGGACAACTTTCCATCACAMAACAAGCAGTGAACTAAAGTGGAAGACTGGGATGTATCATAACATTATGAAAATAATATTGGGAAATGGAAATAATGGAAATTTTTCAAGGAGACCAGTGATTCTGAAGGGGTTTGTCATAAGCCTTACCAGTAGTGGTCCTGATTGCCTGGTCCAGACAATATTTCTTCTGGGAAGGAATTTTGCTGTGTATGCTGTTTTAAAAGGTCTTAAACTGGTCTTGGGGTTTGGGGGTTTTGTTTGCTTGGTGTTGGTGAGGTTTTTTTGGTCAAGTTTTTATGATCACAAAATGAAAATAAAATCAAATCTTAAAATGAAAATGCTAAGTGCAAGTCTTAAAAAAAAGTCTAAGCCACTTTTCCCTTTCACACAGTATGTTGTAGTGACTGACATTTGACAAATGCTCTTTCAGATTTATACAACATCACCTCCTTCACTCTGTTCATGGATAATTGTAAAATKGAGCCTTGCCTTATAATTATATCAGGGAATAATTACTACTCTACTGTAATCAGACATCATCTTSTTAACTGCAGAATAAAACCAGAAAAAGTCATCTGGCTTCCAGGAAAAGAAGCTGTGTAGCTCATGCAAGTATCTTTAACAATATTTACTCAGAAATGTACATACTGGCAAAGAAAAATGTAAAATGTTTTCGTTTCTGCATGTTTGTCCCAGCATGAAAGTCCCTCTTTAATTACTTGCTACAGTTGCCAAAAAAATGGCGTGGAGGGCGGGGAAGCAGGCACACAGGGAAGACCTAATTTAAGAAGTAAAAAAGARTTTTCAAGGTTCTTTTCCTAATGTTGTTCTGCTGTGATTTTGCCCCTTGAGAGATTCTAAGGTTGGATGGGCCCTTTGCCCTTCTGTGTGAGTTGGGTGTGTACAGCAAGGAGTCTCAGCCCAGCTACAGCCTTGTGCTTTCCTCTTTTTCTTCACTCCTGSAGACTCCAGAAACTTCTCTAGGTCTTGGCAGGTCTTTGTCCTACAGCCTGTGCTAAATTACCATGGCTGGGCAGATCSTGCAAAGCCCTTCAGTGCCACCAAAACTGCAGGATCATGGGGCTGCTTGGATCTTTTGAAGCTTCAGTAATGGTCCTTTAAGGCAGTTTTGACAGGCTGTCTATTGCTTCTTCTTGTACAACCTGTACTTTTAGAAGTAGTAAGGTATTTGTGGGTATCTGGCGAAGGGATCTCAAAATCGCAGCCAGAATGTAAACAAAGTAMAGCTCTTCAATAAAATTCAATAAATATTGGCCAATATAAACTTGCAAAAAACATCAGACTGTGCCATGCAACATTAAACCTTGTGAACTGCTGAAATCYCTCACCCTGAGCCTTTTTTCAAAAGCACCAGAAAAAGTACAGTCTAATGTACACAAAACCACCGTGCTAGGATCGTATGCAGAGGCCAGTTCATGTATTTACTCTGTATTTTAGGGAGCAGTTTTTGAATCTGTGCATTTAGAAGATCCAGTCTGTAAACTCCAATTCTATTGTCAACAGTGTTTTCTTTCAAAAATAAACTGCCTTGGCTGAATTTGGAACTGCTCCCAAATCCAACTTAATGCTCACTTCCTGATAAAYGGCAGTAGAAAATTTAGACCAGCTAACATAAACATTAGCATCTGTGTCCATAGAGAGGTATGTATCATAATAGTGGGTGGGTGGACATCACTCACATTATTCYGTAGGCCTCTTAAACACTAGAATCCATTGCTTTTTATTTATAGAGCTCTGAAAAATGGCTCATCTGAAAAACCCAGGCTATAGAGCAGTGCTGCTCCAGTGGCACTTGCCTTATTCCAGACCAAAAGTGTATTTTTCCCCAAGGGAGACCCTATAACTGTGATACAACCAAAATTCCTGTGGGAAGGTCTGCACTTCTGGAGATATTCTTTTTAAGGAACAGCTTGCGGTGCACAGGTTGGGTCCCCAATTGCAGGAAGGTATGAAGATTCAACAGAGACAGGGATGACAGCAAGATAGCTTAAACAGCAACTACTGGATACTGAAAGGTTTGCCCATCAGACTGTGCTAAGTTCTCTTCTGGTGCTGTGGTGTCTGCTGGAGTGAAATGTAGGCAACAAAATCAGAGCTGGAGTTCAAGTCCCCCCCAAAAACAGAGACACTTAATTCACAATGACATCAAAAWGGAATAATGAGGTGACTGAGTACCACAGACCCATGTCTGGGTTCCAAAGTTTATTATTTGCATTTTCTTAATAATTTTATTTTTTTAATATTGACTAGTAAGGGAATGAAAAATAAAAACCATTTCTTTTCTTTTTTTTTTAATTTTCTATTGATAACGAAGCAGCTATTATGTCTGTTTTTTAAGGAAGAGTCTCCACACACAAAAATTACTTGGACAGATGTTCTGTATTTCTCTGAAGTCAGATTTTTCTTCCCTTTCCCACAACCTTCTCAAGCATTTAACACAGAAGTGATGATACAATGAAGACTCTGCTAAACAAAGGTGGAGATAACATACACTGGTGTACCTGATCATTGTTTTAATTCCCTTAATGTGTTTTGATATGCAAATCAAAGATCKCTTCAAGCAAGCGTCTTGGAAATTGTTTCATTCCCTTGAAGTTTTAGCATCACAGGAAATGGGTAAATTGTGACATTTTCACACACCCGGAGCATGGGTTCTGTCCCACTCCGATTTGGGGGGACCAGGGATAGTTCTGAAGAGACGGGGGTTGTCTCCATCCTCCTCTCCCACGAGGAGGACCGGRGCTTTGTGATTTGTTTGCATTTTCATCACAAGTGGCTTTTTGGGAGAGCAAATACCAGTCAAAGCATTTAATGTGTTGTTTAGTTTTATTTGTGCCAATTTTATTTTGTCTGGTCCCGGGGGCGGGGGGGTATTGGACGGGTCTCTGTCCCTCTCGGCCCCGGCGATGCTTGGGAGGGGCTCTGGAGGARGTGGTGGTGTACCCGTCCCTTCTCACCCCACAGGATGATCGTGACATTCTCCATTCTCACCTTTGCCGGCCCGAGGGTGGCCTCCGTCCCCTTCTGATTTGGGGCGGCCAGCATTGTCTCTGTCCTCCTCTGACTTGGGAGGGCCAACGCAGTCTCCGTCCCTCTCCGATTTAGGGGCGCCGAGGGGAGTGACCGTGGCCCTGCGCTGTGAGGGACCGGCGCGATCGCCGCTCCCGGAGCCCTAGCGGCTCACCACCCTAGTCACCTGTACCCTACCCCTAGTCTGCACCCCCCTCCAAGTTAGGAGGGCCGGCTCTCTCTCTGTCTCCCTGGGATTTAGGGGGGACGGCGCAGTCACCGTCTCCSTCCGATGGGGGGCGGGGGCAGCAAGAAGGGGCAAAACGGGGGCTCGGGGCACAAGGGTCACCGCTCCCACCTCCCTCTCAAGCATCCACACACAGTCCCCTATCCCGGGACGCCAGGGTCGCGGCACTGAGGGGCAGGAGCGGTCCCAGAGCGCCAGCATTGCTGGACCGACGGCGTACAGCTTCGCGGCTCCCTGTTTCCCCGCGCCCCGCTCCCCTCACGCACCCGAAGCCAGCTCCCGCCGCACAGCCCCCATTGAAGACGACATGCACAGCGGTCTCTTATATAGGCAGCATATGCCCCGCCCCCTCAGCGCCAGCCAATAGGAGTCAAGTAACACCACAATTGACGGCGGAGCAAAGCGCGGTGGCCATTGTGACAATCGCAGCCAGACCGTGCCGAGAGATCTGATTGGTCGAGAGGCGGAGAGCTCTGTGATGGGCGGGGACAGGGCGTGGCTCGGGGCGGGGCCGGCGGGGGCGGGGTAAAGCCGGGATTCGGTCTGATTTTGCGTGGGATAGCAGCTGAGGGTGCCCTTTGG
The DNA here is from genome assembly GCF_030028575.1 of Malurus melanocephalus. Taxonomy (NCBI): domain Eukaryota; kingdom Metazoa; phylum Chordata; class Aves; order Passeriformes; family Maluridae; genus Malurus; species Malurus melanocephalus. The sequence continues at coordinate 1,650,488 of NW_026623248.1, read as the reverse complement.
GCTAAATGTGGCCTTGAGCTTAGAGCTGGGGAAGGCAGTGCAGCTGGGACTGGCATTGGTGTCASGGCTAATAACGGTGTTGGAATTAGGGGAGGACTTGGGGCTGAGTTTGGCAGTTAGGGTTAAACCCGGTGTGTTGGTTTTRCACGGCCTGGTTCTCGTAGTGGGGAGGGCCACAGAGGTGGCTTCTGTCTTTATCATTTTTGGGAGGATTTGTCATTCCCACTTTTTTCCTCTTACCCCCCTCACACACAAATCGTGTAAAGAAGCTGGTCATGTCTGTCTGCTTACATTCTGCAGGTACCAAACTGAAATCAGGCAAGTTAAAAAGTTCAGCAGCCTATTGAGATGTCAGAGCTTTCTTTCTGGAACACCCTCAGAGTCTATGGTGGGATATCACCAATGAGGGCGATGCAACAGCTCTAGATGATGACAAGCATCCTCCTTGCACAGAATGTCCCTGCTAGGAAAGAAAGATAAACTGAAAACACTGCTTTCAATAAACTATAAAATAAATTAAAAAACAAACAGTTGGAAAGGGCAGTATCCTTGTTATCCCTTGCTTAAATAATTTTTTAACTTTCCAAGTTCCTTGTTAGTCAAAACATCCCAAAACCAGTTACTTTCATTGCTGCTGCTTAGTGATAGCATTCATCAAATCCCTTCCTGGTGATGTATATAACAGCMAATACAGCCAGCACACAGGATACTGCTCTCTTGCTATTCCTGATCTTTAGGCAAAGAGTTACTGTGGAGAAGAAAAAAAAAAAAAAAAAAAAAAAAGAAAAAAGAAAACCACCATCTCCCAAATACCATTTTAGAGAATTGATAAGGGGAACAACCTCTTCTTTCACCACCCATTGACCACATGAAATTAATTATGGCAGATGAAGCTTTTAGCCCCTGATTAAACAGGGGTTGCCTGATCATTTAACATGAGCTGGCTAATAAGCCATGTAGCATCAACACCTCCTTTTTCTGTGTGGGGCTGTTTTTTGGTGGGATGGACGGTTTCTTGACCAGCCATAYCCTGAGACACTGTATTTCATTCATYCTGTTCCCTCCRGAGAACAAGACACACCCAYCTCACGGGGCTGTTCTGACGAGCTCGGTGTTTTGCAAACCAGCAAGGGAAAAGTGCCCGTGTTTCTTTGTCTGATGTATTTGGTTACATCCAGTTTAATCAGAGCTTCCCGCAAAAACGGGCAGAGCCAGCTGTGGTGCTGATGGATGAGTGAGCTGGAAGGTTACTGATCTGTCTGGGCAGGAACCGAGCTCACCAGACTCAGGGCGTTGTTGCACCTTTCTCATCCCTCATTAGCATTTGCAAGGTGCACCTYCAGGGCCTCAGGATGGAGAAAGCAGTTCACAGGTGAATCCCTTACCTGCACGGTGACTCCACTCCTCCCTGCTGGTGAATAAGGTGAATTAACCCCTCTGATATATCTTCCTTACCTTTAGGAAGAAATAATGCTCTGGGCATGCACGGATATTCTCCTGCATTATCAACAAAAGAAATTTGAATACACAACGAAGTAAAATGGAAAATAAATCTCCCCAACCCAATTGCACAACGTCACTGTAAATTGTCATAAATTTTAAAGGAGGTGTGCCCTACTCCGTAGCTTTCCAAACCTGTTTTCAATGAACTATACCACAGCAGTACTGTCGCCTCAGTGTTCTGCTGAAATGATCTGACTGTTATTAAAAGCTGTTCAAGAAAAGAAAACAGAGGGAAATATTCGAACAGCAGTTTTGCACCTTTTTCAAGCGAAGGTTAGATGTTACATTTTGCTTCGGTCGCATTTTGTGCTGCTGTAATTGACTGTGCCTAACAGGTGGCAGCAAAGAACCCTTTTTGGAAGGCGAAATAAAAGGAGCGAGAAAATGTGCCAAAGCAGTGCAGGGCAATCAGCTGAAATGAGAGTACAAAGTAAGGCATCGGTAATTGGGTGCATCCTAGAACTGCTATGTAAGTGTGTCAGACCACKCAGTACAATGCTGCAGGAAGATCTAAGCTTTCACAGAGCTAATTCGMTGGATTAAATCTCACATGTTTGCACAGCTTTGAAAATGGAAAACAGCATATAAGGCTTTTTCACAGCAGCTAACTTTAGATCCACAAGGACAATCTTATTAGGCTGCATCTAGAGCAGTGATTTTCAATTTCTTTTCGTTGCAGTCCTTAACAATTTCTTACTGCAGGTGAAAAATGCTGTAAACTGAATTCAAATCACCCGTGAAAAGATTTCCTGCTCTGAGGGTACACCTTGCAGCACCCTTTAAGGAACCTGTGGATTACAGGATAAGATTATTGCTTTATGGTTGAGGGAAAATGGAGAAGTTGTCCTTGGGTGCTTTTCAGGACTGAAGGGATGCACTGTGCCAGCCTCTGGAAAAGCCTCCCTCTTTTCATGGACTGCAGAGGGGCTCTGTAAAGACAGGGCTGCTCTGGCTGAAGCTGCCCACTTGAGGAGGAGGAAGTCTTACTGCATTACTTACTCTCCTAATCATTCATGCTAATCAAGATGTGCACTTTATAACAATCGAATACACACCACCCCCCACACTGCCCCCCATCCTTCTCCTTTCCTGAGAATAAACAACATGCTCACAGATTATCTCAGTGCAAATTCTTATTTATCTAATTACTGGTGGAGATGAAGGTTATATTCTGTTTTTCTCATTTATTTGTTTGCTTTCATCTAACCTTACTCAGATCAGATACAGGACACCACAATCACTTGGATGAAGTGTTTGCTTGACTTGTCACCTTTTACAAGATTTTAAGCTTCTCTGAACTCTGTCTGAACTATGTGTCCCACATGGGGTTTTATTTTTTTCATTATTTGTATCCTAATTATGTATGGCATCATTTCAATGTCTTTTTACAATACTGAAATATTCMTTTTCTTCACTGGATAACTAAATACAGTAGCTAATTTGTACCAGGTCAAATATCCCCTCCTCAAACATTTGAACATTTATTCTGTAGTAATACAAATAACACATCATCTAATCTACTAGAGAAGAAGGTATCTTGGTTATCCTTAAGAGACGACTGTCCATATTACTTTAAAAATCTTCAAAWGTTTTATTTCATACTAAAGTAGACTACTAGAAATGCTGTTGCTCTAATGTTGTTATTGTTACTGATGAAAAAATCATTAAATAATAACAACTTCCTTTTAAAAAACCACAACGTTCTGGTCATCTCTTCATATGTTAAAGTGCAGTTTAAAAATGGCAAATTCCCTAAAGCAATTCTCTTCAATGACATTTTCCGAGCTCTGCAAAACAAAACCAAAGGAAAACTGATTCCACAAACTGATTTTCATTCCTAATTTAAACAAAGACAAAATTCAAAACTTTATAAAAAGAATAGAAATGCAAGTTTTAATCAGCTCTATTAATGCATCTCTGCAGAACTCTATTATATAGCTAGATTATATAATAGAACCATGTTCTACTGAGAGGGGCCTTAAAGCCCATCTTGTCCCAACCCCGTGCCATGGGCAGGGACACCTTCCACTATCCCAGGTTGCTCAGAGCCCCATCCAACCTGGCCTTGGACATTGCCAGGGATGGGGCAGCCACAGCTYCTCTGGGCAAAGGCAGCTGACAGGATGGGATCACTTCTGGCTTTTTTTCTAAAAGAAGAGCTGCAATAATTTTATCATTTGTAAAATGTTCCTGCCCTGGAATTTATTATGCTAAGAGATAAAATACAAGCCAGCCTTCTGGAATTTAATAACAGCCACAGAGTTGGTATGAATTGCTTTAAATATCTGAAAATTTTATCACCTTTTCCCTCTCTTCCGAGGAAATTGAAATAGCAGGGAGTGTCAGGAGAATGGCACAGGTGGGTACAGAGAGCAGGCATCATAGCTTCCAGGTCTTTGTGGTTCTTGGTCCAGCGGTTAAAGTACAGGCAGTAAAACTAAGTGGACCATGAGGAAGCTTTTATTTAAACACCATAGCTCAAGAAATGAATAGGAAACATATTCCAATTTAGAGAAGATGCTTTAGAGTTAAATTGATTCAGAAGCAATGCACATAAAATCTTTTCTCTTGGAAAAGATTTGTGTTTATGGCATTGAGCTTTTAAAACTCATGTCATAGTACTAATAACCCCTACTGGGATCCAGGGCTTTAGCAGTAAAAATAAACTGTGTTCAACACAGTGCTATGAAATCATTTGTTAGATGAACAAGGGGGAAAAAAGAACTAAATCAAGCAGACATTAATCTGGCATTTAAAGCAGGTCAGACAAAGCAATGCATTTTATTTTTATATTTTATTCATGATGCTTCTTTCCCTTCTCTCCATCTCTGTTTAGAATATACAAATGATTGAGTCACCCGAGTTTTGCTTCCAGGCAATCTAACTCAAAGCAACAAGCACAACAATTAGGAAGAAGGCCAYTGAAATATTAGTCTAGAGAAGGAAAGTGCCCTTCTCACAGAATCCTGAAGAATGGGGCATCAAGGGCAGAAGATGGCTAGTCCAAAATATTAAATTTGACTCTGAGAATGTGATGCAGTTTGTGGTAGCTGCAAGTTGCCAAAWTGTGTGGCTAAGCATCATCCCTCAACTGATGTGTTTAAGTTTCTCTGATAACTGGTGTTTTGAACTCACAGCAAGATTTCAAAAGTATCTTTATCTGGTACTTCCATTTGGGGCCTCTTATCAAGGCATTTGGGCATCTTTTGCATGTGACATTTTTTCAAGCCTCTTTTTWAAAATATAGGTATTTTTAATTTTTTTTWAAATTAYGTATTTTTTCCTTGATCCATTTAATGAGTTTGMAGCAGGTTTTATGAGCTGTCAAAGCTGTTCAAGCTGTCAAAGCTACCACTAGGCAGAGATTTCAAAGTCCTAGTTCTAAAAGTCATATCCAAGATTTAACTTTTGTTAATATTTCCACTAGAATAATTAGATAATTTTTGCCTAGCTTTCCTTAGAGCCCTGCTGGGATGTGCATGTCCACAAAGGTATACASCCCCTGGGGAAATTCCTTGGAATTTCAGAAAGGATAATGTAAACATGGTATTTCGCATTTTGCAAAATACTGAAAGTCTCCTCGCTTGGGTGTATGCACAGATTTACTTCTTACAAAACAGAGGTCGTCTTGCTTATCAATAGCAACATTTGTTTCCCAAASATTGATCCAACAGCCTTTAAATGTTCATGAACTTGTACCCAGGTATACCGTATTAGCTCATATTCTGGTAAAGCTTCACAGTTTTAATTTGTCAGGAAGAGTGCATATCAGAAATGTGTGCAAGTCTTCATCTGTATTTTTACATCATTCCCAAAATGCTATGGCTTCGGTAAATACAGCTAAGAAAACAAACTTTGGAGACTATTTTAACACATTGAGATTATTTTTAGATTTTTCCTCTGTTTTAAATGATCTTCAGCTTAAAAAAAAGTGTTTCTGAAAAGCTGGAGTARTATCTTTGAGAAATGGTAGGCAGCTGAAGAAGAGAAAAGTTTCTGGAAGTAAACAGTTTCAAAAATCCTTAATCTTTCAGGATTCTTGTAAAAGCTGATTACTCCTCCTGCCATATTAATTTTCCATTAGGAGAAACTGTTTGAATAAAACAAARTGAAGAGATCATAGTTAATGCACAACGTCAAAAATAAACAACTGGGCACTTTGCCTCGTCATTCACCWTGTAAAAGGATCTTGTGTGCTCAACAGTGATCAAAGCTTTGGCTAATAGTCAGACAAGGTACCTTAGGAGCAATTAATTATGTGAGCACTCTAACCCACAAGGGTGTATTTTCATCACAGCACAAAGTCAGTGTCACTTTGCAGCCCCAAACACTGACAGAGAAACAAATACTCCATTCCCTGTAAGAAGTGCTGCTTTGGAAACAGGAGAAAGCTTGAGAGGTAGATCTGCCCTAGGGAACTGGTACTGGCAGAATCCTCACTGAACAGAGTCAATGCTCAGTCGTGCTCATYTGATGCACAGTTACAAGCCAATGTTGTGTAGTGCATTTTTGCTTTTCTGTAGAACAATGAATAATGCTGGTTTATATGCAGAAGGGTTTAGATCTCTTTTTCATACGTCTTGCAACTTTGCAGGGATTAATAGATGACGTGTTTTCACTGCAGTTTAGTCACAGCAGGAGTGCTCTTTTTTTCCTAGGAAGTCCCAGGAGCATTATGTTAGTTTTTCCTTCCTTTCCTCATTGGACTGCAATATTCCAYGTATGTCCCCTGAAATCTCACATTTTTACTGACGCAATGGTAGTAAGTGTTTGGCAGTGGGATAATTTCTTGCATGTGAATTCAATCTTGAAAGTAGTATGAATGAAGAAAGACAAATTTCATTTAAAGCATTTTAACAATGCTTTCTCTCAGTTATCCATGTCTCACATTGTCAACATGATAGTAATTTCCTACTCTTCCATATTCACATTTCAAGATCCTAGAATAATAGTAAAGTAGACAAAGAAATTTTTAATATAAAATCTAGAGCTGGTTTTATTGTTTTTTTTTTTGTTTGTTTTATTCCTTTCTGTTTTCTTCAGGAGCTCAATTCCTTTTTTTAAATTTTTTTTTAATTTATTTTCTCCCGTACCCTTTAGGAAAACCTTATTAAGATTCATAAACAAAACAATGACATGCCTCAGAAGCCATATGAAATTCTGCTCAAGAAAATGTCATGCTAGGAATACAGTGAATAACGATAACTGGAGGTTTCAAAGCCAGATGACTGGTATGGATGAGGATTGCAAGGAGTTCAGGAAAAGAGAGGCTGCCGCTGCCAAGTAAATCTCCCCCTCAGGGTGGGGAGCTGTCATCCTGCCTCCATTAGGACTTCCCTTCCATTTTCTTCTGCCTAAYGTGGATGAGCATTCAAACAATGCCTTTTTAACAACTTTGCAGGTCCAGTGAATGTAGGACATTCGYATGTGTCCTGAAGATTCAGAACTTGCTGCTACAAGAAAGGTTTGAATGGCACCTGTGAGCTACTCAATACCCATTTTTCTTTTCCTCACTCTTCACTGTCGCTGCCTTCAGATCCAAACTKCTCTAAACAGGAAGGCTGAATCATGCAATGCATTTTCCATCTGCAGGGGAGGCAACTGTTTTCTTTCAAAGCTGGATGATAAATAACTCTCCTTTTTGCATCCGACCTCATAACTTCAGGAAGGAGAGTGCTTGGCCCTTTGCACTGCAGGTTTCAAGGGGGAGATTCCTAAGCCTGGGTGTTGAAAAGCTTGGCCTGGGTGTTGCTCGAAAAAGGAGTGGACAGAGATGGGATGCTCTGCCATGTCAGATAATCCAGAAATCCACCAGACATCCCTGCTGGTGTCTAACATCATCTATAGGTCTCTTCAACCTCTACCCCCATTAAATCTTTTAATCAAACTAAGCCTTTGCCTTTCCTACTCCACACACAAACAGCATTTCCTGGGGGTTTTGGCGGTATTTTTTCCCTCCAAGCATCCTCTTGGACATGATAGAATAATGCAGGTCAAGTACTGGCTCTCAACCCAAAATTTGTACATATATTTATCTATGCTATGAAATCTGATCTTTTTACCAGGTTTAATTCAGAAGTAGGAAAAGTAATCCTTCAAAAAGCCTGGTTTGCTGAAATTGCCTCTGATATCCAGATTTATTATATAAGGACTTCTAAACTCAAAAGAGTTGCAAACAGCAGCAAATCTTAAAGTTAAATTGCAAATGTAATTTTTCATTATATTTTTAACCACATGAGTAGCGATATCAGTGGAAGATTATGGCTTTGTTGGTTTCATTGCTTTCTATACTTGCTATTTGTAATTTCTGAAAGTTAATTTCCTTTCTCYGTCTTTCTGTCTAATGATAGACAAGCAAATTTACCATTCTCTTAAGCTTTCTTTCTTTTTCACATGAACAAATTACTTTTTATAYGAGAAAAATGAGTGACCAATCTCAGTGACAGATCGCAAAATCTTACAGGCAGTTTGGAGTTCTTTTTTGTTCTATTTTACTTTGGTTTTTGTTGTTGTTGATTTTTTGATTGGTTGGATGGTTGATATTTTAGGTTGTTTCTGATTTTGGTTTTTTTTTTGTGGTTTCTTTGTTTTGTTTTGTTTTGTTTGGTTTGGTTTTATTTTTAACATTTTTAAGTGCTAAAATTTAGTCCAGAGTTATCTACTCAGAAACCTCCTGAGAGCCATGCTTACATGGTCAAAATGGTAGAGCCTGACAAGCACCACAATTACCAGTGAAGGTGCTGCCAGTTGTGCAAAAGCCAAGCATCCTGTCTGCCCAAAAAACACTTGCTAAGAGAGTTGCCTAGAGGGGGTTGATGCATTTCTCTTKTCTTGCCACATGAAAATGGCTTTATGAAAGCACCTTGATGTATTGCCCACAAAGTTTGACTCGATGTGCCACCCCATCAGCTTCGGTTGTAGCAGAACATTTCAACACAGTGTATGAAAATGAGGGCTTGAGTAACAAAGCTCATCACAAATCTGATCACATCACTGGAAGCTGAAGAGATGGAAGGATTTAGTAGACAATGGAATTGCTGAAAATCCACACACACGTGATCTTCTGAGATATTTTAGGCTCAGTGCTCTGTTACTTCACATGTGCACGAGATGGAAATGAATAACATCATCTCATGCTTCATTAAATTGTTATTGTTTATTCCAAATGCAGTATTGGCCATCCCAGGTAATGGCATGCTGTAGTAACTAAATACAGCAGCATAGAAGAGAATGAGCGCTTGTTTGAAATGAACTATCCTGTCAGCCATCCATGGTATTTTCTGAAGGCAAAACAATGATTTGTTGACATGATAAAAACATTCCTACCATACTAAGAAAAAATAGATCCTGGGTCATGTGAGAAATAAATACTAATATCTAGCTATTATTCCTTTGTACTCAGGTCATGTCTGTATTTAAATGTTTTTACATATATATTATTTTTCTCACAGTGTTGCTGCTATGTGGTAGTTAAAAGGACAAAACAAAACCATCCAGTCATCTTTCAGCATCTTAGTCCAACTGCCCAGATTACCATAGGTACTTGAGCTCTTAGATCTTTTTCTCGGTTGCACTGTTGATTGGTGTGCTGTCTTCTTTTTGTTGTGGTACTCATTTTCATTTTTGTCAGTTCACAAACAGAGGTCTTTGAAAGAAAAGAGCTAAAATAGTGGAGAGGTCTACTGAATTCTGAAAAATTGAAAACTGAGTAACCTTTGATCTCAATTTTTTCTGACAATTAATTYCTGCAGTCCTGCATAATTAGTAATTTAAGGCTCATTTTTGTTAAACTATGGCTATCTTGGTTCAGCTGTGTTTACTGGGATCTGCATAAAGACTGAATATCTTCCTGCACTGAAAACAATTCATGAAGGAAGCTCATCACGGCAATTTAAACTGCTTGAAAATTTGATTCCTTAGATTGACTCATTTGCTTATAAAGGGTTATATTTTGTTAAGTTCTCCTCACAGCCCAAGGATTTGACTGTTGGGAAGTGCAGCTTCTGTAAAATACACACATCTTTTCACTCATTTAAATTACTTTTTAACAAAGGATGGTGATCTGCTCAAACATGTTACTGACAAATTAGATTGGGCAAATGCTGGGAATAGACATCTTTAGAGGCACAAGAGTCCTCTAAATGTTTTTGAGAAGGTTACCCCACAGGTCCTGCCTTTCCTAAAAGCCTACCACCCTGCTGCAAGCAGTTCTTGAGCTGCTGGCTGGGCAGCTGGAAATCCATTGGGAAACTACCACCCTGTGCCACTGAAATAGGATCAACCCTATTCTTGCTGAGTTGACTTCTGATTTTACARTATTATAGCTTGAGGTTACTTCCCATGTTGTTGTTTTTGATGCTTGATTCTCTTTTTCTCTCATTGTTGCTGCCTCAATTTCACTTCAGTCTTTTCTTATATTCCACGAGATGTAACAAAAGCTCAAAAAAAGAAATCTTTTTTCAAAGCTTGCCAAGATCATACAGCCTGTGCTTCTAGAAGGGGGCAGTGATCAGGGATAAGTGAGCCCCTCTTCAATAGATCATGGCACGGTCATTTGTTCTGGAACTCTATAAATTTAATAATTAATTAATAATATTTACCAGGTATTTGGGTTTTAATTTTGCTTTTAATGATGTATTAGGAGTTTGTCACACTGTGAGTCTTTTGCTGATATGCTGAAACTCCCTACTCATGCAAAGACAGATTATGGCAAGGATTGTGCCAGGAAGAAATGTCAGTGAGGAATAAAAAATAYCTGAAGGATGAGCCTGTGCTATCAAACTGCAAAAGGACAAACATCTGCACTTGTAAAAAATTAATACTACCAAATGAGACAGAGAAATGAGATCCAGAATATTGTATGATACTATGATGGTATAATATTCTGTAGTAGTTTTATGAATAAACTGGGTTTGTGGTTTTTTTAGAGGGGTTGCCAAGGTATCTGCACTTTCTCTMAAGGTATTCTCAGGGTATTCTCAAGGAATATCTGGAAAATCATAGACCACACATCAATAGGAAATGATGGATAGCATGATCTCATATATTAAAAAAATTGAGTGCCTTCAGAACATGTGGCGTAAGTTTCTGACATTCTGCAAAATACCACTAGATATCATTCTCATAGTAATATTCCTCTAATTGTATTCATGGCTGGGAAAATCCAATAAAATTTAAAAAGTCTTGTAAATGCATACTCCAGAACTGGTTTTTTGCCCTGCTTTCTGTAAGGTTTTGGAAAGYCAGTTTCATTTCTGAAACACAGGAAATACTGGGATGTTGTCAGTTCACATTTCTGTGCAGATTTCTAGATCCAACTGTTTTGTATACAGATTTTTAAAAAATTGGCCATAGCAGAAAAGTGCTCACATGTGTAGGTTTAGAGATCAGCCTTCAAATAGAAAATAACAAAACTACCTTTGGATTCCTATTAAAAAGTTGAAAGAGTACAGTACAAACATTGTAAGGTCTACAGTTCAAAAAGCAGGATTAGGGCTGTGTGACAAGGAGCCTAYTGGTGCCTGGCATCAATCACTTAATGCAAAGTGGCTTGGCATTTTGTGATGTGAGGCACTTCAGATATGCACAGACTGTTACTCGTTTAGGCATAATTTGACCTGAAAACATGCGGTATTTAATTAATTATTTGCAGCACTATGACATTTCACTGCTGGTTATTCAGTCCTCAGTGCTGCCACTAAATCAGTGAAAAATGGCAACTAATTTCCAGTCACAGAATTATGGAATCATTTTGGTTGGAAAGGACCTATAAGATCATTAAGTCTAATGCCAAATTAGACTTAACCCAGCACTGCCAAATCTACCGCTAACCCAGTCCTCAAGTGCCACATCTACATGGTTTGAACACTTCCAGAGATGGTGAGTCCACCACTGCCCTGGGMAGCCTTTACCAATGCTTGATAACTATTTCAGTGAAGAAATTTTCCCTATTATCCAATCTAAACCTCCACTGGTACAACTTGAGGATTTTTCTTCTTGTCTATCCCTGGTTCCCTGGGAGCAGAGCCTGACCCCATCTGTSTGCTTCAGTACTCGCACTAGTAGGATTCTTTTCTACAAAAAAAATCAATATATATTTTTTTTTTTTTAATTTGCACTCAACCATTTCCCACTTTCTTTTTCTCCTCAGGTATTATGTCCACATGAGGAAACTCTAAGTGGGTTAATTACTGTTATTTAAGAAATCAACCTGTTCAAAGTCTCTTTGGCAGCTTTCCATGCACTGCTATGATTTTCCTCCATCATGAACAGGTTTGAATACAACTCGATCAGGTTGACAGGTGACATGATCTTATTATAACATCTTCTTACTTTTAAACATTATTTACATTAATTGCAGGCCTAATTTTAACTTTTCTTCTCCCTAGTCTTCACCTGTACCTTGGCTAAAGGCTAACATGTTACTGGAAACAACTGCAACGGTGAAATGTCAATTCCTTGTTTCAAGAAGACAAAAGCAACATTACTACAATTAATTAATTCCCTCCCTCCCACAAGGAAAAATAAACAAATACATATCAGTAGCAAAATGACATTTTGAAACATATTTGCTATATGTGTCAATTGTTTGGTATTTGACTCCTTTATGACTCTTCAGTATATGTTAATTCGTTAATGAGAATTTTAGTATTTGTTTAATAGATAATTCAGAAATCATCAGCATCTTCCATTATGTTCCAGTTTGCTTCACTTGGTCTGTGTAGTAGAATCATGGAATCATTTAGTCTGGGACATYTAAAAACTGCAGAAGATACACCTTTTCCAAATCTGGAGTAACAACCAAATTGGAGAAAAGGTTAGAAGGCAAGCTGACTTGCTAAATCTGAAATGTAAGAAGTGTGTACTGGGAGCCATAGCGATAATGTCCACTTAACACTTTGTTGCTAAATAAGCATTATGTAAAATACATTTYACTTCAACCCCTCAAATCATTGAAACTGGGCAGCCATAAGTAGGATTGAGTGGGAGATAAAAATTATTTTAATAGAGATACAATTTTCTGCTTGGAATAAACTTRGTAGTTATTGCATTTGACTTTTTTTTTTATTCCTATAGGCCTCCACCTCCAGTTAGGTTGTTCCTGACAGCTGGACTGTATCTGTGCTGCTTTGCACTCTGCATTATACATCTTGGAGTGGGGGATACCACTAGCTGTGGTTCAGAATCTTCATCTGAATTGGTACTAAATTATCAAAATGCAAGTGAAAGATAAGAAATAAATTGTATATTACCTAAAATCAGCTCCTCTCACAAGCTCCCATTTTTTTATTGCAGTGGTAACAGCAATGCCAGCCTTGAAGCAACACAAATTACCATAGGTCAAGCTGCTACTTTGTARAGCTAGAGGTAGAAATTTCTGGGGGAAAACTCAAGGTTAATTACWTTTGCATGTTTTCTGTTGTATTTCTTTTACTCTCTGGATGCTTAATGGAAAAATGATTGATTTGCTTAGAGTGAGGACCTCACCAAGATTGAATCGCTTGCATTGGCAAGAATTCAGAGAAAAACTGACATCTGGGAAGGAGCCAAAGAAAGCTTATATTTTAATTAAATGAAATAAAAACAACAACAACAACAACAACAACAAAAAAAATAGATGCTCCAGAGTGAGTTTTGAGGACCTGTAGCATATTTCCCAGCGTATCTGTCGCGTTCCAATCGTGGAGAACCACGAGGAGTTCTTTCAAAATGGATAGTCGAGAACGAAATGAAGTCAAACGAGACAAATTTCGTATCCGAGAACCGCTTATTGGCAACTTAAAAAACGAGAAGGAATTGCCCACTAAAGGGGGATGGAAAAGACAGCAAAAGAGAAAGGAAAATGGAAAAGGAATGGGTAGAAAGAGAATGGACACAGTGGGAGAGAGCAGGCGTTACCACCAGCAGGACCAGGGGGTGCCATCGATGTCCCATGACGGGGTGAGCGCTGCTGCCGGAGGGAGAGCAGCTCGGGGAGTGCGGCCCCGCGGCGATGGACTGCCGGACACACAGTGAGTGGACACTCGGACAGGACCCGGACCCTGGGTGGAGTCGAGGTGAGGATCGTGGTGGCGGGCGAGGTCGAAGGCAGGCAGATGGCCCAGATTGGTGGCTCAGGCAGGACAGGCGGCGGCTGGGTCAGGCAAAGGAGCGGGGTGAGGCAGACGCTGCACACAAAGCTCAGGTGGCAGCCAGTCCTGCCGAGCGCCCAGGAGGGAAGGCTGATACATGGGGGCGAGCGAGAGCTAGCGAGAGCAAAACCCAGGCAGGCCAAAGTTCAGCTCCACCAAAGCCCAGCACCCCCAAAACCCAGTTCCAAAGGCTCATGGCACCGTTGATTTTTATACACCCTGGCTCCTCCCAAAGTCTGCCTGCTGACCAGGAGACCATTGGTCCAGTCCATCCTTCTTCCATTGGTGGAGCCCTTCCACTATCTGACTGGAGAAATGTCCCTGGGGAGAGCAGAGTCTCCAGGTGCCCATCTGAGGTGTTGCCAGGCGAAATCCCCCCAGAGACAAGGCTTCACCCATCTGCAGGCTGCACTTCCATCCCCTTCCCCCACATGCCTCTGACAAGCAGCGTTGAGGCAAACCACGATTAAAATGGCTCCTCACACCACCCCGTGGATCAACACTGGTTGTCTGGTGGTGTATAGCGGGGAAGAGAGKGGCAAGAGAGAGAGAGAGAATAAAAAGAGGGTCTAATCAACTTGGATGATAACAGCACTTTAAATAATATAATTCTCCAGGCCACCCCGAGATTTTTTACATTTAATCCAGCTTTTGTGCTCCCACCCGCCAAAAGGAAATGGGGCTTTTAGTTTACCCGCTTTAGTTTTATTGGCACACCTTCCTCCCCACCTATTTCGATTAAACGGGAGGTGTGCTAGGGTTCCCCCAATACGCTTCCCCGTGCTCGGTCCTTTGGACATGTTCTCTGGCCATACAGCCACCACCTTTTCCAATTTGTCAGTGGGGAGACCATCCATCACCTTTTCGGGACTCCCTTCCCCCACCCCTGTGCCCATATAGCTTGCCTTGTGAGTGGGTGCTCCCGTCCACTTAGATTGGAGCAGGGAGGAATCCTGGATGACAGTCTRGGTRATAGCCTTGGGCTGAGAYGGGTATGCCTSACCCCACAWGTCTCTGGTTGGCTTACTGCTGATTTTACAGGACCGTATTTTTGCACAAAATTGATTAATTCCCGGGTGATGTCTCCCCAGGTCCACATCTTGCTTTCTCGTGCCAGGGCATCCCCTTCAGGGGAGGAAGTGGTACCTCTCAGAGCAGTGATGATTCTCTTTAAGGGGGCTAAAGCCTCTAATCTTCCCTGTAATTGAATATCAAATAACTTYAGAGAGTCAGGGAGCCCCCAAATTAGGGGAATCATTTTCTTGGCATCTACTGAGAGCATTGTGGGTGATTCCTGGAAAGGRACTAGCTTGCGATCATACATCCTTTGTAGGCAAGCAGTCTTATGAATGCTCTCTGGCAGCTGCTCTGTGGTTCCTTCTATGGTGAGGGGATCACCTCTCTCCAAGGGATCTAGACCACCAGCCCARTATGCYRCCCTCTGGGTCAGAGACCATGGTGCCCTGTGGTCTCCCGTGGTGAGGAACACACTAGGACCCCAGTATCCCTCTGCTTCTTTCTCACTGAGTGAGATCTGGTCCCCCCCACTTAAGGAAACAYGGRARACAYACTCAGTTTCTGATTCACCAGGGCGKCGRCCAAATTCCCTTTTCAGTTTAGCCAGTTCCATAGGTGTAAAAGGCACTTCTTTAGTTGTTACAAGGGGGGCCTCATCCTGGCCATTTTCATATGTATATTCAGTYTTTATTAAGGGGYGARCACAGACTGCAGTGTCAGCTCRGCTCAGTGTYGCTGCAGGCTCCYTTCTGRRTTCTGAGGGAGCGACAGCACTAGCCGTGACATCAGCAAGCACTGGGGCAGGGACCGGTGCGGCTGCCGGGACTGGCACAGTCGGGGCAGGGACCGGCGTTGCTGCTGGGACCGGTGTGGCTGTGGTAGGGACTGGCGTGCTAGTGTGTCATGATGGCACATCCCCTGAAACTTGCTGCAAGCTTTCACTACGTGCTTTTTCATCTTCTAGTTGCCCCTGCAGGTCTGCGATACGGATCTGCAGTGTCTGCACCAGTCCCTTTAAAGACCCTATCGCTGCTGTCTCCTTGCAGTGTCGAGCAGCCCTCTCCTGTATAGCAGCTGCCACAGCTGCCCCCGGGACAGTGCACACAGCCACTTTTCCCCTCCCAGGCTTTGACTTTGCTTTCAACCGCAAAGCAGAGACCCTGTCTATAATACTTTGAACACTGTGCCAGTGGTCCCTAGCCCATTCTAATCCCGGCACAGAAGATCTGGGTCTGAAACCGTCCAAAAAATCCAGTAAGGGAGCAGACAGGTCTCCTCCTGCTCCTCAGTCACAGCACTGACACTCATTGTCAGTGTTTTCTTGGGCAGACAATGTCTGGAGGGGGTCACACCTTAAATCACTAAACACCCGAGCTAAGCACCCCCAAAAGCACACAAAAGGTTTACTTAAAAAGCACACACTCCAAAAGAAAGGGTGAAACAGCTTCCAGAGGAGGGTCATACCTTAAAACTACTAAGCATCCTGAAAAGCACTCCTCAGGACATACCGTATAGCACCAAGGCAATTAGCTACAGAAAGGGGTGTGGAATGCGTCTCAGAGAAGGTCACAATATACAAGTCACAAAGTACCCCAAAAGCACTCTCTGAGAGAACACACTGTGAATCAGTTACAGGCACCACATTTCAGGGAAGGTCACACTGTTTTTTTTTCCTTCAATGTCCAGATAAACCTCTCCCTAAAACGCACACACTCCGAGCTATTTAAAGCAGATATAATTTTTTTTGTCCAAAAATCCCACTGCTGCCACCAATTTAATGTCTTGTCCTGCTTGAAAAGAGAGAGTCAGGGAGGATTCTTTTAATAGATTTCTTGGACAAAAAAATAAAGCACAAATGCGGCAATATTATATCTGAGAACTGTTTATTAATAAAGAAGGCTAAGTATTCCTACCACTTCCTACCAAGGGGGATAGAGAAGGGAACAAAGAGAGAAAAAGAGAAACGGAGAGARACAGAACAGCAGACAGATTGTTACCGCTGTACCCCGGGCACCCCGTGGGTGTCAGCTCGGCACAAGGAGCGTGTGCTGCGAACCGCGAGGAGCCTGCGCGGCTCCCGAGGCGGGCTGGGCGCGATTTCCAAACAGCAGCGGCTGCGTGTCCCTCCCGTC